>NW_027094041.1:1800000-2337527 GCF_019434415.1 Metarhizium acridum | reverse complement strand
CCTTGGTGGTCACGGTCACTCCCACGGTCGACGAAGAGGACGGCCACGATCACGACCACGACCACGACATGATCATCATGACCACGGACATAGCCACGTGGACGAGAACAGGTCCTCGAATGAGCTTCGTAGCACCGTCGCCGACGAAGGTGGCGTAGTAGGTGACGTGCTCCCAGAAGTTATTGCGCAGCGAGCCGTTGAAAGTCCCGAGACTGCTCGCCGTATCCGATTCGGAGATGACACTGCCGCCCGAGCCGAGATGATTCAAATAGCCAAAAGTCGCGCAGCCCCCCAGGCGAGAGGACGTGCCCGACGACGCTCTAGTAAGTCTGGACACTCTCGCTTTCACAGTATCGAAGACATGAGTATCCATCCTGCCAGCTTCCGCCAGGATATCATCGCCGCCACCTTGCTGCTTCTTCTGGGGCTGGTATTGTTGCCGATAGTGACACGAGTGAAGATGCTCCCATCGGTGACTTGGAAACCGATGTCAACGAAGAATCACCACTGCTCGTCGGCGGTGGAAAGGGGAGTAACGGAACCATCAACCACTATTCTCACTCACATTCACACTCTGCATCCCACAAGCGACCCCGCCGAGACTCAAGTATTCATGACGGCCACAACCACACGCTGCCGAGAAAGGCCGGAGCCAAGGCCAGCGGTCATAATCACGCTGACATGGGTATGAATGCCATGATGCTCCACGTTCTTGGTGACGCACTGGGTAATGTTGGCGTAATTATCACGGCCCTCGTCATCTGGCTTACCGACTGGCCCGGCAAACTGTACTGCGATCCCGCCGTGTCACTCCTCATTACCGCTATTATCCTCAAGACTTCGATCCCCTTGACTCTCGCCACCGCAAGAGTCCTGCTCCAGGCTACCCCTGAGAATATTTGCATTCGGGATATTCGCCAAGACATCGAAGGACTTCCCGGCGTTGTCAGCTGCCACCACATCCACGTATGGCAATTGTCAGACACAAAGGTTGTGGCTAGCATGCACCTGCAAGTTGCTTTCCCTATCAACGAGCACAGCGGCGAGAAATACATGCAACTGGCCAAGAGAGCCAGGAAGTGTCTTCACGGTTACGGTATCCATAGTGCTACTATACAGCCTGAGTTCTGCCTAGATCAACAACACCGACACGCAGGTGATGCCGCAGCTCTACGAATGGATGGCGGTGCAGACGGAGCTGGTGAGAATGCCTGCCTACTGGATTGTATTGACGACTGCAGAGGCCAAGGTTGCTGTCCTAGCGGTGATGCTTCGTCCAAGGCATCAACACGCCGCAGCAGCGACTCAATACATGGCGGCGGTGACGGGCATTGATATTAAAGAACTACAACTAATACACGCTTCAAAGCATTCATTTTAAGGAATTGCTATTTATGTATCCAAAAGGGTTACAGTACTTACACTAAATATTTTAGATGGTTTTTTTCTTTCCTATTCGACTTTATATCTAGTGAACCCCGGGAATATAGAGCAAACAATGTGGGCATAATACGGTTCGTGTACAGATATGCTGTGTGCAAACTGCTGAGATTGGCAAGACATGGCAGAATGGTGAGGTGTTACGAGGCGGAAATGCGGGCGAACTGACATGGAAAGTATGGTTCGAGTCAGGGAAATAGAGTACGGAGTTATGTCGGCAAGAGTCATCAAATAGCGCATGTTCATGCGGCAAAAGAAACCAGCAGTTTACTCCTTCCAAATGTGGATGTTCTTTGACGTGGAGCTGCCGACTCGCCAACTCGGCATCACCTTGCATCGTGTTGCACCATCCGAAGTTGATTGCTCACTGAGATCAAACACGGGCCATTCGCACCTCCCCCTTAGGAACGGCACAGCACCTGGCATAGTATCAACGTTTTGAGAGCGGTTGATACTGCTCCCATCCTCTCGGAGCCGCAGTCTTTTTGTGCCGAAACCCCAAGCCACCCATCATCAGAGTTCGGAAACCGGGAGCTGTACAGGGATTGTTTGGTTTCCGCTCGCCAATGGATTAGGCCCACCTACAAGGCCCTGCAAGCCCTTCACGCCATGATGCGGAGGGCCTGGAAGTTGTTTGCCTGCTGCAAGTACCACGCAATAAGTCACTGACCAAGTTGGCGTTTCGCAAGCATTGGCCGCTGGGCTTTTAGTGGCATCACGAAACAGAGCATGTACATAAAGCTAATGCGGTCATGTTCGGTTACCCCGTACATTTCGAGTTGTTGATTTCTTAGCGGCTAGGACGAGGCAAAAAGTGTTGAGCAAAAATAAAAGTCCTTACGGGCGTGCGACGCTCGAGATCTGCCGTTGGTGCTAGCTTCCCGCCATCACACAAAGTCGCCGGTTGGTCGTCACACAACTTGCAAGCGAAGAACCTGGGGTTCGAGCGAAAGAAGTGCTGTGCGAACATACCTACCTAGGTAGGTATATGTATGTACGCAGGAGGATTCGGGGAAACTGAAGCGGCCTACTCCATTTGCATGTTAGACGCCAATGATGTTTTCTGGACGATGTGGTTGTATTCCCGTGTTGCGTGTTTAGCTGGCCTGCAAGAAATGGCCGACGAGCCGTCCAATCAGGCCACCTTTGCCGAGCGGTTTTAAAAGTAACCGGAGGATGCATCATTGGCAACCGGAAGTGTTAGCCAAGCCGAGCGCTGCTGACTTTACGCAATTAAGCAGCCACAGGTCGGTCCGGTCTCCCGCATGGCAGCCGGCCAGGCGACATTGACGAAATGTGTCTGGCATTCGTAAATTGCCCAGCATTGCGCTGGGCAGCTTCGCCCTTTGCAGGTGAAGACGTTTTGAAGGGATATGTACATAACTTATTTGGTTGTGTAAATCACTCGCATTCTGGCCCGTGTTCTGTAAAGCCAAAATCCTAGCGTACTATTGCGCGGCGTTAGCTTGACAAAGGAAGAGGCAGACTGAAATTGGCGTGGATGCCTGTCAATGACTGCTTACTGTCAACCGCGCAAGCTTGCATCATAGAATAATAAGAAGTACATACATACATACTCCCTACTGACAACGCATGTGAATGCAGGGGATATATCACTTCGGTCTTGGCACACAACTGCGCGACCCTTCGGGCACCGATCCCTATGAGGATTGACCCGCATAGATTAGACATGTCGCGAGAGACATTTGTATACTGCCAGTTCGCAGCCCTAGCCTTGTGGAACAGAGCGCGTTTAAGGGCGTTGGCTTCCGGTTCTTGGTTCCTATCTAGTGTCAATGCGACCCAAGCGTCCAAAATTGCTCCCTTACAATTTCCCTGGTGGGGAGGGGAAGCACAAATAATTATCAATAAGCCTCCCGTCGTCAACACGTCAAGTCTTCATGGCGCAGTTGGTTTAGCGCGTTGGTCTCATAAACAAATATTTGTGATCAGATGAATAATCTGGGCCATCCAAAGGTCGCGAGTTTCGAGTCTCGCTGAGGACATCTCGTGGCAATTCTTTTGAGTGGGTTATTTTTTTTCTGCTAAGCAAATCCTTCCCCTTCCTTTTCCTTGGTGGGGTTTATACATGCAGCGGGTTATGTGCCCAGGTAACTACCTAGGTAGGTAGGTAGTTGCTTGTGTTGGTGGGGGACAATCCTGCCTTGGGGCAGCAATTGGATCAAACCGAATGACGGAAAGGAAAAAGAAGCTGATGATTGTTGATTGTCCAAGTAAGAGACGGAACTGGAAATATTGGTCATGCTAGTGGTTTGTTATCGCGAATCGGTATTCATTATCTTCGAAGATGCATCCTCATGACAGACAGACAATACAAGCAGAACAGAAACTTGGAGCAAAACTGAACTGCGATTTTCAAAGCTGAATCGGCAGGCCGGATACAATAGCCTCGAGTAATATTATGAGCAAGGCGACTGTGGGTGCTGGCTACTGTTTTGCAAAGACAGTTGCTGTTGGGAGACAGACCTTCATGTGATTATGCGAGTGGAACGGTCTCGTTAAGTTTCAGTTTTCCCAGTATGTATGGCCAAACAGTCTATTGTACTTGTCATGGATACAGAAATTCACATGTATGCTCGATATGTACATGCCACTTGACGTCTTCTAGCCAGGGAACCCCAACTTCGCGCATCGCCAATAACTTGGCCAAGCTCTGAGTATACCATGTTTGGGGATGATAGAACTCCTTGCGTCGCTGTTGTGTAGCATTACGCTTGGGCCGGCATACACTTCTCAGTAAGTGGCCAACCCCAGCGATAAAACGACCAAGTGCAAGGGTAGCAATAGAAAGGGCGTGACTTAAAGAGGCGAAAAGAGAGACATCCTCTTGCAATCCTCGGTCTAGTAATGTCTCTCTCTATTAGTTAGTTTCGAATATGATTTCTAAAGCTGTCACCATAAATCTAATCTCATGTTGAATTGCTAAGAGCCTAGTCGGCAATCGTACCACAGAGAAGTTCAAATACGTATAAGGGCTCTGAGAGGACTTCGTCCAGTGGCAGACGAGAAACTACCTCGGGCAACATGATCTATTCAGCTTTTCAAGCCTTTTAGGTTGACACATCAGTATGGCAGTGAAGCGCATCAAAAACAGTCATTTACGTCCCTGATAATCACTGCAACCAACGTCAGCCAAGATAGCTTCCAAATGTCACAGCCGCGCCCCCAAAGCAAAGCAGACCTGTGTATAATGCTCGTTGAATTCCATTATCCCAAAAGCAAAGAACCAACTCTAGCCGTATGGGTAGATGCGTCGTTTGGATACAAAATAGCTCACAATACTATGCCCCCCTACTGACCACACTGGCCCAAAAGAATCTGTCCGTAAAACGCCAATGACGTGTCCATGTGAAAGCCCCTCCCAAAAGACCAGACACGCAAAACACACAAATCAAGTAGTCTTTTATCACTCTCTCATCTCTTGCCCCCGTGAATTCATCCGTTAGAAGCCGCGTCCACGTCCCCGGAAACCACCACCTCCTCCACGGCCACCACCGCGACCACCGCTGAAGCCGCCGCCTCCTCGGCCACCACCACGGCCGCCTCCTCTTGAGAAACCGCCCCCCGCCGCGACCACCTCCCCGACCACCGCCGAAGCCAGAGCCTCCTCGTCCGCCGCGACCACCGCCGCGGGGTCCTCCACGGCCACCACGAGCACCACCCGCTCGCTTGGGCTTCTTCTCGCCGGCAACCTTGGGCTTGGGCAAGAACTTCTCCAGGGGCAGCAGCTTGTCTCCTCCAATGAAGACCTTGTCGCCGCTCTTGAAGCTCGTGGCTACAATCCCCTCCTGGGGCTTAATCGTAAAGTATACTTCGTTGATGGGTCCGAGGACCTCGTCGACCTTCCCAATGGGCGTCTTGTTCTCGAGGTAGATGGGGGCGTTGAAGTAGGGGATCTTGACGTTTGATGAGCGGCAAAACATTTCGCCTTCGACAGCGTGTTCGACGGTTCCCATTTCCTGCACTTCGGCAGGGGGGCCGGCGGGCGCAAAGCTGCCGCCTCGTCCGCCTGAAATAATGTCCCGTCAGTCGTTTCCTCCCAGCACACACATTTTTTCCTTGCGTCTTCAATGCAAAAGATTGGTAAAGGGGGGATGGGGGGAAGAGGGTAAAAAAATTGTTTACTCACCTCGGAAGCCGCCGCCTCCTCGACCGCCACCACGGCCACCTCTGAATGACATTTTGTGTTGCAGAATACAGTGGTGATTTGCTGCTACGGGTGTGCGATTACATGCTTGTCCTCAAGAGAAACTTTTCGGTTTTCGATATCCAGCACGGGAATTTATTTTTTCCGCAGAGCTAGCCATTGGCTCTCTTGATTGGCTGGCATAGGCACAGCTCGGTAACGTGTGGGGCGGAGGTGCAGGGGGTCCAGTTGAGAGATCTCACCTACCTACGGCCAGGAGCTCTTCCACACCAAATGAAGGCTTGAGTGGTAGTGGGACGGGCTTGATGGTTAAGTAAATTTTAGCACTCCTGTTGTGTATTTCTATATCATCTGTGTTTGTATCCATGCCTTGGATCTCCCTGCTGTGCTCACGTATCCTTCTCAGCGTGCAGCTGCGAGATAGAGCGGTCAGGCTGGTGGTATGTTGCAGCACCCACAGAACGACAGTCAAATAGCTTTAACAGTTGCGCGGATGGCAAGAATACCCGAGACAATATAGGTCATTTCTTGAACATCTTCTGTTTCTGCTCCTGGAATTCCACGGTAAGTCGCGGCACTTGTTGGGACTTGCTTTTGCCATCCCTCCTGGGTGTCCGTCCCTGTAAGAACGATGCCCTCGCAAATACTCTTAGAGAAACAATGTCGATGCAGATCTTTGGAGGATTAAAGTGACCGATTCTTTAAAATAGAATACGGTACCGAAGTTGATATTGTTTCTGCTTTTGACTTACACCTTATGCTCTCAGGCATCACATGCGATACCCCGCAGCCGCTCGTGGTGGGGCAGGTGACATCTCACTTCCCTACTGCACCAGCATCTGAAAGTTTGCAAATCTTACCATTGCTTCAAAAAAAACGTTGCTACTCGAAACCCCCACAACTTTGCTTATCTGCCTTGTCCAAAGAACGTATTGTGGCATTACCTTAGGTAGCCCCTACTCTTTCCACGCCCAATCTCAAGATGAGTCTTCGGTCCGCTGGGAAAGCAGGCTCCTGGTACGTAGCCTCTCCCAACAATCTCGGGAGTGAGCTCGACGAATACCTATCCGATGTTCCAGAAACCGTGGACGGTTCAACACTTCCTATACCGGGAGCGAGAATAATCATTGCACCGTATGTCTCCTGCCGATTTCTACATCCATGCGAAGATGTAATCCCGCTAATCATCTTGCACAGTCATGCAGGATATACCTTCTCAGGCCCCTGTGCAGCATGGGCATACAAATGCCTAGATCTCTCCAAGGCTAAACGTGTATTCGTGCTTGGCCCGTCCCACACATACTACCTTGACGGTTGTGCCGTCACCACATACAGCAAATATGTCACGCCATTTGGTAACCTCACCGTGGATCGTGACATTATCCAACGTGTCAAAGAGGTGCTCAAATGGACGACATTCCGCCATCGAGAGGACTCAGCCGAACATTCTCTGGAAATGCACCTCCCCTATCTATATAAACGATGCGAGCAGACCTTTGGATCACCAGAAAACTTCCCCACGATTGTGCCCATACTTATTGGGGACAATAATCGTGACGAAGAAAAGGCCGTCGGGCAGGTGTTAGTACCATATCTGAAGGACGAGGAAAACGCCTTTATAATCAGCTCCGACTTCTGCCACTGGGGAGCTCACTTTCAATACATGGTTTACTCCCCGGACAATGATCCAGCACGGTTGATCAACCTTCACAAGGGAGACAAAGCACCAATTGGACCGCCGATTCACGAAACCATCAGACTTCTGGACAAGGCGGCCATGGATGCCGTTGAGAGCGGACACCATGATGCGTTTGTGGATAACCTCAAGTTGACTAAGAATACAGTATGTGGAAGACACCCCATCGGCGTGGCCATGGCGGCACTGGAGCTTCTCTCTGGAGAGGTTGCTGATGTAAAGAAATGCCGGTTTCGCATCACTCAATATCAGCGGAGCAACTTGGTTGAGAAGCCCAGCGATTTCAGTGTGAGCTATGTGTCGGCCTATGCTGTTTTGTAGCGATGTGGGCTGCTTCTATTACAGTTGTTTGTGTATTCGGGTCAAGGACTACACAAGGCTGGAAACTGTATTACAAGGGTCTTCTGTTTAAGTACGTAGCAAGTAGTTCACCGCATGGTATTATGTGTGGTGTATTTGCTCTTTTGTGCCAGTGAATCTCGATGCGTAGACGAGGATGTATTTGTATTGAGTTGCAGACGGGAAGCGTGTCAGGATTGTGAGGCGATTTGCAACTGAGCATGTTTTCATGGGCCCGTTGCATATTAATGAGTTCATATTAATGAGTTTAGGCCCAATAAGCATGGCTTGCACTAAACAGGGGCTACTATTGCTCTGTAGCACTTGCGGGGAAGCAAAGAACGCCACGAAATTTCTCACTATGGACGAGCTGAATGCTATCCCACAGCGTTGAATTGGGTGGCTCGAATCGTCTATTTTTGTATATGCTGTTATGCTAACAAGGAGCTCTCTAGTCACTATGCTGCGAGGCTGCATCATGGTCCATCTGACTCCTAGCGGCCGGTGGCCGTGAGAGCTGTGGCCAGCCGCAATGCGTATAGAGAGCGCAAAAACGACCAGACGACTTGCTCCAGGATGTACGAATCAGTCTCCAGGCTGAGCGATATTATGTGCAAACTATAAAGAAGGAGGGGAATACTTCCGACATCTTTGGTGCGAACAGCCTGTCCACTCGTAAGATTGACTGGTAGCCTGGGTCTCAATGGCACAAAGAGGTAACGATGCAGTGTACGAAGTAGCCAGCCGACATAGCTCATCTCAAGCGTCATGCTGCACATGAAACTCGGCTGATTGACGAGCGCATGTTGATGACCAGTCAACCTTTGTTGGGGTTGACGAAAAGGCAGATCGGGGTTGTGACAAGCACATGGAGCACGTTGAGGCGCCCATTCTGAAAAGACAGAAGGTGGTGGCGGAACTGTCATTGTTATCATTGGTGGGCCGAGCTTCTTTGTCCTTCACACCAAGATGAAAATAGCATGGCTGGACGACTCAATATCCGTGGCTGTGTCGCGTCGGTATCGTTTGACCCAATCGTCGCATCATCTCTCAGAGAATCCACAACCCAACGGCCGCGTTTGTCGGAACGTTCGCGCCATGTCTCGAAATGCGCTCTGGTCCGACTATGATTGTAGGACACATAATATATGATGGCAGTGTCGAATCTTGTCCCTTACGGAGTACGTCGCAGAGAATTTGTGTGTGATGGTGTGTGTCGGTCTCCGTACTGGAGGTGCACGTGCATGGCAGAGTGGCCAAGTTGATGCGTGAGTAAATCTCCCACCTGACACGCCATAAGAAGAACTCAGCAACGGCAGAACCAAAACAGGAGCAAACTGAGTAAGTAAAGTGTAGTGGCACTCGAGGCCGTGCGACGGTTGTTTGGTGGTGGGTTCTGGCAGCGATATGTCCGGTGCCTCAAACAAGGACCAGTTTGACGATTCTAAGAAATCTGTGCTTAGAACTACCCAGGGTCACAAGTACTCTGAATGGTTTCGCAATGCATTACTCCGTAAATGATAACAAGTGGCGTCGGCAACATTGGAAGGCGGGCCTGTCACTCGCTGGGTCAACTGCATTGTCCTAACACAACATTGAGCAAGAACACGATGGCACCTGGTTGTTCAACTTTTGCATATTAGTTACTAGCCACGGAGTCACGTCGTTCAAGACCAGCCCACCTCTCCACTAAAGCTCTCTCGCTCTAGCGTCGGCCAAGAGCCCCAGATGCCCCTGTGCGCCCCCTGTGCCCCCCTGTGGTCACCCCCTGCCCCCCTTTTGTTCTAAACTTGTCCACCTGATGGCTGGCTGACTGGCTGGCGGCTTCTTCCAGTCCCCGTCGCCATTATCTTCAGTTGTTACAAACATCAACCACCACCTCAAGGTCACGGCTCAAATCATATCAGCCCTTGCTACACTGCTGACTTGTGCCTGCCTCTTCCTTCGTCTCAACTACCAGTGTCTCCGAGTCCGCACCTTCTCTATCATTTGTCTCGTCGCCTCGCGAGCCTAACCAAGGAAGTGTCCAAGGACGCTCAGCATTAATTGATTTCCCTTTGGGACTGTCGATCCAGAGCCTCATTCCTCTGATCACCTCGCTCAACTTCAATCTCGTCTACAACCCGTTTATCACGAGCAAGGTGCTCTCCTAATCCACCATGAATGTTAGTGTTTCACCTCTGTTCTCCCTTTACTTCATTTCGGTCGGCGTTTTCAACCTCGATTCCCAATCTGGACTCCACTCATAGAGGATACATTCCCAACAGTCCTGCTTTCCATATTGTGACCACTACAATTTTTATTGGATCTCACTGTAGTCGCTGAGTCCGGTACTGGTGGCCCAAGTGCTTTACTTCTCGCACGTCACACTCCCTGTTGCTTCTACCTAGCCTCTACACACTCTCTGAACCTCTCGCTCCAAATCCGCAGGGCGGAACCTTGACTAACAATGGAACAACAGAACGGGTTAGTAATGACTTGTTTTCCTTGAACGTTCGACAGTCTTTCACTCTCCTTGACAACGATTGATTATCCCCAACTGCCCTACAGCGCTTCCGCGAGACTTTATACCGGACTAACACCTGGAACCGTGCAGATACGGTGGGCGACAGAACAATTATCAGCAGTTGGGAAATACCTCCGACTATTATCAGGGACAACAACCGCGGGAATTTGTCCAAAATCAGTCATATCGACCCGACCGCGGCCAAAATAGCAACTACCAAGGTAAGAAGCCATGTAGCAGTCCGTGGTGGGCCTACTGAAGAATACGTGCTCACACAACGAATAAAATTACAGGTTCCAACTTTGAGATGGCCTCTCTTCCACAGACCGCTGGCCGAGCTGGTGGCAAGCTGAGTAACGAAGACTTGCAGGAGATCCGAGTCATCGAAGATGAGCTAAAGAAAGTCAACGCCAAGTTCGACGACCTGGGACGATTGCAGAATCGATATTTGAATGAAGTTAATGTCGCTGATGCTCGCAACACTAAAGAACGTCTTGATTTTCTCACCTCTGAAATCACTGGGCAGTTTGAAGATCTCAGACGTCGTGTTCAACAGCTCAGAGCCCGAACCCAAAAAGGTTCTGGGCAAGACGGCACTTTCCCACCCATCGTCGACAATACGAGAAACAACGTAACCAAGGCTCTGAATACGTTCAAAACGATGAAAGAAGCTCACAGGAAGCAATATCTAGCAAAGGTTGCCAGAGAATATAACCTTGCTGGGCAAGACGCCTCTGAGGAGGCAATCGAGGCAGCAATTGCGGAAGGCGCTGACAGACAGGTCTTCGCCCAGGCCGTGATGCAGAGCAATCGAACTGAAAACGCCCAAAATGCTCTGAACAACATGAAGAACCGGCACCAAGACCTCGAGAACATATACCGTACCTTGGAGCAGCTTGCAGAGATGTACCAAGATATGTACACTATGGTTGAGCAGCAGGACGAAGTTGTAATTAAGATCGAGGAACAGACTGAAGCAGTGAACGACAACCTCGATAAGGGTGTGGGGGAGATAAACACTGCTGTGAAAACGGCAAGGGCAACGAGGAAGAAGAAGTGGTGGTGCCTAGGTATATGCGGTAAGAAACACTCACACTTACAAGGGTTCCCTTTGCAGAGGAGTAAACTAATAGTTTAACAGTGGCCATTATCATCATCATTGTCATTATCGTTCTTATCTACATTTTTGTCATCCGAGGCACTTCAGGTGGCAACAAGAACAGCAAACGGGAGCTCGAAGACCTCACTACCACAGCTGTGTCGAGCTTACGGTCCATCGCTGTGCCGCATACTCGACGATTTGTTCCCCGCGCGACCGTGGATAGAGAACTTGCTGAGCAATGGCTCGCATTAGGGAACGAATGCACTTTCCTCAGCTCCCAAGTAACTAAACATTGAAAGATGAGCTGTTTGGCTCTGTGGCTTGGTCCCTCGTCATGAAAAATCAAAACGAGAAGAGAGGATGCAGAGCTGGCTTCTTCAGGAGCATGCTTGACATGGGTTTGTGACAACATCTGCACTGGATTCCGAGACAGGAACTGATTGATCCCTTATTCTTTTTATTTGCATAAGACACCTCAGCGGGACAAATATCTTTCCACTCGTTTTCCTTCATTAATTTTTGGGTTTAAATTGTGTACACGTCACTATCGACATATGCCGCGTGCTTCACTTATATAGCGCGGGTCGTGCCTTTGCATTTTTACCATGTATCGTCCACTGATTCGAAAAATCGGGATTTCATACTGGGGGCGCGAAAAAGGAACATAAAAGGAAGAAAAGAGGCATCTAGGGTAGGAAATATGCTAAAAAGCATATGTGGTTGGAGCAAATCCAGATGCGACAATCTTGGTCTGCTGTTTGTGCTTTCAGCTCCCTTCATGTACGGCTACCTCTAGCTGGCCTAGGTTGGATCGAAAGTTGCTCTTGCGTAGTTTGCACCGTAATCTCCTTGTGGTTTCATCTGGGAGGGGGGAAATTGGTTTTCATTGTCACTCTCGAGCGGGAGTTTATCTTTTGTTTCTCTTCAATCAGGCGTAGTTGTGAATACATACATTGTAATTATGAGCTTACTCGGCCATGTTGCACAATGACAGTTGAACGGAGTAGGAGAGACCACGGTAAGTATTTGTTGTGTTCGCCTGGTCAACACGAGGACTGCCTAAACGCCTTGAAAATGCCCATTATCTAAATCCAAATAGCCAATCAAAATATTCAATACCGTCCATTCCACCGTGACACCGAAGAAAAGGCAAGCGCTTGCTAAAACTTGTTGACAGACATCCATGTAGTTACTCAAGGTCAATCTATTCAGCCGGGGAATTCATCTTCAAACGGCGCTCCCTGTACGGCAGATTCCCTCCCACGAGGAGGTCCATACTCATCCCGCGTCTTCGGCCCGGGCAGACTACCCGCCTGCTTTTCCAGTATGTCTCTTCTCTTCCCGCCCTCGGCGACGACGTTTTTCAACACGCCCATGCGCCGCTTGAACTCGTCGGCTAGCGCATCGACGTTTTCACGGCCAATGGCGCCGCTGCCCGAGCTGGGTAGGCTGTTTGGCCGACTGCTGCCGCCGGCGTCCAGGGGCTCGCGTTCCACCCCCTTCTATTCGGAGCATCATTGAGGCGTCGCCCTCGCTGGCGTCGTCGCTGCGCTGCACAGAGAGCTGGGAAGCGGTGATGGCAAAGTCTGGGCTGAGGCTGGACGCCCACTGGACGGACCAAGTGCTTGCTTCGGTGGGCGCGATATCGACCAGCATTGCGCGGTGGTTCGGGTCGTCGTTGGGGTGGGAGAGGATTGAGGCATCATCATCGGAGAAGAGATACTGCACGCGCGGGTGCACTGTGGCTCCCGTGGACGCATTTGTCACCAAGGTGAAGAGAGGCTCGAAGGCGGGCGGAGGAACAGGAGGAGGCACGGGTTCGGCAGAGTGTCGGATTGACCTTGTTTCTGGGTCTGGGAGGCCAGCGGACGGGCTGGCTGCCGCTTCTGGCACGGGAGGCGATGGCTCGGGGTCTTTTTCTGACATTGCTGTGATGGTGATGAGGTTTTGGACGGAAGTAGCGAGGGGACGCCGCCTGGCAGCTGGGGCAGCTGAGGCGGCTGGATGCGCAGATGTTGTGCTGGCATGTCACTTGTGCAGCAGTAAGGCTTATCTCCAGCCCATCTCTGTTATCGGCACGTGCCCGGGCATCTATCAAGGGGCGCGCCAGCGGTGAGAGTCGGTCACTACGAGTCTACGACGGAGACGGCAATGGTCCGTGGGGCACCGCCTGTCTGCATCCTACCCTTGTGCAGTGGTGATGTGTTCGTCATTCTCTCAAGGTAGCCCTTGACAAGCACATGCATAATGGCGTGGCGTCGTTCATGTCGCGTCTGGCAGACATGTTGGAACCCAAAGTCAGAACCCTGACCCCCAGCCCTGGCGTTTTCTTGGCATTTTCTCGAGTTGTTGTCATTGCCAATCGTTGCTTTTCGACTGCGCTGAGTTGGACTTCAGAAGTCGACCACTGGTCCCGAATATAATTCCTGCCATAGGGGAGAGGTTTCGAAAAGTGCTCTATACGTCTGCAAGGTTGGCAGCAGCTGCCTATGACCGGATTCAAGTTTTGTTTGGAAATGGCACCGTAACAAGCATCGTTCACTTGACAAACTTTTTTTGCCCGTCAGACAGACACCCAGTTCATTTATGAATGCACAAATCCATGCTTATCAAAATCCTACCCGATTGCCAAGAAACTCTCAACTCCACCTTGGAAGTTACAGTAACAATCGCCGATACACCTTGCTCTGGGAATGCTGATCATGGCTCGACGGCTACGTCAGTGCCGAATCCTTGACAACCCGCTGCCAAGAATAGCTACCTAGGCAGTTGCTTTCTGATGTGCTTTGTATTCTGTAATCCTCTCTGATTCTCGTTGCTAATATCGTGCTGCCAAAAAAAAGGGGTTTGAACAAAATATAAAATAAAATCTACTAATGTAAATGCTGGGGATTCAAATAACGCCTCTGATGCTTAGGTCTTGCCTGCGAGATAGAATGAAAAACCCTACGTGACCCGGTTCTCGATGATTTATACCTCCAGCCCCCATAACGGTAATGCAATTTCAACAACGTGCTGCTCACCTTTTAATGTCGTAATAGGTTCGTGACTTTTGAAGTGTCTTGTTCTTCTTACGACGTGTGTAACGCACGAAAGCCTGCTGCAACCAGGCTTCTGGATGTTTCTTTAGAGTCGGCCGTTCCATTCCAATAGAAAAGACCCTGTGAACGTCCCTTATTAGCACAACAACGGTTTACTTCTTCTGATTCGTGACATGACTCTCGCTGCAGAGTACTCACACCTAGTCCTTTTTGCTTTGCAAATGATGCCTTCGCTTTCACCGTATCGGGATTATCGTATGTCACGAAACCCCCATCACCTCCCACGCACTGGGCCGAAATGTGTCGTTTGTCCACCGACTCCTTACATCCTTTCCGGGGAAGCTGGTTATATTCAAATGTGCCATCATTACCGCCACCCCCCTTGAATTTTTGGCCTGGTCCTGTGGCATGCTGGAAGCTGCGGCCATATGTAGGAATACCAAGCAGAATACCACCCGAAGGGAATCCATGGGACATCAAATGGGCGACGCCTGATGAACCAGAGGGTTCGTCCCGAGACATTGCATACAATTGGGAATGATGGCCGCTTTTCGGTGTCCACATACCGAAGAAGTCATACGCCATGAGGTTGACGGCATCCAGATAGTCGGCAGCCATGCGCAAATCAATGAATTGCAGCACAGATTTGGTTGCGGGCAGAGCGGCAGTCAGAATATAGCGATCATCTGGCAAGTGTAATCGAATCGTCGCCAACAGAGCCAAGAAGTCATTGCCTTGTTCGACACTGCAAGGATACTCCCATGCAACTGCGAGCAGCGGGAGGCATGGGGCCACTGATTAGCACTGAAAGCCTTGAGAAGCAAGAGTATTTTCTCATGTCGTAACTTACTGTCAATGCCATCCAGCCCAGATGCTTCTACCAGTCCCAAGGCGGACCGGGCCAAATTTTCCCGTAGATGAGCATTCCCAGCAACTACAGGGAAAAGATTCGAGCAGGCTCCTCCCCCAATTGACAACACAACTTGAAGGTGAGGATGCCGTTGTTTGAGGTGCATCAAAGATCCTAAAGCACCTTGTACTCCGTCTATCGGAGCTCTGGCATCCGCCCACTCATCGCTTAACTGAGCCACGGCCCACACGAGTCAGTGGAAACGGTTCTAGATGCGATAATGGACTCCTTCCCAAGGTGACGAGGACTTACAAACACACCGCCATCTGGACCTACGCTCGCGTATGCATAGTAGACACGGTTGACGCAGCTGTAATTCAGCATGGCAGGAGTGTCCCCTTGGTATACCCGGTTGTTGGAAAAATATACTGCATTAGTATACATTACTCTCGCAACGCTGGTGGCAAGCCGCGATTTACGCGGAGGAGAATGGGAGCTCATGACGATGGAAAAGAAAATCTTTCAACGCTCTACCAAACGGCACATATGTGAAGAGCTGATATGAAATACAGGGTATCAAAGAGACAACCATAAACCGGCTTGTCTAAGAAGAAGAAGTGAAACCGAATGTATACGACATGCTGATGCCCGGGGCTGAAGCCAAGATATGTGCAAGCCACGGGGATGATGATGAACTCGAAGCACAGATCAAGCGAGTCAGGCATCAAAGGTGCCCGGGCCGATGGCCTCTCTGCTAGAGGCCATGTCTAGACTTGGCTGGATGGTCCAGCTACAAGTATTTATACGAGCCCTGATTACGGAGCAGCAGACTGTGAAAGAATCATGGGATGACGGGCTGAACCAGGCGTGCCAGACAACTCATAGCGCATGTGGAGAATGGAGCGCGGTGGGCGTTTTGAATTGCGATGACCCAGGGCGAAATTCGCTGAGGAGGGCCTGCAAAACCCTGAAAAACAGAAAGACACAATGCATGACATAATTGCGGGGGTTACAAGGACAATTAGTGGCCGGCAAGATGAACCCAGGATGTCGGAGACAGAATGTGATATCAGATGCAGTCGATTTGTTTGATGAGTTCACACCCAGTTCGACGATGACATGGGACTTTGGAAACCAAGCTTGGCCCAGGGTCGGCGCACTTTTAGGTTGAGTAAGGCTTTGGCGAACAACTAAATCACTATACGGTCGAGTTCATGGAGGGTGGGTGGTAGGCAAGGACAACAGGACACACCTGCATAGAAGGTTTATGACAAAAGATCCTTGTTTCGAGCTGTCGACCGCCCTTTTTCGCTGCCTGTGACTGCCAAGTTGGGGCTCGTTTACAGGACTCTGCCAGTAAACACTACCAATTTGGGCTCTTGATCGAAGAATGCGTTCGGCTGAGACGTTGCGACGTTTCCGGTTTGCGCGGTTTGTCCTGCCGGCCGAATATCAACCTAGCTGGTTGGGGGCCCGAATGCCGCCGCCTTCCAATTCATATGACAAGGGACCCTGAGGGATAGAGCGGTGTCTTGCAGTATCGCATTAAGGGCAACAGCTGCGTGCTTCCGTCGCTGGAACTTCTTGTGGTGAAACGAAGGCGCTGGGAATGACCAATGCGACCGCGTTTGCTGATGCCCCAACTTGCAAATACGCAGATGATGATGTACCGGAAGATTGCGGGCATGGCGCCCCCCTACGGAGTACGGACGGCGCTCCACGAGGCGGTGGGAAGGGGTATGGAGTCTCTGACAGATCCCAACTGCCTGGGCGGGAACAAGTTGATCTTTTGTGGGTTTTAGGCAATGAATTCGGGATCCTCTATAGCCCATGCGAATCTGGGATCTCTCAACACTCTCGTATGCCACGGAACGCTCGGAAAAGCACTCGAAAAGCAGCACTACTCGGCTTTGGTCGGGGATGTGTGAGGAGAAGAGTAAGACATCGTGCCAGTCGAAACCTCGACGTGATGCTGCCTGTATAAGACCCCTCATACATCAGTTAATCTGTCTGAGCTATGACACCTTCGGGAAAAAGGCTGGTTAATTTGGCTCGCTTCGTTGTCTGCTCTATGGCTGATTGCCTGTTTGTATGGCCGGTGTGACCGTGGAGACAAAGGCATAATAGACTCCCCACGCTGGTAGCAGCAGCGGGGCGGGCCAGAGTGTCAGATGTGATAGGATATGACGGAAGACAAGACTGTGTGTTGTTTATATAGACAGATTGACGTGGATAGACCTGAATGGGTTGGTGGTGTGTGATGTTCGACCTGCGGCTCCGCTTAGGCTGTTGTCACATCCAGTTAGCTTGGGTTCCGTTTCGGTCAAGGAGGGTTGATTGCAAGCGCTGGAGCACTTGCATATTGCTCATATTTTATACAAATGTGCTGCAGCAGCAGGCGAGAGTCATTGGACCAAGGCAAGGGTCTCGGTGTCGATGTGTCTCGACGACGTGCTGTCCTCGATGGAGCCATGGGGAATTGTACAATGTCATCTGATGATGTGGATGGGGATCAGCCATGAACAGTGAGTCAGGTACATTCAAGACGAATGAATACCTTGAGAGGCTTCCAGCTACCTGGTATGTATCTGTTTAAAGCAGCTCGAACGCAATTCCTGTTTCTTCCCAGCCCATCTGAGTCCTTCCCAGTCCTTCCCGGGCTCATTCCCATTTAGCATCGATGCACAGCTCCTTCCTTTTCTTCTTGTACCAATCGCGTTTAACTCGGATTGTCAGGAAGCCATCTCATTCCGGGCATCTGGCCTTTTTCACTTTTGACATTCCGACCCGATGCTATTTCACAGTCGTTTCCCAGCCGTCATGTAAAATGGGACGCTGCTTTCTCTCCCTCTCTCCCTCTCTCCCTCTCTCCCTCTCTCCCTCATTTTAGCGTTGGCTTTTTTCTTTTTTCTTTTTTTTCTTTGATTCCGTGAGTTTGTGTGCTGCTTGAACTCGCTAGCAAACGCCATAACAACAGCCATTTCTAGACAGCCGCCATCGGGCTGCCTCGAGGTAAGTAAGCCTTGAAATGACTCGGTTGCTACTACGGTGTCAAAATCTGCTGTAGACCCCGAGTCATATGTGAATGCGAGACCCATAGCGGAGCGACAAGATGACCGCTTGTCTCCGGCTTGAAATCAGACTGCATCACGCACGGCGTAGACTCCAGGTTCACTTCCAAAGATACAACGTCCATGACGACATCATACATGCGTCTGCCCTGGCCGGCAAGTAGGTCGAGCAAGAGCTAATTGGCACTAGATCAGTCGACCACAGACTGAATCAAAAAGCGGCTCTACTATCCTGGCGTGTGCTTCTCCTACTTCTAGTTGAATCTTCAAACGACCTCGTTTAAAGCACCACAGAAACACGAAATTCAAACCAGGGGATAGCTAAGGGAGGCCTTTTCCTGCGCTGCAACACCAATTGCAGTCGTTTTACCTGACCAAACTAGATCAATGAATTCGATGGATTACGAGGTACAGAACTCGCTGATCAGACGACGGAAGACCGCCAAACTATATAGGTGTTCAACCATGTATGTTTGGCCAAGCCGAAGCTTAACCATTCTCCTTCCACCGTCTTCGGCCATTGGACGGTATATAAGGCTTCGCGAGTGACGGTAGTACGAGGCAGTGTCAGTGCTTTCATCTGACATTGATTGGCTTACCACTTTGCACCAGGGGCTGCTCAGAGATTTGTGCATATATGCATGTACGCATGCGTGCGTCTGAGCATAAAAGCTCAGAGCATTAAGAAGAGCCGCCGCCCAGACACTCCTGTAATAGGGTGACGGATTTGAGATGACTGTAGTCAATGCTCGCTTGACCTGTTCGTTTGCCCTGCAATGGCTTCAAGCAAATTCACCTGGAAGCCACTCGTGGATAGGAAGGGGAGACAGGGTACAGCAGCGATCCGGCTCGCATGCTGTGTAGGGCTAATTCATTAGGGAGTTCATTTTGAAGTAGTCAAGGTATCCGCATGCAAAATGTTGATCTTGGAGACGGCCTGAAGACCAAGAAGCAACATGTAACCGCAAGGTCCGTGTTTCGGGAGTATGAACTTGCGGGGCGAGATATCTTGGCGTTTTTGGATGACCGGCTTTCCAATCCAACAGGTAAGGCATATACGAGAACTGCCTACTAGTACACTCCTAGTAGGCAGCTTATACGGAGTAGAGAGAGGTATGTAGTAACTATGTCTGTACCACAGGGGAAGACGCTGGACAAGAACATTATGTATGAACCTGGCCTGTACGGCCTAGATGCCCACAGTGGCATTGTGTGCCCTGGAAGGTGTAGATACCTTAAACATGGGGCCAAGACAGGTCGCTGTCTTGAGCGAGCAGCTGTAGGATGATTTCACTTTTGCTGAAGTTAGGCTATAATAAAGGGACGAGCGCCGCCGCGCGATGCAACTTTCTAACGCTCTTTAGATCTTTTGATTGGACTTGTTCGCCATGCAGCGCACCCCGATCAGCATTACGAGCACCACGAGCAGAGCCGTGTGATGGCTGATGCCGGCTGCAGACTGCGACTTGAGTGACTTGTGGAATTGAGCAAAGGCAAACGTCCTTCCTTGTGCGGATGGACCGTTGGAGATGATTGTTTATGGTCTCGTGTCGGTCTACTGACCTCCTCACCTTGCCAAACGTGGTCGGTCCTCGTGCTACATGTTCGTTCTTGAGTAAGTCATTATGTACTCCGGAGGTATTTCAGCATAGATGCTCCGTACTGAAGTTGGTAGTTATGGAGAAACTGCGGAGTACGGAGCACTCAAACACCATGTCTGTATTATGGAGACCAGCCAGGTCCCACTCCTCGTCTGCACCAAGCTCGTAAACACGTTCCTCTCTACAGCAAGCTCTCTCCAAGTCTTCGTCAGCCGCCATGCCATGGCGATATCTGTCGCCCGCCAGGCTGTCCAATGTCTCTCCCAATTGTCCATGAATATGACAACGGCGACGCCGACGACGATAGCCTCTACTCGATAATCTCGACGTCGCCAGGTCTCGACACCGCAACCTCTCCTAGCGAGTATGGACACGACGATGTCGACGATGATTTCGAACAGTTTTCTCTTGATGAAGATGGCATTGGCGATGGCGATGGCGTCAACTCGGAAATTTCATGTGGATGCTCGACTTCAGTGACGCCAAGCGCGTACGAGGATGAGGTAGCATATGGCCGACGATACCACGGTTTCCGGAAGGGCCGCTACCCGTTGCCCAACGACGACTTGGAGCAGCGAAGAGAAGAAACAAATCATGCTTTAATGTTAGAACTTACTGTATGTGCTTTGGCCTTCTTCGGCACCCGAGTCAGCATTCGCGGCATCTTCATTGACTCATGCCAACCCATTGAATTCCGAGAACTGATAGCCACCCAGGGCGGACGACTCTTTTACTCCGACATTGGCAAGTATCCGCACAAAATTATTGATATTGGGACAGGAACTGGTATGTCTTTTGTTGTTGCGGGAGTATACTGACTCGATTGATTACAGTGCTAACAAATACTTCTAAGGTACATGGGCCATAGACGGTAAGCTGGACCAAACCTACAACCTGCTTTGTGCAGGACGATGTAGCTCGACAATCTAGCCCCTAACTCCTTCTAGTGGCGGACCAGTACCCAAGTGCAAGTGTGGTTGGAACCGATCTATCCCCTATACAACCGAAATGGGTACCTGTGAACGTGCGAATGTATGTGGACGATTGCGAAGAGCCTGATTGGCTCCACGGCTCCAACTTTGACATGGTACATTTTCGCGGAGTGGCAGGCACTCTACGAGACCTGGATAGAATGTTGAAGAGAACTTATCCGTACGTTTTATTTCGACAGCACAGGGCGAGGAATATATGGCTAATCGCGTGGCAGGCATGTGCGAGATGGTGGATGGGTAGAGTTTCACGAGTTCATTCCTCAAATATTATGTGACGATGGAACCATGAGTAAAGAGGACCCATTACGAATATTTTTCGACGCCTCAACACAAGGTCTACGAACCTTTGGTGGCGAGCCCCTGAGAGCGCTCAACTTGGAAGAGACACTTGTTGGCGCCGGCTTCACAAATATCCATGTTATCACAAAGAAAGTGCCCATTGCTGCTTGGCCACGAGATAAACATTTGAAGACAGTTGGCATGTTTACGAGGGCGGTAATACTAGATTCGCTTGGCGCTCTCGCGGCCAAGCCACTGGCAGCTCTTGGAATACCTTCAGAAGACCGCCGATCTCTAGTCACGCAAGTTAAACGAAGCCTCAATGACCGGAGGATACACCGTTATATGAAGTTCGTCATTTGTTACGGGCAGAAGAGAGAGGATTCCTAGTCGGCGTCGCCTCCTCTTCAATAAAGCCGAGACAGAGAGCGTCTGATTATGCCACCTTACCATACGAATTGAAAGGTGGGGTAGTCAAGTTCCTCTTTTTAGAGGAGGCGACGCAGGAGAGGTTAACGCTGTATAAGACTTATTATTAATACTTGGGCCTCGTTGGAACCGCCTGTTTTTATTTATTTATTTATTTTTTCTATCTTGGTACCAAGTATCTTCGGCCGCGTCTTTTAATGGGTTTGATGGCTCCTCCGCTTTCTATGGAACTGGCCGAGTTGGCGTTAATATGTGACCAAGGTGCATTGGGCACGCACTGATCGGCAACTAGCACGAGGAAATAGATGAATAATCCCTTCGTAATACATACAAAATTTTTGACCCGTGACCCTGAAAGTTTGGCCTTTCTTTCTTTAAATGACAACCACATTCCTGTATCGTCATTGGACGCTGGGTTAGTGGTGGTGCCCAAGAGTTGTGGAGGATGACAAAGCGAGGTCCGTCTCGGCGCCACTCCGCTAACTTCTAGAGCTTTAAAGCTTCACATTGCGCACCCCATCCGTCAAACCTGAACAATCAAACCAATCCGCCGAGCAAACCGCGCTCGCGCAAGTCGCGCAAACCTCAGTACATTATTGAGCCTCGCAGAAAGCGCTTGCGAATCTTCCAGCGCTTCCGACCCGCCACCATGGCGACCGCAACCACACCCGCAACAGCAGCCTCCTCCATCCTGAACCACTCCTCCCAAACCTACAACTTCCGCTTCTCGCCCTTCCTCCGCGCCACATACCAGGTCGGCCTACCGCTCGATCGGCCCGTATGCAAAGCATACCAATCCGGCAGCTGTCCAAACGGCACACGATGCACAGAGCGGCACGTCCAAGACGCCAAGACGGCGCAGGCAACAGGTGGCCTCAATTCGCTCGTGTGCAAGCACTGGCTGCGCGGGCTCTGCAAAAAGGGCGAGCACTGCGAGTTCCTTCACGAGTATAACCTCCGCAAGATGCCCGAGTGCAACTTCTTCATGAGGAACGGGTACTGCTCCAACGGCGAGGAGTGCCTCTACCTGCACGTCGACCCGTCGTCGAGGCTGCCGCCTTGTCCGCATTACGACATGGGCTTCTGCCCCCTGGGCCCGCTGTGCTCCAAGAAACATGTTCGGAGGAAGCTGTGTGTGTTCTACTTAGCCGGGTTTTGCCCGGACGGCCCGGAGTGCAAAGCCGCGCATCCCAAGTGGAGCAAGGATCTGGACAAGCCGACTGTCAAGGCGGATGGGAAGGAGGAGGATGATGGCCATGTGGACAGTGGGATGAGGGGAGACGACGATGGCAGCGAGAGGGTGACGAGAGACGGGATGGGACGCGGCGATAGGGACAGGGACAGGGACCGGGATAGAGATAGGGATAGGGATCGGGATCGTGATCGTGACAGAGACGATGGTAGGCATGGGGGCAGGTTTAGAGGCGGTGGGAAATGGAGAGGTGGACGGGCCGGCCGGTTTAGAGGAAGAGGGCATTGATTTCCTCGATGGGCGCAAAATCTAGTCGATCCAAACCTAGATGATGAGTGTGAACTATTGTTAAATAGCAGTTTCTTTATGCCTTGATACCCAGGTTCAAAAGAAGAGCAATAGAATAATTTTTCTGAAGATTCAATGCGTGTGATCGCAGGTCCATTTACAAGAAACAAGTAGATATATTTTGTATCTCTGTTTACGGCTTAAATTGGAATGGTCATTATATACAAGTTATTGGACGTCATATCAGTCTCCGAGTCTATTTCTACGTCACGATCGGGGAGAATTCGGTACTGGAGGCACCCAGAGACTACTCTCGGTAGCATCAGCACTCCATACATTGCGCTCGGATGGAACAGCAATGAATTCATTGGAGGAAGTCGTCGCCGCCTCACCATCCTCGCTTTCTTCGCGCTCTGAGCCGGCGCAGGAACTGGTCTTCCAGGTCGATAGCTCATCTACTTTCCGAATGCCCATCATCCAGGAAACAAGACTGCGGGGGGCCCATCGTCCAACAAAACCATATACGCTGGAGCCGAGGCCGATGCGAACCGTGTCTCCCGTGATGGTACCGTCCATGACATCAAAGACGGCGTTGTGGAGTCGACGCAGGGAGCTGCCTTTCAAGCCGCGGACTCGTCCACCAGAGATGGCGGAGCTAGTTTGTGCGACGAAATTGCGCCCGTAGACGTGCCGTGCACCATCTGGCCAAACCAGGGGTTCTTGGGGGTTCCCAGCAGAGACCAGTCCTCGGTGGGAGATGGCTGCTCGCGAGGGCACAAAGCTTGAAAAGTCAAAAGTGCCAAGCTGCATGTGTGTCACTGCGATATCGAGAGGTCGAAGCTCGGCTGTCAAAACTTCGGTAAAAGCTGAAAGGGCAGAGCACACAGTCGCTTCAGGGGCGTGGAATGGTGGGTTGATCGAGGAGATAATCGAGGGCGTGAAAACGAGGACCCTGGGAGGAATCCATTTCTCGCCTATTGGCTGCAGACGGGATGCCAACAGTGGGAGGAATGCCTGGATTGTGAGAATTGGTTGAAGCAGATGTGTGTTGAATAGATCGGCGAAACTCGACGGTGGGATGGTGGCGATGGGTGACGTTTGGTAGTGTAGGCTGGGAATAAGAATTACGGATTTGAGAGTCAGGGTATTTGGTTTGATGTGAGGACCGGGAGCTTGAGGGGATTGCAAAAAGGCCGCGAAGCGTTCGATGGCAGCGCCTGCTTGAGGCGGCTAACAAAATCAGTCAGCATCAAACGCTACGACAGCAGGCATGGGAGACAAATGACACTAACATCAGTTGTATCGAGGCCAAGGGGTCGAATGTCTGGCCTGGACAAGGCGTGCACCATACTTTCATCCTCGGCGGCATTGCATACAATGTAGACAATGAAGCCACGTCTTTCCATATCCAGAGACAAAGATTTGGTCAGGGGTAGGGTCGGGGACCCTGCGATAACCACTACCTCGGTACGCCCGCCATTTCTCGCTCGTTTCGCTCTTCTAGTTTTTCTCATTGACCTGCTTGTCTGGTATCCTTTGAATATCACGGTACCACAAGTGAAGATGATGACAGCCGCCAAAATCTTGTGCCGTGATACCCAATCTTGGACCTTTTCGAACCGCGTCATGGACACGACGGCGACAGCCGGTTTCACTGGAGGGCTTGGCTTGGCGTATTCGGGCAGCCATTTTGCTTGTGAAAGTGTCTCGCGGACAATTCTGGCGGCTTGATCGACGTTTTGATCTATGTATTCAGCAACATCATTGGAGTATTGCTTTAGCTGTGGCGGGATGTGCGCGAGCTGTTGCCAGGCAGGGACAGCTTCAGTTAGCAGCGAAGGACACGGGAAAGGATGAAGTGATGACTGTGTGATTGTGTAAGCTTACCACGACATCTAAAAACTGCTGGTCGTCGGCAGACATGATGAAGTATGCGTGTTATGATATGCAGTCGACAAGGCGGCGTTGGGTTCACATGACGGAACATCTGGGCTTTCTCTTCTTGTTGATGTGGAGAAGATGCTGTTGCGGTCCGCCAGTGCCGTTAGCAGGGATTGCGGGGTGGAACGTGGTCGCAGCTCTGTGATTGGCTGGGGGAGGGAAGCTCTGTCAGGGTCGGAGCGCAGGCCGAATGTGTAAGAAACAGAGCATTGGAAGTAGTGGAGTTTTGTAGTTTTGTAGTTTTTATAGTTTTTCATATAATAAATAATATTAAATCTAATAAAATACTTATAAGATTATAAGTTTTACGAGTAAATAGTATGAATTTTATACTATAAGCTAATATAAAAAGTGGGTCCTTGTAAGCTCTTATAAGCCTAGAACTTAAAAAACTACAAATGTAGTTTTTATAGTGTAGTATAATATAGTAATTTTTCATAAAATTATACAATCTAATTTTATAGCTTATTAGGAGTTAAAAGGGCCCACTTTTTTACGTAAGCTAATTGGTTATAATATTAGCTAATTTATGTATTTATTATTATAATTCAAGTATTTTATTTAATTTATTATTAAATATTTAAGCTTTTTAAAAATTGAAAATATAGTTTTCTTGTTAATGCTCTAGTTTAGTAGTAATAAAGGCCCTGATTCTATAAACCGCAACTAATAGTTAGCCGGCTAAAAACACTATATATTACGTATACATATAGCGCTTACTTATTTTTAATAAGAGATTTATATATAAAGTTATGAATAAAACCTATATTATTTATAATCTCTTATTTATAATGTATTACGCTAATAGGGACCGCGTAAATACCTGTAAAAGAAAGTTTTTAGCTAATTCTAAGAGCTAAATATAATTCGTAAAAACGTGCTAAACACATTATTATACTACTAATTAGCTAGACCTAGTAGAGTAGTATAAGGGAAAACCCTTTCTATAAAAAGAAAAACCCCCTCGCTTTTATTTCGGGTTATCCCCGCCCCGCTATAACCCTAGGGTTATATAGAGCATATTCCATATTATGTAGGTTAAAGGTACCTACTAGACTAGCTGTCCTAGTGGTGGTTCGTTAGAGCGTGTGTGGTGGTGAGTCCAGGCTGGGTCCGGGTTAGCCTCGGTGCTCTGGACGGTTATCTTTCCTAGTATCTAGGCATTTAGGGTTATCACGTATTTTTCTCTTAGCGTCGTGTTATGCCGTACCATTCTAGGCCCGGCGTTAGGTAGCGTAATATATTATAAATAAAAAGGTATAAATAATTTAGGTTTTATTTATAACTTTACATATAAATCCCTTATTAAAAATAAGTAAGCGTTATATTTATGTAACGGTGGCTTAGGTTCTAAGGCACAGTAGGTCTGTTTCTTAGGAAGTAAGTTAGGTTAAATACTATAAAGTAGCTTTTAAGTAGTATTATAATAAGGCTATTAAGAGTATAACTCTTAATAGTAAAACTATTACTTAGATTAATTAATAGAGAACTAGACTATTTAACTATAGGAATACTTTCTTCTTAAGTACTTATTTATCTCTTTATTATAGTTCTAAATTAATTAGCTTAACTATTAATCCCTTTAAACCTTAATTAATTAGCTTAAGGTTTAATTAGTTTAATTCTCCTTAGTTAATATATTTAAATATTAACCTCTTTAATCGCCTCTTAGGTTATATAGCTAGTTACGTGCTCTTACCTTCTTCTTATACCTATAGGTTATACTTATTTTAGCTAGTATAGTCCTATCTCGTATCTTATATAGTATTATTCGTAATATTATACCTCTCCTTTATTAGTTTTATTCTTAAGGCTATTAAAATAGGCCGGCTTAAGTATTATACATTTTCTTTCTTCTATTATTATATGTTATTATATTAACTAATTATATCTTAAAATAGCGGTTTAAAGCTTTATTTACTTCTTCCCTTTACTAGGATAACCTTCTTTTTATAATAATTAATAATTTATCTTTATCCTTTATAAAGGCTTACGCTTATTACGCTTATATAGAACTTCCTTAATGTAAAGCCTTTATTTCTAATTTAAGTTATTATATAAAGTGTATAGTAGATAAGTAAGAGAATTATAATATTATAGGGGTAACCCCTTAATAGCTTTATAGTATTATAAATTAATATTATAAGCTTAAAAGGGAGCTTAAAGAAGCTAAGAAGCATACCTTAACTAAGAATTAAAAGGTCTTACGTTTATAAAAATAAAAGAAATTATAGTTTAAAAAAATAATACGTGTAATTACGCGTAATATTAATAACGTTAAAGAGTTAAAACGTATAAAACGTAAGGAAGCAAAATAGCTTTAAAAGACTATAAGGGTTCTTTTTACTCCTTTTAAGAATTTAGATTCTATTTTAATTTATTTCTTAAATACTAAATTTAATATTAAGTTATTAGATAATACTTAAAAGATTAATTAGAATGCGTTTCTTAGAAATAAAATTATTTAAGTAACGTTAAGTAATTTATAAGGTTTTTAGCTAGTTTTTAAGTGTTTTTAGAGTTTAAATATCCCTTTTATTTAACGAGATAATAGCAATTCTTTATGTTTTCCCGTGCTTTAAGTATTCGTTTAACTTTATATTTATTAGTATCTTTTATTATAATATTTATAGCGATTATAAATTTATTTAATGCTTTCTCTAGTAGTAATATATAAAATATAGAATGGATTCTTATTCCATTTAGTAATAATAGTTTATAGTTAATATTTAAGATTTTTCGTTTAATAAGAAATAGTTTAATCTTCTTTTAGTTAAGTTTATTATTAGGTTGCTTAGTTTTAATATTTTTACGAATAAGGTATACTTTATATCCCTTCTCTAGAATTAGCGCTAGTAATCTCTTTCTATTCGCGTAGTGTTTTATTTAGTTCTGTAAAAATATCTATTCCTATTATAAGTGTTTTTGTATTTCTATTATAGTTACTATATGCGTTATAGCTGCTAGCGCGTTTACATTCTGTGTGTTACGAATAACACTACACAAGACACGGGACGGGACCGCACCGGCTAGGACAGGCATAACCTGTAGGCATAAGAAGAAGGTAAGAGCACGTGACTAGCTACGTGATCTAAGAGGTAATTCAAGAGGTTAATATTTAAATATATTAATTAGGGAGAATTAAACCAACTAAACCTTAAGCTAGTTAATTAAGGTTTAAAGGGATTAATAGTTAAGCTAATTAATTTAAGACTATAATAGAGAAATAAATGAATACTTAAGAAGAAAGTATTTCTATAGTTAAATAGTCTAGTTCTTTATTAATTAATTTAAGTAATAGTCTTACTATTAAGAGTTATACTCTTAATAGCCTTATTATAATACTACTTAAAAAGCTACTTTATAATATTTAACTTAACTTACTTCCTAAGAAATAAACCTATTATACCTTAAAACCTAAGCTATTATTATATTTTAATTAATTCTATTTAATAAGTTACCTTAAAACTTTAAGTAATAATAACTTTTAAGATATTTACTTTAAGCGAAAAAACTATTAACCTTAAGGAGATAATAAAGTATCTTTATAATAAGATTATTAAGCTTAAGAAGTAGAATTAATAGCTTTTTAATTAATAGAATAATCTTTATAAGAAACTTAAGGTATAAGAAGAGAAACTTATAATAGTTTAAAATCTTACACTTATATCCTTTATTAATAATAATAATATACTAAAATTCCCTAAGCTTAAATTATATAATAGTTATAAGGGTAATATAAGAAACTTTCTTATATAAGCCTAAGCTTACCTATAAGTTAACGAAAAAATCTATATAATACTCAAGTTACAGATTCTTTATATTAATAACCTTTTAACTAGAAAAGTAATAGAATAATAAAAGCTAACCCTTCGCGTATATCTTAAGTATAACGTTAAAGTTAAAGTAAAAGTTATTTATATCTTCTTTAATTATAAAACCTTTAAAAAATAACTTCTTATTATATTTAAAAACCCTAATAAGTATAAAGAAGCTATATAATAGCTTACTTAACTTAAGTAAATTGAATTTATAGCTTATTATACTAGGGAGTTTAAACGTATTATAATAAAACTTAATTAAAATACTAAACCTAAAATAAAAGTCTTCTATTAAGAACTTAAAAAAGAAGTAAAGAATAACATTTATTAAGAAGATTATCTTAAGTTATTTAATAACTTTATTAAAATAATTATTAAGATAAATAACTGTTTATATAAGTAATATTACGAAAAAAGTTACAGGAAATTTAAATTATATACTAGGTTTAATAAACCTAATAATAGTAAGCTACGTCGAATATTAATAGTATACGGGTATTACGCTAAACCTATAAAACTTAATGCTATAAATAAGAAAAAGGGGAAGACTTATTATAATTATAGTAAGACTAGACACTTTATAAATAAATATAAAGCCCTAAAAAAGCTATAAAAGCTAATTCTTAAAGGCAAAAAGCTTTATACTATAAACTAAGAAAACTTACCTACGCGAAATCTTAGTATAATAAGTAATAAAGAAAGCCTTACGTTAATAAATAATATTAGTTTAAATAAAGATTAAAAATTTAAAACCTAACTAATACCTAATAACTTTTAGAAATACTAGATACTCTTATTAAAAAGTAAACCTTTACTAGAATAAATCTAAGAAGAAGAGAATTATTTAATTAAGAAAAATAAACTTAAAATTAAATATAAACTCCTTAATTAAACCTTTTATTATAATAATAATTACTACACGCACCTTAATAATAAGTAAGGTAACAAATAGTTTCTATAAGAATAAAAGAGAAGAAAAATAACCCTTATAATATAACTAAAATTACAATAAACTAATTTAAAGATATTAAATGAAAAGTTATATTATACTTAAAATAACGTATACATTACCTAAGCTATAACCCTATAATATAAGGAGAAAGAGAATTATATAACTATAAGTAACTCGCTTAGCTTAAGTTTAATTAATATAAATAATAGATTAAGTAATTACTAAGAAAGCTCTAATAATACGTTAAAAGATAATTATTAATAATAGCACCTAAAATAACGCGCTAAAGAATAATATAAGAATAGAATTAATAAATTAGGAAATAACAGCTATTATTATAATTAAAACTAATTCCTTAACGGAGATTTAATAGGTCTTTATATACTATAAATATTAGTAGTATAATACACCTTATAATTAATATAACTATAATAGAATAAAGAATTCAGGTAATAATTAATAGCGGAGTATAAGAAAATTTTATCTTGCTAAATCTTATTAATAAATTATAATTACCTTAAACACTTAAAGATAAGCCTTATTAACTTATAACTATAAAAGAAATTATAATAAAATATAGTTAAGGAGTAGTTAATATAAAAGTTACGTAGCTTTTAGTTAATATATAAGGTATAAAACACTAAGTTATACTAGATATTATAATAATCTTAAAATATAATATTATATTAGGGATACCTTAATTATAAGTAAGTAATCTATAAGTTAATTAGAGAACCGGCTAACTTTAATAGAATTTACTAGAATACAATTATAAAGCTAAGAGTAGCTTATAAAGAGCACCTTATTTAAACTATAATAGGCCTTTAAGAATATATATAATTACTAGAGAGCTAAAAGCTAAGATAATAAAGATTTTTAAGAAATACTTAAAGTATAATAAGCTATTTAATAAAGAGCTAAAAATAGAACTACTAGAGCATTTATACTAAAACTACGAGATTAGACTCTAGCCTAGTATTAAACTAACATTTAATAAGATTTATTCTTAGAACCCTAAGTAAAATAAAGCGCTTAAGAAGTATTTAAAGGACATATTATAAAAGGGATATATAAGACTATTAAAGTCCCTAGTAGAATACCTAATCCTATAAGTATTAAAGAAGAATAAGAAACTATAATTATATATTAATTACTAACACTTAAATAAGATTATAATTAAGAATTAATACCTATTACCGCTTATAATAGAAATTAAAGATAAAGTTAGAAAAGCTAAATAGTTTATTATACTTAACTTAAAAGAAGCTTATAACCTTATATAAATAAAAGAAAGCTATAAGTAAATAATAGTATTTTAAACTAGTAAAGAACACTATAAATATTTAATAATACCTTTTAGGCTTACTAACGCACTAGTAACCTTTTAAAGAATAATTAATATAATCTTACGAAAATAACTAGAAGTATTTATAGTTATATACCTTAATAATATTCTTATTTATTTAAATACCCTTAAGAAATATAAATAATATATATATAAGATACTATAAACTCTATAAAATAATAAACTCTTAGTTAAAGCCTTAAAATACTAGTTTTACTAGAATACTATACACTTTCTAGGGTATATACTTATATACAAAGAAATATAAATAAGCTTAAATAAGATTAAAACTATTAAGAAATAGCTTATACTAAAGAATTTAAAAGAAGTTAAAGGATTTATAGTATTTATAAACTTCTACTATAAGTTTTTAAGCGAATATAAAGATATTTTATAACCTCTTATAAACCTAATAAAGAAAGAAGTTAGCTTTTAATAAAATAAACTAAAAGCTATAATATTTTAAAAGATAAAAGATTTAGTTACATTAAAACCTATATTAAAAGTACTTAATTAAAATAAACCTTATAAGCTTAAAATAAACGCCTTAAACTTTATACTAGGCGAATAGCTTAAATAATAAGATAATTAAGGAAGATTATATTTAATTATATTCTTCTTAAAGAAACTCTATAAACTTAAACTTAATTATAGGATTTATAATAAAGAACTTATAGCTATTATTAAGTGCTTTAAAGAATAAAGATATTATCTTATAGAAGTAAAGCATTAAATTAAGGTTTATATTAACTATAAGAATCTTATATTATTCTTAACTATAAAGAATTTAAATAAATAATAGATTAAATAGTATAAAACCCTTATAAATTATAACTTTAAAATTATATACTATAAAGGATTTAAAAATAAAAGAGTAAACGCGCTTAGCTAAAGAGAGAACTTAAAATCAAATAAGTAAGTAAGTAATATACCCTTATTACGCGCTATTAAGAATAGGAACCTTATACTAGATACCTAAGAAATTAATATAACCTAATAAGTTAAGCTAAATAAAATATAAATATATTAGATCGTATTATATATTAATAATAATAGCTATTTAAATAATTAAGAAACGAAAACGCATTTATCTAAGAAAGGTAAGACCTTTGTAACGGTGGCTTAGGTTCTAAGGCACAGTAGGTCTGTTTCTTAGGAAGTAAGTTAGGTTGAATGCTACAGAGTAGCTTTTTAAGCAGTATCATAATAAGGCCGTTAAGAGTATAACTCTTAATAGTAAGACTATTGCTTAGATTGATTAATAGAGATCTAGACTATCTGACTATGGGAATACCTCCTCCTTAAGTATCCGTTTATCTCTCTATTATAGACCTGGATTATTTGGATCGCCTAATGATCCTAATGATCCCGTCTCGTTAGATCATCTATATGATCCAATGAGCCATCACGTGACTTAATGTCCTTGTTAGTTAGCAGCTGTGCCTACCCTTGCCAGTGCGGCCTAGCTTCCCGCGTCTCGTGCAGTGACGTTCGTAACATAATACCCCTCCTCTATTGGTCTTGTCCTTAAGGCCATTAAAATAGGCCGGCTAGGGGCTTGGGTAATTTTCCCTTCTTTATCCTCCTCGTGTATTATTATGTCAGCTAATCGTGTCTTAAGACCTTCCATCCGATCCCGTAAACCTTCTCGTAAGAAAGACGAGCGAAACGCCCTTCTTGAGTTGATGATCGGGAATCTAGTTGATATGCCCGCTTGTTCCTTTTGCCGAGATTAAGGCCTCTAGAATTGCAAGGCGTCCGACGTGGACTCGTCTCGTTGTTATAAGTGCATTCGTTTAAACAGGTCTTACTGCGATATAAATCCTCTTACCCCGCAGCAGTTGCGTCGTATCGGTACCTAACACTAGAAAGCTGAGTCCGAGTTAGAAGCTGCCGAGGAAGAACTCGAAAAGGCGAGCGCTAAGGTGCGTCGCTTACGAAAATAAAAGAAATTATAGTTTAAGAAAATAATGCGTGCGGTTGCGCGTGGTATCAATAACGTCAAAGAGTTAGAACGTGTGGAACGTGAGGAAGCAGAATAGCTTTAGAAGGCTACGGGGGTCCTTTCTACTCCTTTCGAGGATCTGGATCCTGCTTTGGTTCGTTTCTTGGATGCCGAATTTAGTACCGAGTCGTTGGACGGTGCTTAGGAGATTAATTGGGATGCGTTTCTTGGGAATGAAACTGTTTAAGTAACGTTAAGCAGTTCGTGAGATTTTTGGCTGGTTCCCAGGTGTTTTTGGAGTTTGGATATCCCTTCCATTTAACGAGATAATGATAATTCTTTGTATCTCCCCGTGCTTTAAGTATCCGTTTAACTTCGTATTCGTTGGTATCTTCCGTTGTGATATTTATAGCGATTGTAGATTTATTTGGTGCTTTCTCTAGTAGCGATATATGAAATATAGGATGGATTCTTATTCCATCTAGTAATAATAGTTCGTAGTTGGTATTTGAGATTTTCCGTTTAATAAGGAATGGTCCGATCTTCTTCCAGTTGAGTTTATCGCTGGGTCGCTTAGTTTTGATGTTTTTGCGAATAAGGTATACTTTATGTCCCTTCTCTAGGATTAGCGCTAGTAATCTCTTTCTGTTCGCGTAGTGTTTTATTTGGTTCTGCAAAAATATCCATTCCTATTGTAAGTGTTTTTATATTTCTGTTATGGTTACTACATGCATTGTAGCTGCTAGCGCGTTTATATTCTGTGTCGCATGTGTTTCGATAATAGGGTTAAATCCGTAATTTACCCTAAATAGTAACATCTTTATGTTGTTAATCTTAAAGCTATTGTAAGCCCATTGTGCTAGTGGTAGCTATTCTACCCAATTATTCTATTAGTAGTTAACATAGCTTCGCAGATATTATTTGAGTATTTAGTTCAAGATTTCTGTTTATCCATCTAATTATAGGTGGAATGCCGTTAATAAGCTTTGTTTAATCTTTATAGTTTCTATAAGGCATTTCCAAAAGTTTAAGGTGAATAATTTGTCGCGATCCAATATAAGCTTTATTGGTAATCCATGTTGTGTAATAACTGTTTTAAAGAACATATACGCTAAGTTCTTAGTGTTACTTGATTCCTTATATAGAATGTAGTAGGCGTATTTTATGAGTTTGTCTATAATAACTAGGATACTATTGTAAGCTACTCCTGTTATGGGTTCTTTTGACTTTGGTAGTTTAACGATGAAGTCCATTGTAATAGTTTGCCATGCTCTTTCAGGTAGTGGTATCGGTTGTAATTCTTCGTATAGTACGTGTCGCGCTAATTTTGCTTTGTTATACGTGTCGTATTTCTTAATAACTTCTTATACCATTTTTCTACTTTCTAGGAAGTTATACGATCTTCTTAGCCTACTAATCGTTTTCCCTACACCCTAATATTCGTGTAGTAGGTGCTCGTGTATTTTCTTGATAAGCTGTTCTTGAAGTGTATTGGGAATATACTGTTGTTTATTATACAAGAAGGTCTTGCCTTCCTTAGACAGATGCGTTTTTATTTCCTAATTGTTTAGGTAACTGTTATTCTTAATGTATAATGTGATCCGTTGCATTTATGTTTCATCTGGCTTAACTTGCTAGGTTATATTAATTTCTCGGGTACCTAGCATAAGGTTCCTATCCTTAGTAGCGCGTAGTAAGAGTGTATTACTCACTTACTCATCCGATTTTAAGTTCTCTCTTCGGCTAAGCGCGTCTGCTCTTCCGTTTTTAGATCCTTTACAGTATATGATTTTAAAGTTATAATCCGTGAGAGTTTCATACCATTTAATCTGTCGTTTGTTTAAATCCTTTGTGGTTAAGAACGATGTAAGATTCTTGTGGTTAATATAGACCTTGATTTAATGCTTTGCTCCTATGAGATAGTGTCTCCATTCTTTAAAGCACTTAATAATAGCTATGAGTTCTTTATTATGGATCCTATAATTAAGTTCAGGTTCGTAGAGTTTCTTCGAGAAGAATATAACTGGGTGTAATCTTCCTTAATCATCTCGTTATTTAAGCTATCCGCTTAGTGCAAAGTCTAAGGCGTCCGTTTTAAGCTTATAAGGTTTGTTCTAATTAGGTGCTTTTAATATAGGTTCTAACGTAACTAAATCTTTTATCTTCTAGAATACCGTGGCTTCTAGTTCGTTCTATTAAAAGCCGACTTCTTTCTTTGTTAGGTTTGTAAGAGGTCGTGAAATATCTCTATATCCGCTTAAGAACTTGCGGTAGAAGTTCATAAATGCTGTGAATCCTCTAACTTCTTTTAGATTCTTTAGTATAGGCCATTCCTTAATGGTTTTAATCTTATTTAGGCTTATTTGTATTTCTCCGTATGTAAGCACGTACCCTAGAAAGTGCACAGTGTTCTGGTGGAACTAGCATTTTAAGGCTTTAACTAAGAGTTTATTGTCTTATAGAGTTTATAGTACCTTATGTATATGTTATTTGTGTTCCTTAAGGGTATCTAAATAAATGAGGATATCGTTGAGGTATATAACCATAAACACTCCTAGTTGTTTCCGTAAGATCGTATCGATTATTCTTTAAAAGGTTGCTGGTGCGTTAGTAAGCCTAAAAGGCATCACTAGATATTCGTAGTGTCCTTTGCTGGTTTGGAATGCTGTTATCCACTCGTGGCCTTCTTTTATTCGTATAAGGTTATAGGCTCCTTTTAAGTCGAGTGTAGTAAACCATTTAGCTTTTTTAACTTTATCTCTAATTTCCGTTATAAGCGGTAATAGGTATTAATTCTTAATTGTAATCTTATTCAAGTGTCAGTAATTAATACATGGTTATAGTTTCCCGTTCTTCTTTAGTACCCATAGGATTAGGTATTCTATTAGGAACTCTAATAGTCTTATGTATCCCTTCTATAACATGTCCTCCAGATACTCCTTAAGCGCCTTGTCTTGCTTAGGGTTCTAAGGATAAATCTTATTAAACGTTAGTTTAGTACCAGGCTAGAGTCTAATCTCGTGGTCCCAGCGTAAATGCTCTGGTAGTCCTATTTCTAGCTCTCCGCTAAACAGCTTGCTATACTTTGAGTATTCCTTGGGAATCTCCGTTATCTTAGCTTTAAGCTCTCTAGCGATCACGTATATTCCTAGAGGCCTATCATAGTCCAAATAAGGTGCTCTTCGTAGGCCGCTCTCTGCTTCGTAACCGTATCCTGGTAAATCCCATTAAAGTTAGCCGGTTCTCCAATTAACTCGTGGATTACTCGCTCGTAACCAGGGTATCCCTAATATAACATCGTGTTTTGAGATCACTATAATATTTAATGTAACTTGGTGTTTCGTGCCTTATATATTAATAAGAAGCTGCGCGATCTCCATGTCAACTACTTCGTAGCTATACTTTACCGTAGTTTCTTCTATAGTTGTGAGTTAGTAGGGCTTATCTTTAGGTGTTTAAGGTAATCGTAATTTATTAACGAGATTTAGCGAGATAAAATTTCCTTATGCTTCGCTATTAATTATTGCCTAGATCTTTCTTCCTATTATAGTCATATTAACTATAAGGTGTGTAGTACTACTAATGTTTGTAATACATAAAGACCTGTTAGATCTCCGTTAAGGAATCGGTCTTAATTGCGATAACGGCTGTCGTTTCCCGATTTATTGGTCCTCTCCTCTTATTGTTATTTAGCGCGTATCTCTAAGCGCTGTCGTCGGCGATTATCTTTTAGCGTCTTATTAGAGCTTTCTTAGTAATTACTTGATCTACTATTTGTGTTAATCGAACTTAGACTAAGTGAGTTACTTGTAGTTACACAGTTCCCTTTCTCCTTGTATTATGAGGTTATGGCTTAGGTAGTGTGTGCGTTATCCTTAGTATAGTATAACTTCCCGTTTAATATCTTTGAATCGGTTCGTTGTAATTTTGGTTGTATTATAAGGGTTATTCTCTTTCCCTTTCGTTCTCGTGGAAACTATTCGCTACCTTACTTACTGCTAAGGTGCGTGTAGTAATTGTTATTATAATAGAAGGTTTAATTAAGGAGTCTGTGTTTAATTTCAGGTTCGTCTTTCTTAGTTGAATGATTCTCTTCTTCTTAGATTCGTTCCAGTAAAGGTTCACTTTTTAGTGAGGGTGTTTAGTATTCCTAAAAGTCATCGGGTACTGGTTAGGTTCCGAATTCCTAATCTTCATCTGAACTAATATTATTTGTTAACGTGGGGCTCCCTTCATTGCTTACCATACTAAGATTTCGCGTGGGTAAGTCTTCTTGGTTTACGGTATAGAGCTTCTTGCCTTTAGGAATTAGCTTCTATGGCTTCTTTAGGGCTCTGCATTTATTCGTAAAGTGTCTAGTCTTACTATAATTGTAATAAGTCTTTCCCTTTTCCTTATTCGCGGCGTTAAGTTCTATAGGTCTAGCGTGGTACCCGTATACTATTAATGTTTAGCGTGGCTTATTACTATTAGGTTTATTAAACCTAGCATATAATTCGAATTTCCTGTAACTTTTTTCGTGACGTTACTTGTATAAACGGTTGTCTGCCTTAATAACTATTTTAACGAAGTCGTTAAATAGCTTAGGACGATCTTCTTAATAAATGTTATCCTTCACTTCTTCTTTGAGTTCTTAATAGAAGACTTCTATTTTAGGTTCGGTATTCTAGTTGAGTTTTACTGTAATGCGTTTGAACTCCCTAGCGTAGTGAGCTGTAGATCCAGTCTGCTTAAGTTGAGTAAGCTGTCATGTAGCTTCTTTATGCTTATTAGGGTTTCCAAATGCAGCGAGAAGTCATTCTTTAAAGGTTTTGTAATCAAAGAAGATATGGACAACTTCTACTCTAGCTTTAGCGCTATGCTTAAGATATGCGCGAAGGGTTAGCTCCTACCATTTCATTGCTTTCCCAGTTAAGAGGTTGCCAATACAAAGAATCTGTGACTTAGGTGTCGTGTAGATTTTTTCGTTGACTCGTAGGTAAGCTTGGGCTTATGTGAGAAAGTTCCTCACATCACCCTTATAACTATCGTATGATTTAGGCTTGGGGAATTTTGGCATGTTATTGTTGTTAATAGAGGATGCAGGTGTGAGATTTTAAACTGCTGTAAGTTCCTCTTCTCGTGCCTTAAGTTTCTCGTAGAGATTATTCTGTCGGTCGAGAAGCTGTTAATTCTGCTTCTCGAGCTTGGTAATCTTGTTATAAAGGTACTTTATCATCTCCCTAGGGTTGGTGGTCTTTCCGCTTAAAGTAGACATCTTGGAAGTCGTTACTGCTTAAAGTTTTAAGGTAACTTACTGAACAGGATTAATTAAAATGTAACGGTGGCTTAGGTTCTAAGGTATAGTAGGTCTGTTTCTTAGGAAGTAAGTTAGGTTGAATACTATAAAGTAGCTTTTTAAGTAGTATTACAATAAGGCCGTTAAGAGTATAACTCTTAATAGTAAGACTATTGCTTAGATTAATCAATAGAGATCTAGACTATCTGACTATGGGAATACCTCCTCCTTAAGTATCCGTCTATCTCTCTATTGTAAACCCGGATTATTTGGATCGCCTAATGATCCTAATGATCCCGTCTCGTTGGATCATCTATATGATCCAATGAGCCATCACGTGACTTGATGTCCTTGTTAGTCAGCAGCTGTGCCTACCCTTGCCAGTGCGGCCTAGCTTCCCGCGTCTCGTGCAGTGACGTTCGTAACAACCTTCTTATATAATAAATAGTAGTATATTCCTAGTACACTTTAAGAATAGCTTATTAAGGAAATATATAAGCACTTATTACACGAATATTAGGGTATAAGGAAAACGATTAGCAGGCTAAAAAGATTATATAACTTCCTAGAAAGCAGAAAAATAATATAAGAAGTTATTAAGAAATGTAACACGTGTAATAAAGTAAAATTAGTGTAATACGTATTATACGAAGAATTATAACTAATATTACTACCTAAAAGAGTATAGTAAACTATTATAATAGACTTTATTATTAAACTATTAAAGTTAAAAGAACCTATAATAGGAGTAGCTTATAATAGCATTTTAGTTATTATAAATAAACTTATAAAATACGCCTACTATATTTTATATAAGGAATTAAGTAACACTAAGAACTTAGCGTATATATTCTTTAAAATAGTTATTATATAATATAAATTACTAATAAAGCTTATATTAGATCGTAATAAATTATTTACCTTAAACTTTTAAAAATACCTTATAGAAACTATAAAGATTAAATAAAGCTTATTAATAGTATTTCACCTATAATTAAATAGACAAACAGAAATCTTAAACTAAATACTTAAATAATATCTACAAAGCTATATTAACTACTAATAGAATAATTAGGTAGAATAGCTACTACTAGTATAATAGGCTTATAATAGCTCTAAGATTAATAATATAAAGATATTATTATTTAGGGTAAATTACGGATTTAACCCTATTATTGAAACATATACAACATAAAATATAAACGCGCTAGCAGCTATAACGTATATAGTAACTATAATAGAAATATAAAAACACTTATAATAGGAATAAATATTTTTATAGAACCAAATAAAACACTACGCGAATAAAAAGAGATTACTAGCGTTAATCCTAAAGAAGAGATATAAAGTATACCTTATTTATAAAAACATTAAAACTAAGTAACCTAGTAATAAACTTAATTAAAAGAAGATTAGACTATTTCTTATTAAATAAAAAATCTTAAATACTAACTATAAACTATTATTACTAAATAAAATAAGAATTTATCTTATATTTTATATATTACTACTAAAAAAAGCACTAGATAAATCTATAATCGCTATAAATATTATAACGGAAAATATTAATAAATATAAAGTTAAACGAATACTTAAAGCATAGGAAAACACAAAGAATTATTATTATCTTATTAAATAAAAAGGATATTTAAACTCTAAAAACACCTAGAAATTAGCTAAAAATCTTACGAATTACTTAACGTTACTTAAATAGTTTTATTTTTAAGAAACGCATTTAATTAATCTCCTAAGTATTATCTAATAACTTAATATTAAATTTAGTATTTAAGAAACGAACTAAAATAGAATCTAGATTCTTAGAAGAAGTAAAAAGAACCTTTATAGTCTTTTAAAGCTATTCTACTTCCTTACATTTCACACGTTCTAACTCTTTAACGTTATTAATACTACGCGTAACTACACGTATTATTTTCTTAAACTATAATTTCTTTTATTTTTATAAACGTAAAACCTTTTAATTCTCGGCTAAGATACGCTTCTTAGCTTCTTTAAGCTTTCTCTTAAGCTTATAATATTAATTTATAATACTATAAAGCTATTAAGAGATTACCCCTATAATATTATAATTCTCTTACTTATCTATTATACACTTTATATAATAACTTAAATTAGAAATAAAGGCTTTATATTAGGGAAGTCTTATATAAGCGTAATAAGCGTAAGCCTTTATAAAGGATAAAGATAGATTATTAATTATCGTAGAAAAAAGGTTATCTTAGCGAAGAGAAGAAGTAAATAAAGCTTTAAACCGCTATTTTAAGACATAATTAATTAATATAATAGTATATAATAATAAAAGAAAGAAAACACATAACACTTAAGCCGGCCTATTTTAATAGCCTTAAGAATAAGACTAATAAAGGAGAGGTATAATATTACGAATAACATTATATAAGATACGAGATAGAACCGTATTAGCTAGGATAGATATAACCTATAGGTATAAGAAGAAGGTAGGGGCACGTAACTAGCCACGTAACCTAAAAGACAATTAAAGAGGTTAATATTTAAATATATTAACTAAAGAGAATTAAACTAATTAAACCTTAAGCTAGTTAATTAAGGTTTAAAGGGATTAATAGTTAAGCTAATTAATCTAGAACTATAATAAAGAGATAAACGAATACTTAAGGAGAAAGTATTTCTATAGTTAAATAATTTAGTTCTCTATTAATTAATCTAAGTAATAGTCTTACTATTAAGAGTTATACTCTTAACGGCCTTATTATAATACTACTTAAAAAGCTACTTTATAGCATTTAACCTAACTTACTTTCTAAGAAACAGACCTACTATGCCTTAGAACCTAAGCTACCGTTACACTGTGTCGCATGTGTTTTAATAATAGGGTTAAATCCGTAATTTGCCTTAAATAGTAATATCTTTATATTATTAATCTTAGAGCTATTATAAGCCTATTATACTAGTAGTAGCTATTCTACCTAATTATTCTATTAGTAGTTAATATAGCTTTATAGATATTATTCAAGTATTTAATTTAAGATTTCTGTTTATCTATCTAATTATAAGTGAAATGCTATTAATAAGCTTTATTTAATCTTTATAGTTTTTATAAGGTATTTCTAAAAGTTTAAGGTAAATAATTTATTACGATCTAATATAACCTTTATTAGTAATTTATGTTATATAATAATTATTTTAAAGAATATATACGCTAAGTTCTTAGTATTACTTAATTCCTTATATAGAATGTAGTAGGCGTATTTTATAAGTTTATTTATAATAACTAAAATGCTATTATAAGCTACTTCTATTATAAGTTCTTTTAACTTTAATAGTTTAACGATAAAGTCTATTATAATAGTTTACTATACTCTTTTAGGTGGTAATATTAGTTGTAATTCTTTGTATAATACGTGTTACGCTAATTTTACTTTATTATACGTGTCGTATTTCTTAATAACTTCTTATACTATTTTTTTACTTTTTAGAAAGTTATACGATTTTCTTAGCCTATTAATCGTTTTCCTTACACCCTAATATTCGTATAATAGGTGCTTATATATTTCCTTAATAAGCTATTCTTAAAGTATACTAGAAATATACTACCATTTATTATATAAGAAGGTCTTACCTTTCTTAAATAAATGCGTTTTCGTTTTTTAATTATTTAAATAGCTATTATTATTAATGTATAATATAATCTAATACATTTATATTTTATTTAGCTTAACTTACTAGGTTATGTTAATTTCTTAAGTGCCTAGTATAAGGTTTTTATTCTTAATAGCGCGTAATAAGGGTGTATTATTTACTTACTTATTTAATTTTAAGTTCTCTCTTTAACTAAGCGCGTTTACTCTTTCGTTTTTAAATTCTTTATAGTATATAATTTTAAAGTTATAATTTATAAGGGTTTTATACCATTTAATCTATCGTTTATTTAAATCCTTTATAATTAAGAATAATATAAGATTCTTATAATTAATATAAACCTTAATTTAATACTTTACTTTTATAAGATAATATCTTTATTCTTTAAAGCACTTAATAATAGCTATAAGTTCTTTATTATAAATCCTATAATTAAGTTTAGGTTTATAGAGTTTCTTTAAGAAGAATATAATTAGGTGTAATCTTCCTTAATTATCTTATTATTTAAGCTATTCGCCTAGTATAAAGTTTAAGGCGTTTATTTTAAGCTTATAAGGTTTATTTTAATTAAGTGCTTTTAATATAGGTTTTAATATAACTAAATCTTTTATCTTTTAGAATACTATAGCTTTTAACTTATTCTATTAAAAGTTAACTTCTTTCTTTATTAGGTTTATAAGAGATTATAAAATGTCTTTATATTTACTTACAAACTTACAGTAAAAGTTTACGAATACTATAAATCCTTTAACTTCTTTTAAATTCTTTAATATAAGCTATTCCTTAATAGTTTTAATCTTATTTAAGCTTATTTATATTTCTTTATATATAAGTACGTACTTTAAAAAGTATATAGTATTCTAATAGAACTAGTATTTTAAGGCTTTAACTAAGAGTTTATTATCTTATAAAGTTTATAATACCTTATATATATATTATTTATATTTCTTAAGAGTATTTAAATAAATAAGAATATTATTAAGGTATATAATTATAAATACTTTTAATTGTTTTCGTAAGATTATATTAATTATTCTTTAAAAGGTTACTAATACGTTAATAAGCTTAAAAGGTATTACTAGATATTTGTAGTATTCTTTACTAGTTTAAAATGCTATTATTTACTTATAGCCTTCTTTTATTTATATAAGGTTATAAGCTTCTTTTAAGTTAAGTATAATAAACTATTTAGCTTTTTTAACTTTATCTCTAATTTCCGTTATAAGTGGTAATAAGTATTAATTCTTAATTATAATTTTATTTAAGTGTTAATAATTAATGTATAATTATAGTTTCCTATTCTTCTTTAATACTTATAGGATTAGGTATTCTACTAGAGACTCTAATAGTTATATATATCCTTTTTATAGCATGTCCTTTAAATACTCCTTAAGCGCCTTATTTTACTTAAGGTTCTAAGAATAAATTTTATTAAACGTTAATTTAATACTAGGTTAAAGTCTAATCTTGTAATTCTAGCGTAAATACTTTAGTAGTCTTATTTTTAGCTCTCTATTAAATAACTTACTATACTTTAAGTATTTCTTAGGAATCTCCGTTATCTTAGCTTTTAGCTCTCTAGTAATTATATATATTCTTAAAGGCCTATTATAGTTTAAATAAGATACCCTTTATAAGCCGCTCTTTACTTTATAACCGTATTCTAGTAAATTCTATTAAAGTTAGCTAGTTCTTTAATTAACTTATAGATTACTCGCTTATAACTAGGGTATTCTTAATATAATATCGTATTTTAAAATTACTATAATATTTAATATAACTTAGTGTTTTATACCTTAAATATTAACTAAAAGCTATGTAACTTTTATATTTATTACTTCTTAGCTATACTTTACCGTAGTTTCTTCTATAATTATAAGTTAATAGGGCTTATCTTTAAGTGTTTAAGGTAATTGTAATTTATTAACGAGATTTAATAAGATAAAATTTCCTTATACTCTACTATTAATTATTACCTAAATCTTTCGTCCTATTATAGTTATATTAATTATAAGGTATACTATATTACTAATATTTATAATATATAAAGACCTATTAGATCTTTATTAAGGAATTAGTCTTAGTTATAATAATAGCTATTATTTCTTAATTTATTAATCCTATTCTTATATTATTCTTTAGCGTATTATTTTAGGCGCTATTATTAGCAGTTATCTTTTAACGTATTATTAAAGCTTTCTTAGTAATTACTTAATCTACTATTTATATTAATTAAACTTAAGCTAAGCGAGTTACTTATAGTTATATAGTTCCCTTTCTCCTTATATTATAAGGTTATAGCTTAGGTAGTATATACGTTATTCTTAATATAGTATAACTTTCCGTTTAATATCTTAGAATTAATTTATTATAATTTTAATTGTATTATAAGGGTTATTCTTCTTCCCTTTTATTCTTATAAAAACTATCTATTACCTTACTTACTATTAAGGTACGTGTAATAATTATTATTATAATAAAAGGTTTAATTAAGGAGTTTATATTTAATTTTAGGTTTATCTTTCTTAGTTAAACAATTCTCTTCTTCTTAAATTTATTCTAGTAAAGGTTTACTTTTTAATAAGAGTATTTAATATTCCTAAAAGTTATTAGGTATTAATTAGGTTTTAAATTTCTAATCTTTATTTAAACTAATATTATTTACTACTATAAGGCTTTCTTTATTACTTACTATATTAAGATTTCACGTAAGTAAGTCTTTTTAGTTTACGGTATAAAGCTTTTTACCTTTAAAAATTAGCTTTTATAGCTTCTTTAAAGCTTTACATTTATTTATAAAATATTTAGTCTTACTATAATTATAATAAGTCTTCCCCTTTTCCTTATTTATAGCGTTAAGTTCTATAGGTTTAACGTGGTACCTATATATTATTAATATTTAGCGTAGCTTATTATTATTAGGTTTATTAAACCTAGTATATAATTTAAATTTCCTATAACTTTTTTCGTAACGTTACTTATATAAACGGTTATTTGCCTTAATAATTATTTTAATAAAGTTATTAAATAACTTAAAATAATCTTCTTAATAAATATTATCCTTTACTTCTTTTTTAAGTCCTTAATAAAAAACTTTTATTTTAGGTTTAATATTCTAGTTAAGTTTTACTATAATACGTTTAAACTCCTTAATATAATAAGCTATAAATTTAATTTACTTAAGTTAAGTAAGCTATTATATAGCTTTTTTATACTTATTAGGGTTTTTAAATATAACGAGAAGTTATTCTTTAAAGGTTTTATAATTAAAGAAGATATAAATAACTTTTACTTTAACTTTAACGCTATACTTAAAATATACGTAAAGGGTTAGCTTTTATTACTTTATTACTTTTCTAGTTAAGAGGTTACTAATATAAAGAATCTATAACTTAAGTATTATATAAATTTTTTTATTAACTTATAAATAAGCTTAAGCTTATATAAGAAAGTTTCTTATATTACCCTTATAATTATTATATAATTTAAGCTTAGGGAATTTTAATATATTATTATTATTAATAAAAAATATAAGTATAAGATTTTAAACTACTATAAGTTTCTCTTCTTATACCTTAAGTTTCTTATAGAGATTATTCTATTAATTAAGAAGCTATTAATTTTACTTTTTAAGCTTAATAATCTTATTATAAAGGTACTTTATTATCTTCTTAAGGTTAATAGTCTTTTCGCTTAAAGTAAATATCTTAAAAGTTATTATTACTTAAAGTTTTAAGGTAACTTATTAAATAGAATTAATTAAAATGTAATAGTAGCTTAGGTTTTAAGGTATAATAGGTTTATTTCTTAAAAAGTAAGTTAAGTTAAATATTATAAAGTAGCTTTTAAGTAGTATTATAATAAGGCTATTAAAAGTATAACTCTTAATAGTAAAACTATTACTTAAATTAATTAATAAAGAACTAAATTATTTAATTATAGAAATACTTTCTTCTTAAGTACTCGTTTATCTCTTTATTATAATCTTAAATTAATTAACTTAACTATTAATCCCTTTAAACCTTAATTAACTAGCTTAAGGTTTAATTGGTTTAATTCTCTTTAATTAATATATTTAAATATTAACCTCTTTAATCGCCTCTTAGGTCACGTAGCTAGTCACGTGCCCTTACCTTCTTCTTGTGCCCACGGGTCGTGCCTGTCCTAGCCGGTGCGGTCCCGTCCCGTGTCTTGTGCAGTGTCGTTCGTAACAATTTATACGTGTTATATAGTGTTTTTAGCTAGCTAACTGTTAGTCGCGGTTTATAGGATCAGGGCTATAGTCTCTATTAGGATATTCGGACGGGGCAGTGGAAGCAAATGAAAAGAATTCCAACGATGCTGCTGAACCCGATAACGCCATGACGTAGACGGACGACTTGGTGCTTTGCCTGATGGCAAGTTTTCGAAGTGGGTTTTTTCATGGCATGCCTATAATAGCACTTACTATTCTGGTGGCTTGGTGAAGTAAATATAACGACCTTGAAAAAACAGATCAGATACGGCGCCGTCATGATGCTTTGCCCTTTGGCAGTATCGACTTCAAATGCACGTGATCATGCACTGCGCTCCGTCCTTATACCACAACGCGGGTGCAACGGGACGCGATGTGAACAGGTCAGACAATAGCATGCCTGGCTGATCACAGCTTCACTGAACCAGGTCGATGTACTTTTACATAATGGCCAAATTTCTGACTGGGGGATTTAGGCCCATCGGAGCCGCCATCGGAGGAGAAATGGAGCACTCGGAGTCGGAGGGCAGCCGGGCGACTTGCCACACCCAAACCAGCCATTGCCCATCACCCCAGGTTTTGCCTTGGAGAAACCCCAGCCCCCCCACGTCGCTGCCCGCAGGGGGCTAAAGACACGACGACTTGGTGACACATTCTAATTTCTGACCACTCACCTCGTCGTGAAGTGGCCGGTTATCAACGGGTTCCACTGCTTCCGCCCTGTGATAGCTAATAACTGCTCCCCGGCCCGGCGCACCTGCCTCCAACCTGACCAACTGACCTTTCTGTGTCTTCATCCGTGTCACAACTCTTTCCCTTCCGGGCTCAACGGCCGTCTCCATTCTCCGTGATGGTTAATCCATGCCGCAGACCCTCGTGACTTGCCCGTTTACTACCAGTTACATCCAACCACAACCATTTGACCCTCGACTTCCCTCTTTCAATATCACACCCAACAGCATCAAACAGCATCCAATAAATAGCCTGCGGAGTCTGGCGACTTCTTCTCAAAACATGCTTCTAGATTACCTGCAGCACCGCCGTGACTGGTAAGTGCTCGTTATGTGTGTTGTCTTGCGTCTTGGCTCCCCTCATCCTAGACGTTTATGAACCTCAACACCGTCGACAGTACCTAAGTTGGCCAACACTGGTCGTTACTTGACCCCCTCCCCTGTCACCAACTCACCATACCCCCCCTCTCACCAAACTGCTGTTGACCCCACGTTAACACCTCCATCTTTCTCATAGCCGGTTCAAGCAGGATGAGCGTGTGCGTCGTATTCGCGCTCTGACTGCTTACCATGCTCCTTTCAGTCCATTGGATCGGGAGATCATCAACAAGCCCATTGAGGAGCTTGTCCAAGAAGTACACAAGGACCCAAGCAGAGCTGCCGACCTCCTACATACCTATGGAAAGGTCGCATTGAAAGCCCATGCGAAGACCAACTGTGTCACTGAAGTTCTCATTGAGGATGCTGAGAAGTGGATCAAGGATGGCTCCATCAACTTCAAAGGCCCTCTTGCTGGTATCCCTGTCAGCTTGAAGGATACCATTGATGTAAAGGACTATGATAGCTCCGTCGGTGTGACGTGTAATGTCCACAAACCCAAGGCAGAAGATGGTGTTACTGTCAAGTTGTTGAAGGAGCTTGGGGCTGTCCCATACGTCAAGACCAACATCCCCATCACCCTCCTTAGCTTCGAGTCTTCCAACGACCTGTGGGGTCGTTCTACCAATCCTTACAACAGCAAATACACTCCAGGTGGTTCCACGGGTGGTGAGGGCGCCCTCCTCGCCATGGGAGGCCGAATTGGTATCGGTAGCGATGTTGCTGGAAGTGTCCGATGCCCCGCGCATTTCTCTGGCATCTACTCCCTCAAGTGCTCGACTGGTCGGTGGCCCAAGCTTGGTATGACCACAAGCATGCCCGGACAGGACGGCATTCCTGCTGTATACAGTCCAATGGCCCGAACACTAAATGATCTCTTCTACTTTACTCGCGCTGTCCTTGAGAAGGGCACCTACAACTATGATTACTCTTGTCATCCTATCCCTTGGAGAGCAGATGTCGTCAAAGAGTATAAAGAGAAGAAGGTCATGCGAGTTGGTGTTTTGCAAACAGACGGCGTTGTTGACCCTAGCCCAGCTTGCAAGAGGGCTTTGGAGATGACTGAGGCCGCCCTGTGTCGGGCTGGCCACGAGATCGTCGAGATTAACCCACCCGAGCCGTACGAAGCTCTATACCTGGCCTCTCGTCTCCTATGTGCCGATGGTCTTGATACCGTTCGCGGATTCTTCAGGACTGGTGAGTGGAATGATCGAGGCGTAGCTCAGATGCGATTCTACGCAAAGCTTCCCAGCCCCATCAAGTACTTGTACTACCTCTGGGTCCGATACATTCGCCGTGACACACTGTGGGCTGGTTTGCTTCGTGACTGGCACCGCACTACCACTACGGAATACTGGGCACTCATTGGGCGCAGAGAAGCTTACAAGAGAAAGTGGTGGGAGTACTGGCAGGCCACTAAACTGGACTTTATCATTGCACCACCCAATGCCACTCCTGCCGTTCCTCATGACGGCATGCATGATGCTGTCAGTAGTTGCGGTTATACTTTCATGTTCAATTTGGTAAGTAAACATTGCCACGGACAATGGACATGCCCGCTAATATGGCTTGAACAGCTCGATTACAGTGCTGGCGTTATCCCCGTCACACACGTAGACAAGACCAAGGATCAACTGCCTGCTGGCTTTAACATTCGGAATCTGAACGGCATTGCCCGTGGTGCTTACAAATTGTATGACGCCAACGACATGCATGGGCTCCCTGTTGGCGTTCAAGTCATTGGACGGAGATTAGAAGAAGAAAAGGTGCTCGCTCTGATGGAGCGTGTGGAAGATGCTCTAGGTGATGACAAGTTCAAGTTGCTGGAGGTTGATTAATTGCCTAATGCGACAGGAGTAGCTCTTTGGTTTTGTCGATATACATGAATGGGGTTCGATATTCCTAGAATTGGCAACCTAGAGATGTTTACATTTACAAGCGCCGTCATTGCTTCATGGCGCAAAACACGTCAACAAATGTATATTCCGCGCACGTAACAACGAGCCACAGGGCGTATTGGGAAAATTTGAATTGCAATGTTCAAGGAGACAAATTAAGTTAAACTCTCACAGGGATGGGACAATGTAAACGAGGGGAAGAAAACGGGCCTCGTGGTTCTGTGCCTGGAAACGGTCACAGAAGGCCTTTTTTTCAACCGCTTTTGTTGCCTTATAATCAACTTTGTGCCAGTAGAAGAATTCCGTGTATTAGCTCGGATCGTATGTGTCGCAGCATATAGCTCGGAAATGAAAGAAATGTATTCCGCACATCTATGTGTGAGTTATGCTTGCAGTGAGCATCGTGCTCTAGTTGCAAGTTTCACACTTGAGGCGGCTCGCCGTGCCGAACCATGAAATTGCCGTTTGCTACATGTGCTAGTTAGATAAGTATGATTCTCACACAAATCACACCTCGAAGTAGCAAAGGGACAATATATATGTTTATAGGGATAATTTAAATGCCAACGGTGTATAGTTGAGCATGCACAGTTTACAGCCAAAGCCACTTGAGAATAATCAACGAAAAAAAAAAAAAACCCCCCACACACACACACAGGGCGTGACAGGGCAGACTACACATTCAAGACCGCATAATCACAGCCCCAATGAAAGCCAATGATTCGCTGCCGCCCGTCTCAAACGACTTCACAACCTCAAAGCTGCTGGTTGAAGCCTGCGGATAAGTCGCGATTAGTCATTCGCGCCGAAACTTCCAGAGCCACGCACCACGCACCAACATCCCACCAACCACGCAATTCACACCACCCAGCCCAATTCACCAGTCTCGGCCCCCAGCAAGGCATCGTGCCTTACGCGTCCCAATCATCAATATCTGGCCTGCCCAAGTCCGCCTTCCTCCAAAATGCGCACCTTATTCCTCCAGCACCACCGCTCCAGACGTGCACAGAACATCAGTGCGGTGCCTATAGACGGCCCTTCACAAAGATGCCTGAACATGAGAGCCTCGTAGGCTCCTATGTCCACCTGGCAATGGAGCAGCGAGCAAGTGACGCTCTGCATACTTTGAAAAAGGTCGCTTCGCAAGTGAAGCCGATCATGAGGGCTCGCGGATGGAAAGTCGGCCAGTTGGCAGAGTTTTACCCCAACCAGACCAATTTGCTAGGTTGTTACACTATAGCTTTATTTAAAGCAGACATGGGACTGACTGAAGATTGCATGGACAGGTTTAAATGTAAACAGAGGAGCCAAGATATGCCTTCGACTACGGTACCCAGGAGACAAGAACCAGTTTCTCCCGTTCGAGAATGTGCTAGACACGATGCTGCACGAGCTAGCGCATATTGTCCACGGGCCACACGACCAAAAGTTCCACGCGCTCTGGGACAAGCTGCGCGACGAGTGCCAGGGCCTGATGATGAAGGGATACACGGGCGAGGGATTCCTAGGCCAGGGACACCGGCTGGGGGGAGCGAGCATGCCAGACCGGGAAGCACGTCGTCTCGCCCGCGAGGCAGCCGAGAAGCGACGCATCCGCGCATCACAGGGCTTCGGATCCGGCCAAAGACTGGGCGGAACCGCGCCCCGACCCGGTCAGGATATTCGGCAAGTCATCGCAAGCGCTGCTGAAAGGCGAAACGCCGTTCTGAAGGGCTGTGGCAGCGGGCGGTACAACGATAGAGAGATTATTGAAATCGCAGACACGGCCACCAGGAACGGCTTCAAAACACAAGCCGAGGAGGACGAGGCGAATGAAGTCGCCATCGCCCAGGCCCTCTGGGAACTTGTCCAGGAAGAGGAGAAAGCGAAACATGGTCAATCTTACGTACGCCCGTCGCCCAACCATCCTGAGGGGACAGGTGCAGGCGGGTCCCTCACTCGGGAAGCCGTTGGCATACAGGGTCAGGCCTCACGCTTTGTCGCTGCCGCTCGAGCTTCAATCATCCGAGACCCGAAGGACCGGGGTCAAGGCACAGCGGGTTCTGGAAACGGCCAGGGCCCGGATTTTTGGGTCTGCGAAATTTGCACGTTGCACAACCCGCTACGATATCTCTCCTGTGAGGCCTGCGGGTCGGAACGGACCCAAGGCAAGAGGACGAGGTCGGTAGAGTCCGTAAAGGGGCCTGCAAAAAAGAAGACTACTGCCACGCCGGCTGCAAGCACGATAGACTTGACAAGGGATAGTCCGCCGAAAACGAAGACGCACCACAAAGATAGACCTAGCAAAAAGCAGACCCAAAGCTCGGCGGCTTCGCCCTCGTTGGCCTCAGAAGCACCTTGGGTGTGGATATGCAGTTTTTGTGGGACGGCTATGGAACGACAATGGTGGACGTGCTCTCTATGTGGCAAGATGAAGGAAAGCTCCAAGTAGGGTGTTTGATGATGGATATATGATAAAACCTGTGTATGCAGCTATACAGCCATACAGTTCGGCGTGCGGCTAGACAAGTAGATATATGCCTGTAATAGTATGAGGGTAGAGCGACTTCGGCGAGAAGATTATAACAACTTTTTTTTTTTGGTATACACGGGAAAATTCCTATTCATCGCGTCGAGTACAACTATGGCCCCCCTCTCTAGTTGTGCACATGTCGTGTTTTGATGTAATGGGACAGAGAGGCGTAGGTTCAGCAGGCCTCCTTTATGTTCAGCATAGGGTTCTTCGCACGAGCTGGAGCCGACGTTTCAACGTTGCTTGATCAGAAACAAAAAAGGCTCTTTTTTGTTGAGGCAAGATTTGGAAAAGTGCCGATTGGAACTGGAGAAGATCGGCTGGGTAGGGGACCCTGGACGCCCACGACCTGTCGTGTCACCCACTGGCAAGGGTAATTAAAGTCTTTGGGGCTCATCGGGCTGACCAGATGACTGGTCGCACCTGTGATGTAGGCCCTGAAAGAGCGGAGTGCTTCGAATTAATATATCCAAGCTTAGCTGCGTGACTAGTCGGGCACAATATGGCTGTAGAGTCTGGTGCAAACGCTCATCTAATACCGCATCTGCGAGTGTCCGCCATGCATGCAACGCATGTCCTGGATGTACATATGTAGTGGTCATGTGTCAGATCCTGACACCTTGCCCATTATCCTGAGATGATCCGTTTGGCAGCAAGCGGCATGGTACGGTGCACTCATCTTTCTGTACGTGGCAGCAACTTTGTCTGAATGTGCCTAGGCAGACCAACCACACAACGGGCAAATGCAAGAAGAAAAGCTTTCATCCACCTGCAGACAGGGAGGGCATCATTCTCCTTTCTGCTGTAACTTGTCTGACACTAGGGTCAGGTCAAGCCGCGTGCTGCGGCGCTGCAGGTTGCAGCGTGTCGCTCTGGGTGCTGATTGATCAACGCCCGGAGCCGTGTTCTAGAGACTGATGGATCGCAGAGGCGTAAGGGTCCGGGCCTGGTTGGAGATGTGATGACCGGCCCCTGTCCCTGCAAGCCATGGCTGATAAAGAGGCCCACAAGCTTGGCAATCGTTTCAAACGCAAATCCCGACGTCCGCAGATCGAGGGTTGCGTGGGCGAAAGTGGAGGAGGACCAGAGCAGAAGGACTCGTCTAGCTTTTTGACAGCATCACCGGTTAAAGGCGTTGGCCAGCCTATCTTGGCTATCCGGATCAATTAGCACCAGATAAAGTATCAGCTTGGCCGATTAACTTCGGGGCATGTCTGATTCCGTTGACTGATACAGCGCTCGTCTTCTTGGTTGTGCAGTAAGTGACCACGGGGGTTTGGACACCTTACTCTTACCACTCAATTCGTCCTCCGTCCAATTGTATCCAATTGACTTCCTGTCCATGTAGACTAGCCTTGTTGTTTTAGAGTACTGGCTGATGAGTCTTGATGCCAGACATAAATCCAAAGCAGGGCAAGAACAACAACGACAACAACACCGCGCCCCTAGCAGAGAAAAAAAAGTCACAAGCGCGAGATTCCTCGCTGAACCATGGTTTGACACCTCATTCTTTCATGCTTGACGCTGCATGCACGCCGTTAGACCAACTCGCCAGCTTGCCCACTTCTCGGATTTGTGCCTGGCCTGGTGCCGAGGAGTTGAAGCCGTTCCACAATGTTGCATAATAGCAGAGAAAAAATTGCTACTGTCGGTTGAATCGTGTGCCACCAGCACGGAATTGTACAACTACCTACTAGTAGTTAAGATAAGTGACATGTGCATCCAAGTGCAGCAACTAGATTAAAGCGGCTATAACGTGGTCAAAGAGTCGTGCGCACGGGTCTGGACCTTCAGGCTGATCCTGGCTAGATAGGCGGCAAGTCTCCAGTTTACTTCAAGGTATTTCTTATTTTATTTTGTTGGCGTGGGTAGGCAGCATTATGCCCAAAGAAGAGCCAGATATTCAGTTTATGGGTGACTGTTGTTCCCGTTCCTTGTTTCTGATCTACTTTGCAACAAGAGTTAACGGCCTCCACATTTGCTAGAGATGATGCTCCGTTGGCCCGTTTCTCCGTGTCTTGGTAAGAAGTCTGGATCTGCCCTGCCGCCGAGACCCGCCATGTACATCGCCGGAGTGCTAGAATAGGAGTGTCCATCGCTTCTGGACCCATGCTCGAGGGAATGTTTCGAGAGGGGACTGTTTCGAAGATCCATCGCCGGGTCATAGGAGGGCAAAAGGGGTAATGAGTACTATTGTCTATGACTTAAACGACGTTGTCCGCATTACACGCATTACAATGTTAAGCAAGCATGATTCAAGGCTGAGAACAAACAGGAGCCAGGAAGAATTGTTTTCACCTAGCCATGTCCAGAGGTGCGAGGTACTATTGGATGGGCTGGAAGTGGTTACGCCCTGTCGTATTTACGGGTTTCGAGTGGTGCCCATTCTCCGCTAGTTGCTTCTGCGGACCCTTCAGAACTGATTTCCATCTGGTCACAGGGCGAGTAGGGCGAGGAGTCGAAATGGTGTGTGTGGTGGACGGACGGATGCTTTCCGTGCGCTAGCTTCAGCCACGCCCAAGATTGGAATAATTCTCTGATGGCTGCTTGGCCACTCTTAGCTGCACCCGCTGATACCTAAAACTCCTCCATGGACGTGAAGATATACACACCGCCTCTGGATGTAGGCCTGTATGGAATCTCGACCTGGTGGCATCTACTCCATATGGCCATGATCTTGAGAAGTTCAAATGTCACCCACCGGCATCTGCATGTAGCCGTATTCGCAGGGTCCTTTCCCCTTGTTAGACTCCTTCGTGGGGTGTGGTTCATGTCGGCAACTGTGTCACGATTTGGATCAATTGCGGACGCCACGAGGCTACTTGCTGGGAGACTGGGAATACTAGCGCTCCATGCAGCCACCTGGTAACAGCTCTGTCGACCCGTCTGGACCATGCTTGGGGCAATGCCGGAACTGGCCCTGATCACAAATAGAAAAATCGGGCGTGGCCTAGCGCTCAAGTGCGGCAGACAGCCTTCAAAGTCGGGTTGTGTGGGCGGGCTGGGGCATGGGACCTGGGACCTGGGACGTGGAATAAATATCCTGTGTGCTCAAGTGTAGTAGATACCTACCATACGTCAAGTACGGAGTACCTGGGTACGTATTTCGTATCGTGGTACAATACTCTGAAATCGAGAAAGAGTGTACTATGCGTAGGTTGATCCGCCCATCGGCCGAAGCTCGACATCGACAGGCTGTCCAGTCCATTCAAACTATAACAGAAGCGTTTGCGTTAGTTGGTGTCAGAAGGTAGTTATATATTCCCACGAGGCTGAAGTTGCATGCCAGCTTACAGGATTGGCTTCGTATGCCGTTAATGTGATCCGTATTGGCGAGACAGAAAGAGGCTCTATCTAGTGACTCTCTCGCTCTCTCTCTCCTCTTCGTGGCGGCAAAAAGGCACAAAGACACGTACCCGAGGAGTAGGTATTCAGTCAACCGTACGGAGCGCACAATGGATGTTGTACATGTACAAACGGAGTTCTCTATATCAATCATGGCCAGACGTTGAAGGCTGTTGTCGTGACCTTGCAAATGTGCGTGCTCCTGGACGTCAAAGTCCAGACCCAGTCAGACCACAGTTGATCGATCAGCTTGAGCATTTCAGATGTCCCCGGCGCTTGACCAATGCCTGTTTGGCCGTTGACCGTTGACCGTTGACCGTGAACCGTTGACCGTTGACATCCGTCGGCTGGTCGTTGGCCGCTGGCTGTATGGCTATTGTCTTGTTGTCACCTTGATGCCGGGCCTATCCATGCAGCGGCCGCCAGTAAGAGCCTTGCGATGGAAAAACACAGCGAGTTTCACCAAACTCGACTGCTCCTGGCATATTGATGCCCTCGACGAGGCACCAAGGTACTGCTGCGACCTGGCCGTTGGGACCTGGCTGTTGTTGGGGGTCAAGCTTTGAGCTCGGGACGCTTGCAAGCCCGCGTTGTGCCTGTTCTCCATCTCATGCACGTCGTCTTTCTCTTCGCACACCACACCGTCCTTGCCGTCACCCCCCCCCTCCTCCATCGCCACCACCTACACACAACACAGTTTGGTTGGTTGTATGCCTGGTCCACCTGGTCATGGTCTCAGCTGCCGCCGGTCGTACAAGCCATCCCCAGGGCCGTCCAGGATCCCGGTCGTTGGCTCCCATGCCGTCGAGAATGCCATGGTGCGTCTGTAGAGTTCGGTTGGCGTCTGAAAACGCATTAGAGTCTAGAAACCACACTTGTTCCTGCTCCTTTTTCCTTTCCATCGACACTTGCGAGCCGACTTTATTGCCCATCACCCGTCATCGACACCATTGTTTCTTCGGGGTGCCATTCTATCCTCCTTCAGGAGTTTGATTGAGCCTTCCCAGACGCCCAGATATCCGGGTGGCCCTAGTTCGCATCACTCGGCATTCCAGTACTACTAGCCATCGATCCATCGACCGCAAGATAACGGCGCTACCGCCACCACGACTGCTATTACTACTACTACCGCTGCGACTCAAATACCAAGCTCTGGGAAGTTTCGACCAGTAATACATTCCGATTTCCATACGCTTCGAGTCTCAAACCCTCGTCTCTAGTAGTTACACGGCCGCAAACACATGTCATTGCTGTTGGATTACTTGTGCTTATTCGAGTTATATCAACGACTTCACTTCGGTGGGTGGTCTATATTGTGTCGACGACAATCTGAAACATCCTTCGCCCGCTACACCAACGAGTAAGGTAATATTGTTCACACGACCGAATTTGGAGATATTTGTTTTACCGCGGTGGCAGAGATTTTTGCTCCCACGATCGAGGGCGGTCGCGGACCGTCCCCAAGTCGCTCTGTCTCCCATGTGCGAACGCCGGTGTGCGATATCATGGCTTCCGAGAACTTGGCAGAGGGCAATGCTGCCTCACCTGACATAGCTGCGTCGGCCGCTCCAATTGCCGCACAGGATCAAGTCTCACAACAGCATGAACTCGTCATCCCTCTCGTTGACGGTGGCCCAAAGCGACCTGCCTTGGAAGCGTTGAACGCTGCGCCAACTCACCACGATGAAACCCCTCGTCTTTCCGACGGCCGGCGATTCCTCCGGGACCCCCTCAGCCTTGCGCATCAAGGAGGGCGATCTCAATCCCAAAGCCCGCTGCGGCTTCCTATCCCCTCGATAACCCCCGGCCAACTGGCATTTTCCGCGATGCAGTATTTGCCCGTACCCGTCATTGTTTTAAACAACTTGAAAACAGTGGTTCTAGCAAACGAGGCCATCGGCCGCATGATGGGCCTAACATCCGAGACCACGCCACAAGATGATGCTACCGCCGCGCTTGAACATCTTCGGGGTCAAACTTTATCGCAAATCGGGATCGACATGTTGCAGGATGGCAGGCCGGTTTGGATAACTTGGGAGTCCTTTTTGGATAGTCTGGTGCAGGAAGTTGGCGTTCGTCCGCCTCCGCCGCATGCACAGCAACCTCAATTCCCCCAAGCAAACCCCGGTGATGCCACTCCTACGCTAGACTTGCCGATCCCTGCCACCGAGCCTCGCTGTCCTTCGATGGCTCTGCCTTCTCAGGACGCTGTCATTGAAGTAGTAGTCAGCAGGAAGGACATGAATAAGACGACTTACGACAGTCGATATAAAGCCAGGGCCTCCGAGTACCAAGCATTTGCTAAAATGATTGTCACTGTCTGGGAAATTGAGGATAAGCAAACCTTCTTCACTCTCACATTTACAAACACCAATTCTGCGGCCTCTTCACCACCCAATACTAAGAAACTTGTTGCAAAGCCGAGCGTTTTGGAAGCTGCTCATCGACGGACAATTGCAATTTCAGCTCCATCGTCCGTTGCATCAAGCCGGGACTCGAATTCACCTTCCTTCTATAGCCCAGGCATCGTCACCATGTCATCAAGCCCATTCCCTCCCATGGGCCCGCCGTCGCTTGCCTCGCATTCGAGCACGCCATCCCTGCTGCAAAAGATAACCCTCATGAAGGACGCCTTGCTTGACAACACCCAGATGCCCATTCTCGCCATATGGAAAGATGGCAGCGTCATCTTTCCTAACAAAGCCTCGAGACAGCTGCTATCTCTGGATGCCGATTTAGATAGCTGTGACGACGGCCTTGATCTTCTACGGAAATGGGACCTATGGGATGAGAATTTTACTAGAAAATTAGACGTTTCTGAATACCCCATTTCTGTTCTCCTTCGCACAGAACGTCCGTTTGCGAGCATGCGCGTTGGAATTGTAGACCGCGACGGGAAGAGGCTCATACACGATGTACTTGGCGAAGCAATCCGGGACGATGTCACCGGGGAATTTCTAGCTGCTGTGGTTACGGGCCGAGATGTAACGGTTATCACGGAGCAAATCACTCAAATAAAAGAACGAGATGACGAGCGTTTCAAGCTGATTTGTGATACAATGCCGCAGTTAGTTTGGACGGCGTCCCCGGATGGACTTCACGACTTCTTCAATACTCGGTGGTATTCATATACTGGCCTTAGGCCGGAGGAGTGTCTCGGCATGGAGTGGCAGATGCCCTTTCACCCAGACGACAGAAACGAAGCACTAACCCGATGGAAGCGGTCTCTAGAGACTGGCGAACCGTTTGTAATGGAGTACCGTTGTCGAAGTAAAGAAGGCGAATGGAGATGGTTCCTGGGTCGTGCCTTGGCGGTGAGAAATAAAGATAGTGGTGATATCGAGAAGTGGTTTGGTAAGACGAATTGTAGTGGTCTTTCGGTGGGAGAGCAAGGGACTATGCTAATCAACGTCATACAGGCACATGTACCGACGTTCATGAGAGCATTGAAACCAAATTTGATGCCAAGCGAACTCGTCAACAGCTCCTAAGCGTCATTGCTCACTCTCAGGTCACCATCTTCACTGTAGACCCGAACCGCCGCGTAAATATGCTCGAGGGTGCCTTGATATGGAACCATACATATGAAGACGTTCACGACCCGAGTCGATGGTATATCGGAGAGAATATGCACACCGTCTTCAACCGACTTGTGGATCAGCCCCCGGAGGGCGAGCAGCTAGACTTTCTACAGCCCATCGAGGACATACTGCAAGGACGCACTACCGAAGACGTTAAAGAACACGGCCTAGATGACCGCTGGTACCGGACTCGCTTTCTTCCCATGTATGGCAAAAAGACTCACGACGGCAAGACGACAAGTGATAGTACCATAGAAGGGGTCATTGGTGTCATTATGGATGTTACAGAACTGCGCGACCGAGAAGAGGCCTTACTGAAGCAGTCGCGGGAGAAGCGAAAAGCGGTGGCGAATGAGGCTGCTGCGAAGGAAGCCAACAGATTGAAGAGTCAATTTCTGGCCAACATGTCCCATGAAATTCGGACACCAATTACAGGCGTTCTTGGCATGGCCGAGCTGCTCAGCCATATGGATTTAGATGAGGAACAAAGAGACTATCTTGATAATATTCAGAGCTCAGCCACGTCTCTATTAACAGTCATCAACGATATTCTCGACTTTTCCAAAGTGGAATCTGGCCGATTGGACGTTGAGGAAGTTCAATTCTCTTTGTCATTAGTTGTCAAGGAAGTCGTGCGAATGCTCCGGTTTGCTGTGGAACGAAAGAACCTCGATTTCCAATCAGACATTGGGAGTGATATTGAAAATGACATGGTTGTCATTGGTGACCCCGGACGCGTACGGCAAATAATCACAAACCTACTAACGAACAGTATCAAGTTTACAAACCAAGGTTATGTGAGATTCTCTGTCACCACAGAGTCTGAAACATCTGATTCGATCAACATCAAGTTTGTCGTTGAAGATACTGGTATTGGCATTCAAGAAGATGTACGGAAGAGGCTCTTCCAGCCTTTTAGCCAAGGTGATGCGTCTACGGCCCGACGATTTGGCGGCACCGGTCTGGGCCTCACGATCTGCAAGAACCTTTTGGACTTGATGCATGGACGGATTATTTTGGAATCAACTGTTGATAGCGGAACGAAGGCCTCTTTTTGGATTCCCTTCAACAAGCCCCACGGGCCAAGACAATCTCACCCAGTCCAGAGCGGGGCTATTCCAGATCGATTGCAGTCGGATTTAAGTATATCATGTAATAGCTCCGAGTATGACCAGGTTGGGGGCACATCTACGGGCTCTGATGGGATCGGAATATCTTCGTCAATTCCTCGTCGACGCCTCTCCGTACGCACTCCTCCTTGTGTCGATCAAGACATGCCTCGAACCGAACGTGCTAAGACGCATATTCTGGTCGTTGAAGACAAGTAAGCCCCAATTCTGTCCGTACCATTGCAACTGAAGAGGATTTACAAATTTACTGACAACACCTCTCAGTCCTGTGAACCAAATGATTGCCATAAAGACAATCCAGAAACTTGGCTTTCAGGTCACTGCAGCATGGAATGGCAAAGAGGCCTTGGAGTACCTGATGGCCACTTCTCGAGGCCAAAATATGAAGCCAGACATGATATTGATGGATGTGCAGATGCCAATTATTGACGGATACAAGTGCACGCACCTCTTGCGTCATCACTCCCCATACAAGACTTTGTTGCAGGATGTCCCAATTGTGGCTATGACGGCATCTGCCATCCATGGTGACCGGGAAAAGTGTAATAAGGCCGGCATGGATGACTACCTGGCCAAGCCAGTGACAATGAACATACTTGAGAGGATGCTTATACGGTGGTGTCTGTCGCGACGCAAGGTATCAGCAGCAGTAGAGGAATCTTCGGACTGCTCTCAGATCAGCGAACATTGCGATAATGCAGGAATTCCTCATGTTGGGGTTGAAGAACAAGCCACCGGGTCCGAGCAGCGAGTCCAGGATGAACTCCATGGCAGCCCCATGACGCCGAGACCTTTTAAGACAGCGAACGGCCAACCCGAACCATCGCCACTTGATTCTCCTGCTGTCCCCGGGTTGAATGTACAGGTGAGGCATCAGGAAGGCGAGAAAGAATTGTCCAGCATGCTTCAAGAGAATAAGTTGATTGATGCGGCAGGTGGTCCATCCTTTTATCGTACCCCGTCGTTTCAGGGACCAAGCTCTGGAGAGGCGTTGACTGAGGAGAATATGAAGAAGCTAAAGAGCGAGACTAGCCACCTCGACAGGTAATTATCCTGAAGAGAGACCACACCATGGTATGGAAGAGGTTAAATTTCACGCCAACCTACCGAAATGCGTTGAACCGGACACTTGAAACTACTATTTCAGGTTCCAGACGGACAATTGGCGCAGTGAATAATTTCTCATCGGCATACCATATTATTGCATTAAAACACAGAAGAATGCATCCAGTCCCTAAAAGACACGACATATGAACCCTTTATAAAAGACAAGGAATAATTGCGTAACCGCAATGGGGGGCGTTAGTCATGCATCACGTTAAGCTAACGCTGACCGCAATGACCGTATATGCAAAAACACCCTTAATACATGCATCAGCAAAGAGAGGGCTATATACTTGCATTAAGTATGACTTAGACTGATTTAAGAATTATGAGACATTGGCACATGGCGGTGGGTGATTTTGGTGGGGGGCACTAGTATTTGGATATATCTTGAACAGGAACATGCATGCATGGCGAAGGGAGGCAACGCCTGTCGCGGGATATTTTAAACCAATCTGGCATGATTGGAGGTAGATGGTTTTTATTCGAGCGTCTTTAAATATAATACATGGGAAGTGATTGTACATGCGCCGAGTGGTGATAGACGTGCCTCCTGTGGAACCGTGCCATGCACCACCAATATGAATTTGAGGAGGACGCTGCTGACTGGAATGGGTTGGAACTCGTAATGTATCTTTCGCACAAGGTCGGACTGATACGTGGAAAAAGTGTGGCAATATTCAGGACACCTTGCAACATGATTGATTGCCCTGCTCACATGTGTCGACTCATAATTCAAATATAAAAAAAGAAAAAAAAAATCATATCCGCTACCCAACATGACATATTTGTATTTCCTGATGTGTACATAACCTCACCTGCATTAAACCAGGAAGAATAAATCCCAAAAACAAAATCTAGAAATGCTCCTTCCAGAACCTAAAGTTGACCTCCCGTGCAGTAGCAGCCTTACACGCCGACTTAATGTCACGAGCTGAGAATACATGTTAGACATTTGGCTTGATCTTGGCGTCAGGATGAAGTTTGAGGTCCAACTTACCAGCTGCGGAGGGACCGCAGAAATAGACACCCACTGTAGTTCGCATGCTACCCTCCAAACCGCTCAAATACGTCCTGTCAAGGATACCATCTCGCATAGTGCTGAAAAGCCTCTTAAAGTCAGGGCGACCGAAGTGAGTCCTTGATTTGAGTTCAGTAAGCGGGTCCATGTCGGCGCCTACGCTGTTGAGCACAATATTTTGCGTGGTGTCCATATCGAGCTTCTGAGTGAGATAGGTGTGAATCTTGAGGAATTCTACGCCGGAACTACCGGGGATGCGGGCAGCCTCGTTGGACTGCTCTTCCAGCGACGACAGCAATGTCTGGAACCATTCGAAGGAACCGGTGTCCTTGCAAACCCAGATGAATTCGACACGGCGAAGTCGGGTAGGGGGATTAGGAGAGTTTCGAAGATGCCAAATATTCTTCAAAATAGCCGCCCAAGGAGTGACTCCAATACCGGTACCAATCAAAACAGCGATTTCGTTTTCGAAGACGTCTTCGGCGGGGGCTCCATAAGGTCCGTCGATTCGGAGGCCGGGCATCTGCTGTCCGTTCTGCAGAGCAACTTCATACATACCCATGGGGTCAACTCCTTCATAGAGCTTGGCTTGAGCGCCACCAGCACCAGTCGCATCGCCCAAAGCTCGAGTAAAGTCTCCAACCTGTCTGACGTGGATAGACACGTATGGGTCGAAGGGGCACGATGTGATGGTGAATGGATGCCACTGGTACTTTGAGATCGATGGGACCTGAATGAAGAGCCACTGACCGGCCTTGTACTTGAATGATGGCTTGTTGAACTGAAGTTCGACGACATCGTAAGGGTGGCGGACAACCCTGGTAATTTTAGTCTCCCGGCGAGCTCGGATTTCACGGTAAAGACGCTCAATCAGGTAAAAGCCTCCAGTCCACAACTCCCAACGCCAGCCAAGGTATCCGATGCAGTGCGTCCAGTATGCCTCTCCGGCGAATGGCGAAAAGGCATCGACTGAATCACGCACAAAACATCCGACGGTGTGTGTATACAGAGCCAGCAGAAAAGGGATGAAAAGATGGTGGGTATACCAGAAAGTTTCAAACGACTGCTGACGGATACGAGAATGAGCGGTCGTATACATGAGCAGCATGCACAATAACATGACGTGGCCAGTAATGCCGCCTGCTTGAGCGTAGTGAATTTGGAGGGCGCTAACAGGACGGATCTGTGTTTCCTCGACGTTGAAAAAGTTGACGTAATGGGCGGCGACGTGGAAAACGGTAAAGACTAGCAAGGCATAGGCAAGCTGTCTATGAAACCACAGATTCTCGTCGAGAGGGAGGAAGCGAAGCTTGGGTCGAAGCCAGCGCATCAGTGTGCGGCAAACAGGAAGAAGAATAAGCATTCCGTCAACGCTAAGCACCAGACCGGCACCTCGAGAGATCCAGACGGAGAACTTCAAAGTGTTCAAGCCGGCTAGTCGATCATCCGCAGCTTGCTTGTACCTGTATTGCAGAGTATTAGACCACTGTTCCACTTTGGAGGATGAAGAAAATCGTCAAATCCGTATTTGATAGCTCTATACTTACCATCCATAAGCAAAGATGCCCCAGTGAAATGTCCAAAAAAGGATGTGGAACATCATCTTCTGAGGGGTGAACTGTTTGCGAATTAACTCGCGGTAACCTAATTGTCCCGCCATGGTGAATAATGTGACCGCTTGCCGAGCCTTGAGGATGGTTTCAATGTCGACCGGCGACAGAAGTGGACACAAGCACCAAATATCTATACAGTATTCTTGTCCGGGCTCTTCCCAAGATTAGTCGGCCCGTCCGGAGCTTAAGACACGGCTCTCTTGCTCGCCCAGATGCACAAAGTGAACTTCACAGATATCGACTCTCGGTTGACCAAGTCTACCCGCATGCGCAAATCTTCGAACCAATTATAGTAGGCGAAAGTCGAGGAAAGAATGTAGACACAATTAGGCACGAACAAAATACAACAAAAAGAGAGCGATCTGAACCAGCAGTAGCGAAAGGAAAGAAGTCCAAGCCTCTGCCAAGACGGAGAGAGAGAGCAAAGATAGCAATTGAAGGAAACAGTGGCGCAACGTGGTTAAATGATGCTGACGAGAGATGGCGGGAACAATTGTCCAAGGCAGTGACGGATCGAATGAGCCGAGTCGCAGGTGAACTGGGGATCTGACACTGGCGGAACTGTAGCCAGGCTATCTTTTGCACCCGGGAACAGCAGTACAGTAAGCTGCGTCTCATTGATCGTGAAACTTTTGATTCTGCCAGGGAATATCTAGCCGTTGCTCACAGAATCAACAACGGGGGCAAGGGGAGGAGATAAAAAGGTGGCCTGGAAGTATGAGAAGTGCTAGCACGGTTCAGAATCGTAGATCAGGCGCTGCAGAGGTTCGGAAGCCGCGATGGACCCTGTTAGTTGGCCGAGATTTTGGAGATGGGATGGTATGGAGGAACGGGGGCATGCGACAGTCAGTGCGTGAGGCTGGCTTCGAAACCTTTAACGTTATGTCGTTGGAGTTATTCGCGTGTTTCGAAGGTTGACGGGGTTGGTTATGTGCGGCAGATGTCAGCAACAGGCGTTCATGGTGAGGAACGCAGAGCAAGGCTCTCATTCCCTTTGAGAGTGCAATGGCGAAATGAAAACTCTGCTGCGATGGATAAGACTGTGAGGTTGATGGTGCCGTTTAATAACGAGCAAGGCGCCTGTCCGGTCCCATGGTCTTCCTGCAATAATAACCTATGCCGCCTGTTATGCATCGAAGCCCCCCCTCTTGGCAAGCACTTTGACCGCAAGGGCCTCGTGTGAAACTGGCAAACGTTGGCTCGACTCAGGACGTCAATGGTCGAAGAATCATGACATCGGCGGCCACCAAACCTCTTTAGGAGAGGGGCCACTATTCCGGGCGCTTAGAGATTGGGGTTGAGCCAACGAGATGTTGGACACGGGCCCCGGATGGATGCAAGGTGACTACGCCATCGTCAGGTCGATTTCTCCAAGCGTTCCAAACGGTCTAGCTGTCCAGTGCTCGGGATTGTCTGTAACAAATGGGGCCGGGGCAGGGGGTCAGCGGCTTCGACCTTGGACGTTACGACTGGGGTCATTAAAGTCGGGCTGGTCCAAACCGGAAAGTCGGTATTGCGGAATCGCGGTGTTGCGAAGTCGTACAAGCGCGTGCGGCACTTCTCATCAGACTCAGGACGAGCACCTGTTCAAATGCAGCTGGAAGACTGCGTAATAGGCAAACAACAAGAGGCGAAAGTATGGACGAACGAGTTTGTTGCACACACCAACGCCGCGTACGATATTCAGTATTTGAATATTCAGCCAAGGGGGCACAGCTCTTTCTATGCGCCAGTGGTACGATGCGAGGAAGGAGCGAGGCATGAAGATGGCCTCGTCCACATCCCAGTCCAATGGCGATCAATGAATGGTATGATCATGACCGTGACCACCAAGAGTCCTCGGTGCCCATTTAAACCCATTTAATCCCCCCACGCCGTTCCAACGTCACCAGACGCAGTGCCGAGTCCTGGCTACGCATTCATTATTAGCACCGCGAGCCTTGCTCTCTCGGAAATCTACCCCGAAAACTTTATCAAGTTCAGATGTTTTCGGGGGCTTTGTCCATCGTTGTCTTGGTTGCTTTCATGGCCACCAGACCATGCCCTGGTTGGTGGCACCTTCGGACCCCTGGTCGTCTCATCATGACGGTGATGAAACTACGCACCAGAGATGAGACAATTGCCGATACAGCTCGGTCCCTGCGGTCAGCGCGAAGTGCCAGGTGCCAAATGCAAGTAGTAGACCGAAGGAGGAAGGCGTCTTTCCAATACAGGTGCGTCGCACAGCAAGTTCAAGCGATAAATCATAAGCCTGAATGTCACCAAGGTCGAGTCGAGTTTTTGGACAACATCGGCCGGCTAAACATGGCCAAAGTGACTGGTATCTCGAATCACTAGGCGTGGTATGATGGTATCAATGTCCTCCATGCTGTGACACCCTTTCCTCCGTACACAGCTCGGGTCTCGAATTCGAAACATCACAGGCAACCTCATTGTCATTTTGCATGAGAAAAATCTGGTTTTGTTTTTCCCATTGAACGTATCACTGACTCATTGGCCCCATTCGTCGATCAGACCCAGCCCAGCATATATGAGAGCTACCCTAGACTTGCCAATACCTGCCAAGTTTAGAGCAACAAACAGTGGTTAAAGCATGTCTACGAGACTCATTCGTAGGTGAAGTTCGAGGATAAAGGCCCCAGGTGTGTAGACGGAGGGGGGTTGGTAAACCCTAAGCAAGTCATTGGACACTTGACTTTCCCGAGTGGCACATGGTTGGATGCCATCGACGCCGAGACGTGAAGAAACCGACATCAAATACCACTGAAGACCAAACAACCTATAGTCATGCCTGGTCATAAAATGACATGCAGCACGATCAAAAAAATGTCTAATAGATAGTGATTGGATCAAGATATGCCACAATGATTTGAGGTGAAGAATGAGTGAGAGCCGTCGCAACGGCAGCAGCTGTTGCCGCTAGTGCAATCAATCCAAACCAATGTGAGAGCCATATAATTCGAATAAGTCGACATCCCTGCATCCCAGAAATAGGCAGAGTGTCCGAGTGGTCCAAGGAGTTGGATTAGAAATCTAATGGGTTCGCCCGCGCAGGTTCGAGTCCTGTCTCTGTCGTCAGATTCTTTCTATTGTTCTGTTTTTTTTCTTCAATAAATTAGGTGGTGACAAGTTTCTTTTTTATTTTTCTGGTCCCTGCTTGGCAAGTGTTCTGTGGCAAGTGGGCAGTATCCACTTTGTTCATCGTGGTTGTGGCTTTGCGGCGTGATGTTGCAGGACGGCTACACCTACCTGTAAAGTCCCAGTGAATTCTCTTTACTCAATCTTCCACCTCCACCCCAAACAAAGTTTGACCCCGTCCACTCCGTAAATAATGTCCAATTGGTGCCTTCTTGCCGATCTGGTACGGACGCCTCGTGCCAAGAAATTAAGCTCATGACGTAACGCGAAATACTGTGGGCATTTGTGATGCAACCTGCTCGGGCGTAAACTCTGCCAACGTCCAACTGCAACGGCCTGCTACAATTGTCAGTTTTGATACCCATGGTCTCACCGCAGTCGCGCCGTCAAGGCTTTACTCCGCAGGGCCACCGCCGTCATGCCTCTGGCCACGGACGAACATGATGATGTCCGCCGGTACCAGGCACCATACAGCGCTCGCAGACCTGTGCCTACAATCTCCAGGTACCGCGAAGAGAAGGCTGCCAGGCAACAAGAGTCAATGCGAAGTGACTCGGATGAGGAAATCGCCGCAGAGCCCCCCGTCGTCACGGCTGCCGATGAGGCGAAGCATGAACCTTCGCCCTGCCCCTCTCGCGAGGACGACGCCAAACGTGACGACACTCACGCCGACACCCCCGAAGATACCTCCCAGGTTGACCCGGCCTCAACCGATGTAAAACAAAGGAGAAAAGAGTTGAAGCTCAGGCGGAAGGAAAGGGCCGAGCGGGAGGTGACGGATCCCGTCACTCACCTCCCCGTCACTATCCACGACTTTACAGACGAGGCACTCAAGGAAACAGTCCTGGATCATGCCGCTTTCAAATCCGAAAAGCGATCTGCTACGGGCTTGAGTTTGAAACGCGATTCGACTGAGCAGTCGCAAAGTCAGGCTCGACAGGCTCGACACCTCCAACATGTTCACGAGAGACTCAACAGCAGATTTCCGCCTCCCGATTTTGATTTATTGAATCAAAACATTACCGCAATCAACAATCGAGGGCTGACGTTTGGCCTTGCGGGGCTTGCGGTTGTCGTTCTGTCTGCCTCCTTTCTTGGAGCATTTTCCCATGGACGAAAACAAATAGCGCCCGGTTCCGAAGCTGATAGTGACAGCAACAAGTGGTGGATGCTCTCTATCCTACTCGTAGCCGGTGCTGCCGCCGCAGTGATTGCTGGAGTACGAGACTACACCACTCGCAAAATCAACAACATCTTCCAAGATGAGGTTTGGGATGCTCACCGCCAGCAGCTCGCCAAAGACACTAGCAAGCACGAGACTGAGACAACTATATGGCTCAATTCCGTGTTGGGAGCTGTTTGGCCGCTGGTAAATCCAGATCTTTTTCTCAGTCTGTCGGATACTCTCGAAGATGTCATGCAAGCTTCCCTCCCTAAGTTGGTTCGGATGGTGAGCGTTGAGGATATTGGCCAGGGAAGTGAATCTATTCGGATACTGGGCATTCAATGGCTGCCAACGGGGGCCGCTAGCAGGTCTGTAACTACGAGTGGCAAGCTCACGTCGCCCGACGATTCTGAGGGGAATACCGGCAGCCAAACACCGGCGTGTAAGAAGCCTGGCGAAATTGGCGACCCCGAGACCTTGTCAAAGGCTGAAGCTGTCGCCGAGGGGATGGAAGGTGAAGAAGGCGATTTCGTCAATTTGGAAGTGGCGTTTGCGTATCGAACTCGGTCCAGCTCGCGAAGCCTCAAGGACAGAGCCAAGGACATGCATCTCTACGTGGCATTCTATTTACCTGGAAACATCAAGATACCCGTCTGGGTAGATTTGCTTGGTATTATCGGAACAATGAGGATGCGTCTACAGCTGTGTCCGGATCCGCCATTCTTTTCGCTTTGTACAGTTACTTTCATGGGACAGCCGAAAGTCGACGTGCGGTGTGTTCCATTGAGCCGTCGTGGTCTCAATATCATGGATATTCCACTCATTAGCAACTTTGTTCAGAGTGCCATTGATGCCGCTGTGGCCGAGTATGTCGCGCCAAAGAGCCTGACCGTGGACTTGAAGGATATCCTGGCGGGTGATGATTTCAAGAAGGATACAGTCTCGAGAGGAGTTTTAATGATACACATCAAACGCGGATATGATTTCAAGATGGGAGACTCGGCAATACCTCTTATCCGAGAGGCGAGTTCCGATCCTTATGTGTCGGTTGGGTGGGCCAAGTTCGGCAAGGTTCTCTGGAGTACGCGCATTTTGAAATGTGAAATGGAACCTTGCTGGGACGAAACGTGCTTTGTCCTTGTCACCCCGGAGGAGGTGAACATTGACGAGAGACTCCGCGTCCAACTATGGGATTCGGACAGGTTTACGGCGGACGATGATCTGGGACGCATTGAAGTTAGCTTGAAGGAGCTCATGAAAAGTCCTGAATCGAGGGGAAAGATTTGGCATCGAACCGACGGATTCCGTGCTCTCAAGGCTGGTGATAACATGCCCGGAAAGCTGGAGTGGAGCGTGGGCTACTTCCCCAAGGCCCGAATTCAGCAAGGCCAGTTTGACAAGCAAAGCCATGATCCTAAAATTCGATCGATGGAACAGCTCAAAGACAAGGTAGACGAGACTTGCGAGCGAAAACTTCGCGAATTTATGATCAAAGAAGGCCTCAAAGTGCGTGACGAGGAAGAATTAGAACAGCAAATTATTCAGGAGATGAAGGCACAAACGGATGCCATGATATGCTCGGCGCCTCCACCAGACGACTATCCCAGCGGTTTATTCAGCATTCAAATCCACAACATTACTGGTCTTGAAGTCGAAAGACTAAACAAGCGTCAGCCTGAAGATTATGATGAGGCGAGCGATGAAGAAGAAGAGGGTGATGGACTGCCCAGCTCTTACTGTACCGTCATCATCAACCACAGCAAGACATTCAAGACGCGAACAAAACCACAAAATGCAAAGCCCTTCTTCAATGCTGGATGCGAGCGTTTCGTCAGAGACTGGAGAGATTGCGAGGTATTTGTCTCCGTCCGGGATGCGAGACTTCACGAAGACAATCCCCTTCTAGGGATTGTTCATCTCCCCCTTGCGGAGCTCTTCAAGGACCGCTCCCAAATCATGGGATGGTACCCCTTAAGTGGCGGTGTCGGCCGTGGTCGCATCAGACTATCCATGGTCTGGCGCAGCGTCCGACTCCAAGCTCCCTCTAACCTCTTAGGCTGGCAATACGGCACCGTTGATGTACATCCAATTGCCGTCAGCGAAAATTGCCAGCCCGAGCTGAAGTCGTGTAAACTCAAACTCAAGACAGACATCAGCATGGGCAAAATGCGACCTACAGGAAGCAGCGGCAAGTGGACGTCCAAAAAGGAACAGCACCTCCATTTGGGCCGTCAAGAAGCGCTACAGCAGCTGCATGGCCGTTGAGTTTCGAGACAAGCGCTTTCTGGGGGACAAAGTCTCTGCATTCTGCGTCCTCTGGCTCAAGGATATCCCCGATGAACAGGAACAAGATCTCGAGCTTCCCATCTGGAAGGGTGATTATGAGCGCGCAACGACGAATTGTTTAGAAGACTGCGGTGAAAAAATGGGCACTCTGAAAGTTAGACTGACTTTCTTGCCCGGAATGGTAAAAAACCCTCTTTTTGCTGCCTCTCACGCGAATAATGCCACTAACATCTTTTTTTTTCTTCCCTGCAAAGGGTACTGCTCATTCCCGCTGGGCAAGTCGAAATCAACATACCCGCGACGTGGTCGAGGTGATTGACACGGCCCGCGACAATCTAGACCTGGACAAGATTGAAAGAGAAGCAGGTATAGTGGATGAGGAAGCTTCCAGCGACAGTGACAGTTCGTCGGATGGAGTAAAGGAGGAATTGCCGGATGGGAGTGCACAGCATAAGCAGGGCTTGATGGACCAGTTGAGGGATTACAAGCGGCGGGACAAGGCGCTGCATAGGCAGCATCGAGGCTTGATGCAGTGGAAGGTGAGACATGAGGCCCTCTACTCCCAGGTTGTGAACTCTTTAGTCGTAGCAATGCTAATAAGCGTAGGTCCCGAGGACGGCGAGATGGATGAAGCACAAGATAGGAAAGGTGGAAGAGAGCGTGTCGGGGCTCTTTGACCATCATAGCAAGCAGCCGGGTATTGAGACGGAGGTATAAAAACGGCTGGGTGCACACAGAATACAAGGGACAGGTATTTGTATAAAAGGACCAGGGAATAGAGTGTATTGTGGGAAAAGTGTCAAAGACCGCTACAACTAGACGTTATATCAGTATAAGCAGAGACTTGTGGAATGACAGGGACCATCGACACCAAACACCAATAACCGCCATGTTGCAATGCCGACCCCGATTTCGACAATACTTTCAATTGCGATTTACGATACTTTTTTCCATCAAAAGAAAAAAAAAAACTGACGCTTAGCTTTCCCAAGTGGAGTCATGCCCAAAGTCCGTCCCCTTCCCTTTGCGATTCTTGGAAATGATGTCAACAGCTTCAGGCTCCCGCGGAGCGATACCGTCCTCTTCGCCAGCATCGTCGCGATAACGATCCTGTTCCATAGCAGGGATGGCGGTGTACCCGTCTCTACGGCCCTGGAGGTACTTGAGCCACGGGAAATCGGGAAATGATGTGCGCAGGCGAACATTGCAGTTGGGGCAGTTTGGCGGCTACAGCACGCCAAGCGACCCATTGGACGAGGCTGTGAATGGCCAGCCCATGATAGACGGCTTGGAGGGCAAGAAACAGGTGGATGAGGCTTCCATGTCTAGAGTTAGCACGCTGGGGTAGAGCAACTGCTTATGCTCAATGACTTACAAGTTTGCCAGCAGCGGGATTGTAGCATACGCAGCCAACATGCTGAGCCCTGAGGGTCCTTCCGTCGTAATCCAAGTAAAGACCAAGACAATCATATAGCCAGACGCTAGGGCTACGTCGTAGCAGAACACGGTTACCGGGTGGACAATGATATCCCGAAGGGTATTCTCACGTGGCGGCTGGTCGGTCCCTTCCACGCCGTGCTCGCCATCATCTCTCTTGCGATGGAAGCCTAATACAACAGCAGCCGCTACAATAGAAAAGAACTGGGGCAGGAGACCCAAAGCCGGAACGGGATGGTGCTTAAGAATGCCATGGACGAGACACAGAGGAAATGCCGGGATGAAGAGAAGTGCGGCGAGAATGCGCAGAGAGCTAGTGGCTGAGCATGTTGTAGATGCCATGGTGCCTGTCGCCTTGGCTACTGTGTTTTTGGTGAGGTTCAAAGTGATGAAGCAGGCGCTTGAGGCATGAGAAGACGGTGCTGGATGGCGACTTGATTTCATATGACGAGATGTGATGAGGGGCAGGTGCTTGAACTCCTTCTTTAACGCGTCGTCGTTATTGGAGATGAAGCGCTCTCCAGGCAGAAAGAATGATTATGACACGCCCCTTGCGAGGCGACCACCATGGCGGTAGATAACTACCTACCTAGGTAGTTATTGTGAGTTAGAGAGTACGTATGCTGATGCTGGTCGGGCCAATAGACGAGCTGGTAGCCCCCATGCGAGCGGTGCTCTGCGACACGGTTGAAGGTGGTGGTGGTGGTTCGGGGGAATATGCCAACGGTTGGAGACGGGACGCGTATGCAATGTGCAATGTGCGGGTTGTGTCTTTAAGTCGGTTACGAAAAGTTACGAGATGGACGCAGGAGGAAGGAATTTTGCAATGGAAGGAGCTAGGTAGAAGCTGTATGGCCCGGGATACGCGTAGCGGGCAAGCAGCCAACACGCTGGCGGCATGGAGTGGTGATGCTCTCTCAACAGGCGCTGTGGGATGTGACAAACATGCCACATTCGTTCACGAACACCGGCATGAGGTCAATATTCTCGGCCGATGGACCCAAGCTTGCGTTGTTCGCGGAGTGATGGACACTAATGGGCTGGCTGGCCTTTTTCGAATGCTTCCTGAATCTACAAAGTGGCAAAACCCTGGAGAAGATGTACTGCTCCGCACAGCGAGGCGAGAATCGGGCAGGAAAAGACGCGAGTAAGCAACCTGTTGATGTGCATAACATTTGAACAAAGGAACGCAATTCATGGCGGTAAAAATATGCGTGGTCACATGGCCACTAGGCACAGGGCCCAACCGCGTGCACCCATGGGCGGCGTGGCGGCTAAAAATAGCGGCCGACAGCACTGCGCTGTGGCCCTGCACTAGGGCCAGGGGGCCAGGCTTCGAATGCCCCAATTGACATGTCGATTACAGTTGTACCTCGCCGCCGGTTTTGGCGAGATTTATCCCCAGAAAAGCCCCAGATCAAGCATTTCCAGTCAGTGCTCAAGCTGCATTGCAGCCAGTGTCCAGTGTTTTTGCGCCCAGTTGGCCGTCGGTCAATGCTTCTTGTGAGACTGTCCCTCACCAGATGTCACCACTCCTTTGCAGCCCGTCGACCTTACTTTCCCATTTCAACGCTCCCTTTTTGCCCCAAGATTTTTTTTTCCTGCCCCTAGATATCCAATTGCCATTATTTCCTTCTTGTTATTTCGTCCATTATATTCCCAAGAGCTCTGCGCTGTCTCCGCCCCTTTTTCAATCTACAGTCCTGCCTGCTCTTTCGTGGTCTCAACCCCATTCACGTTCCCCTATCCTTCCACCACCATCTGCCGCAAAAAATTTGAGTTTGGAGGCGTTCGGGACAATTTGCTTGTTCCTGAACTCGACTCCAATAATCCAATTCTTGCGTGCTTTGATTGCGACGTGGCATAACCATAAAAATGGTTGTTTCGCTGCTTCGCTGGTGAGTTTCCTCCTTCCTCGATATAGGATGTGATGAGATGGTCTCACTTTCCACACCCCGGAGCTGACCTCGGTTTCAGGTACAACGCCAGATTAGCTGCTCGCCCATTGCTCACTCAGAGTGTGACGACGGCCGTGCTATTTGCAACTGGCGACATCACTGCTCAGCAGTTGGTCGAGAAGAAGGGCATCAAGGGCCATGACCTTTCCCGTACGGGACGTATGGCGCTGTACGGTGGATGTGAGTTACCAGTTCACCCTCCACCGACATGATGCATTCGTCTTTTGCTTGCAGGACCGTCAAACTAATCCAAGGTCCAAGGCGTTTTTGGCCCCGTTGCAACCACCTGGTTTGGATTCCTGGCGCGCAACATCCGCTTCCGAAACCCCAGAGTCGAGACTCTTGCTCGTGTTGCCTGTGACCAGAGCTTCTTCGCTCCCGTCATGATTGGTGTGTTCCTTAGCAGTATGGCCACCATGGAGGGCGCCAGCGCCAAAGAACGCCTCGAGAAGACCTGGTGGCCGGCCCTGAAGACAAACTGGATGGTGTGGCCGATTGTCCAGACCATCAACTTTACGTTCCTGCCGCTCCAACACAGAGTCTTGTTTGCCAATATTGTCTCCATCGGCTGGAACAGCTACCTCAGCTGGGTCAACAGCCAGTAGAGCACTGGCTTTAGAATGTTGGGGACCGTGGCGAGGGAATACAGACAGGACGTCTTGGTGTCCATCTTGTCCACTGGATGGCTTCCACCCACATATTGCTGCATTTGCTTCATTTTATCGCTTTTATTCTTCCTGTTCCTTTTTTCACCAGCGATTGAGGGGAGAACTTCGTTCTGGGTATGACAGATATATAGAAAGGGACGGGAACAAGGAGTCAAAACCGGTGCGCGGTCTCTTTATTGTCCTTTTTTCCCCTTTCTACACCTAGACCACATATAGACTATATATTGTCTTCATAATAGAGCAGGTGGGGGACGCTTTCTCTAGCACCACGAGACGAAGCTTCATTTAGCCCCATCTGTGTATTTCTGACCGTATGATTCTGTCACGGATACGGGCCATGGTCTCACTATGTTCCTTGGCGGAAGAGATATCTGTTTGCTGACTGGACTGCGTGAGTTGTTAGTTTCTTGGGGTCCAGGGGTAGCCAACTTCTGGACCAGATTCGAAGATAAAAAGCACGTCATGCGGACATATCAGTGGCCATGATGCACAGCAGATGAAGCTTGGTGGGTAGCACTACACCATACGATACCTGGTACGGTCTGGGCGTCGCGGCTGCGACGGTTGAATCTGGCCAAGAATTCAATTCGTTGCGGAACCCTGTTGAGAAAGGCCTGACGAGTACGTTCTCTCTCGTATTGCAATAAATTCAGTATCATAATGGACTTTTTTAATTTTGTCAGGTGTCCTATGATCTCTTTGCTGGTGTTGGATGAGCATCAAAGGACATCTGAAACATAGAAACCGATATCTACGATGAGTGGGGCCTAGCAGCTGGCCTGTTGTGTTGTAGTCAGAGAGCGGTCAGGTGGCAGGCGCAGCCAGACGGATCAATTGATTCCACCCGTCATCGCTGCCTAAGGCCGCCCACTCTGCCCCGGCCAGCCTCGCGAGTGTTTTACCGAACGACAGGCAGCGGCTGGCTTTGATACACACCTCAAATCGACATCACCAGGAACTATACCCTGACGCCCAAGGGCACCAACCCCCTCCCCTCCTCGATCTTCTTCCTCATAACACCTGGTTGCGGTCATGTTTCCCTCATCGGTCCGGCGCGTCGTCTCCTCCGCTCCTCAGACCGGGGCTGGCCTCGTCGCTGGCGTCAACTACTCGAGCTGTCGCCACCACGGTTCCAGTCTTTGTTCGCGGCCACCAACGGCGCTACTCGTCTTCCAAACCCTCGAAATCCGATAATGGCTCTAGTGACATCTCTACTGGCCAGTCTGTTACGGCCTCTGGCACCTCACGAAACGAAGGCAAGACGAACACCGAGAAAAGAAAACGAAAGAGCAAGGATGCCTCTGAAAAGGGTGCCTCGTTCAAAAAACTCCCCAGTGTCCCTAGCACTCACCACATGTCCCAAGAAGGTAAGCATTTTTGGCACGATTCTGGTTCCTCCAATGTCATTTTGCTGACGCTTGACCGGCAGCTCTTGGCCTATCGAGCTTCTTTTCGCTACATCGCCCCATTTCTGTCACTCAGACCATGCCGCGAGCCGTAACCGACGAGCATTTTGCCTCCATTTTCACTCCCCGAACAAAGGCAAACAGAACATCCGACACCATGTCCACGATATCTAATACTATCGACCAGTTAGAGGGTCCCATGGCGCAGTTGACGATTGGCGGTCATGAGGACCGTGGAATGGGCAATGGCCTTCACAAGCTTGAAGTCCGAAACCCAGATGGCAGCGAGTCCAGCGTCTACCTCCAGATTGATACAATGTCTGGCGACTTCTTGCCGTTCCGCCCCCCACCTCTACCTCAGGCCGAGTCTGCTGCGGAGGCTGAGGGTCTTACCGCCGAAGCCGAAGCTGTGGAAGAAGAACCGCATCACCGCGTCTACAAGGCCATGTTCACCATTGAGGAGTCTACTGAACCCGACGGTCAGATTCGAATTGTCGCGCACAGCCCCCGCATTGTCAATGATGCGCAACCGCACACCTTTTTGGGACGTATGGCCCAGCGACAGCTCCGAGCCGACGGAGTCCGGGGGCGTCGTGACATGTACGCCATAAGTGTCAAGAGGCAACGAAAGCTCAAGATGAAGAAGAAGAAGTATAAGAAGCTCATGAAGCGCACTCGAAATCTCCGCCGAAAGCTGGATAGGACGTAGGCGTTTCCATGCTGTATATAGTCACCGTTCTGACCTTTTTTTCTCTTTCCTTGTTTGGCTGCATTTAATGGGTGGGTCATTTGAGGTGTCTGGCATAGCAGTTGATGGTTTTGTCAACTAGATTTGGCATTTGCGCATTATCGACATTTCTTCTGTGATAGACACTGCGCAGGTAGCAATAATGATTTGCATTTGCGCATCCTTCATGCTTGCCACAGCCCTTGCCAAACTGAGAAAACGGGCCGCCTGTTCGGTGATTTGGCCGCCGCTTGCAAACGGCCTTGCCCGGCGTGTATTTCCTGTTGTATTACTAGAGCCTACAATTCTTAGAGACGAAATGTACAATTTGAAGTTAGCTGCAACACCTTACCACTGGTGCGACATGTAAAATAGAGTGGCATGAGTTTTGGGGTGGGCCGAGTCTTCTTCGCCTCACCGCCTTTGGCAGAATGCATGCTGCCGCCCAAATTTTTGGAATTTTAAACATCGAGGTCCCGCTACTAGACGTTGGCAGAGGAAAGAAGTCGTGTGCACCTTTCACTCACATTCCACGCGCCTGGCTGTATTAGTCAAGATGGAGGCCAAGCAGGAGCGTAAGCAATTGTATGTGCCTTGAGCATGGACGCTCTGCATATCAAAATTGTTGCTAACCCGAATTTGTAGGGATTCGCGCATCAAGGCGCTGATTAGCAATGGCATGCAGGAAAAGAAGAGAAGTTTCTTCGTTGTGGTTGGCGATCGCTCGAAGGACACGATTGTCTATCTGCATCATATCATGACGAATGCCAATATTAAACATAACAAGTCTGTTCTGTGGGCTTATAAGAACAAACTTCTTGGGTTCACTAGGTACGAGGAACCCGCTGGGTCAGTCTTTTCAATTGAACACCTTTGCTCACAGAATCTTGTCATGAATTAGTCACCGAAAAAAGCGCGAGCAGAAAATAAAGAAGGAAATCAAGCGAGGAATTCGAGAAGTCAACGACAGCGACCCATTCGAACTCTTCGTTTCGCTCCACAATATCAGGTACACTTACTATAAAGAGACGGACAAGATCCTTGGTCAAACTTTTGGCATGTGTATTTTGCAGGACTTCGAGGCTTTGACACCGAATATTCTAGCCAAGACGATTGAGACAGTCGAGGGCGGCGGTTTAGTGATTATGCTGCTTAAGGGAATGAACAGTCTGCGACAGCTGTACAACTTGTCCATGGACGTCCACTCCAGATATCGAACAGAGGCCCACGACGATGTGGTTGCTCGCTTCAACGAACGGTTTTTGCTCTCGCTTGGGCGTTGCGAATCTTGTTTGGTTATAGATGACGAAATGAACGTTTTGCCTATTTCTGGTGGCAAGGACGTCACCGCTCTGCCTCCCCCCGACTTGGATGACACCAAGACTGAGCAGCAGATTGAGCTGGAAAATATAAAGGATGAGAATGAGGAGAAGCAACCCGTGGGGAGTCTGATAAAGCTTGCCAGGACTGTTGACCAGGCCAAGGCATTGCTGACCTTTACTGAGGCCATTGCCGAGAAGACGCTACGAAGTACCGTCACCCTAACTGCGGCAAGAGGTCGCGGAAAGTCGGCGGCAATGGGTATGGCTGTGGCTGCCGCTGTTGCCTACGGCTACAGTAACATTTTCATCACGTCTCCTTCGCCAGAGAATCTAAAGACCTTGTTCGAATTTGTCTTCAAGGGTTTCGATGCCTTGGGCTATGCAGACCACGCAGACTACTCGATTATTCAATCCACAAACCCTGACTTCAACAAGGCCATAGTTCGTGTCAACATCCACAGGCAACACCGACAGACTATTCAGTATATTCGGCCCCAGGATGCTCACGTTCTCGGACAGGCTGAGTTGGTAGTTATTGATGAAGCGGCTGCTATTCCTTTGCCCCTGGTGAAGAAGCTCATGGGACCTTATTTGGTGTTTATGGCATCTACCATCAATGGTTACGAAGGCACTGGTCGATCTCTGTCGTTGAAGCTGATCAAGCAGCTAAGAGAGCAGTCTCGGCCTGGAGCTGCAACCAATGGGGAGACGGAGATTGCCGACCGCTCTACTGGCAGGGCTTCCAAGACTGAGGACTTCCAGGCCACTAGAAAACTTCGTGAGATTACTCTTGCTGAGCCTATCAGATATGCCAAGGGCGATTCTGTCGAAAAATGGTTGAATAAGCTGCTATGCCTCGACGCCACGCTACCTAAGATGAAATCCAATTTCCAAGGCTACCCTGATCCCGATCTGTGTGAGCTCCTGGTTGTCAATAGAGATACTCTCTTCTCCTTTCACCCAGTCTCAGAGGCATTCTTGCAACAAATGGTTGCTCTCTATGTTGCCAGTCACTACAAAAACTCACCTGATGATTTACAACTGATGAGTGACGCTCCGGCACACGAGCTATTTGTCTTGGTGCCCCCTAATGTCGAATCCACTGGAAAGTTGCCTGAACCATTGTGTGTGATTCAGGTCGCGTTAGAAGGCAAGATTAGTAGACAGAGTGTGCTGAACAGCTTGAGCCGAGGCCAACGTCCTCATGGTGATTTGATTCCCTGGCTGGTTAGCCAACAGTTCCAGGACGAGGATTTTGCGTCTCTCTCTGGAGCCCGCGTCGTTCGTATTGCGACGAATCCCGAGTACGTCTCCAAGGGCTACGGTACAAAGGCCTTGGAGCTCCTGGTAGACTACTATGAGGGGCGCTTTGCCAGCATCTCAGAGGACGATGACCAAATCATGGAGGAGAAGATCCACAGAGCTACCGATGCGGAACTGGCCAAGAGCTCTCTGCAATCCGAGGTAATTGCGGTCCGGGACCAGTCACAGATGCCTCCCTTGTTCGCCAAGCTCCGTGAGAAGCGGCCTGAAGCCCTCGACTACATCGGTGTCAGCTACGGCTTGACAAAAGCCCTCCACAAGTTCTGGAAACGATCTTCGTTTTCTCCCGTGTATCTGCGACAGACTGCCAACGACCTCACTGGCGAACACACTTGCGTAATGCTGCGACCTCTTGAGAACAGCAATGATCGAAGCTGGCTTGGAGCCTTCTCAAGAGATTTCCACAAGAGATTCCTATCGCTGCTCTCGTATAACTTCCGCACCTTTGAGACCCAGATTGCGCTCAGCCTGGACGAGTCTGCCAATATGGGGGCCAAGTTGGACTCTATCGAAGCCGAACCCTTGGTCAAGGCTGACCTGGATAGACAGTTCTCGCCATTCGATCTGAAGCGTCTCGAGTCTTATGCGAACAACATGCTTGACTACCACGTCATTCTGGACATGATGCCCACAATTGCCACACTGTACTTCACTGGGAGGTTGAAAAAGAGCATCAATTTATCCAGTGTCCAGCAGTGCATTTTGCTGGGCATAGGTCTGCAACGTAAGGATACCGAGACACTTGCTCAGGAGCTAAACAACATGCCTTCTTCACAGCTTTTGGCCATGTTTATCAAAATCCTCCGCAAGGTGACGTCGCACTTCGGTACCCTGGTCTCGAGCTCGGTCGAGGCCGAGCTGCCCAGGGCCAGTAATCTGGGCGTTACCAGAGAAAATGCCAGCAGCGCCCACGATGACGAGATTGTTGATGGCCGCTTCGTACCTTTGACCACGTCGCTCGATGATGAATTGGAAGAAGGCGGCGACGAGGCACTGAAGGCTCTGAAGCAAAAGCAGAGAGAACTGATTGACTCTCTGCCGCTTCGACCAGTAAGTATCTGCAACCGGTTGTTATATTTTATATGAGTTCCTTAACTAATACGAGCCCATCGTTAGGTACGCAATTGAGGGTGACGCACCCGCATGGGCAGATGCCGAAAAGCAAGTCAGAAACGCGACTAAAGACGGCAAAGCCAATCCCGTCGTGAGTGTCAAGTCAAAGCAGAAGCGCAAGGCCGGCCAGACGGCGGCCGAAGTGTACGAGGAGGTCCTGGGTGAAAAGGCGAGCAAAAAAGCAAAGAAGGGCAAGAAGTCCCATTAGAGCGAGGTTGACCTAGGTATAATTGATTGTACATATCGCATTGGCGCATGGGGAACTAAAATTGGGGCTAGATTTTATTTTAGTTTATTTTATTAAATGAAATTATGAAAAAAATAATAAGAAAATGAAATAAGAAAAAAGGGCTAGATCAAGGCCATCTAGTAACACTGTACTTTGGCCGTACCTAGACCAAAGAACCGTAACTAACCACGTTATTTTATTTTATTTTTATTTTACACGCAGCTGAACCCAGACACATTGAAAGAAGAAAGCATGGAAACGTTAACTATTCTAGAGGCGCATAAGTGAGTTGAGCATTAAAAGCAACTGCTCATGGCGGGCTGATACGGGTACCGCGCGCTTATTATGTCAGCGCAGCGGCAACTGCAAATGCGGCCGAGTCGGACTCGGTTAAGCCCGAGGTAGAAGCACCCAAAAAAAGCGTCAGATACAGACGCGATTTCAAATCCTTGGACGAAGCAGATCCGCCCATTTGTCATGGCGGTGTGCATGACGAGGCCTAAAGCTTAAACAAAGCCACCCAGATGAAAATATGTACAAGACACATAAATGAGTCCAGCAGCGCACGCTGAAGGAACCAGATCGCATCGCCCAATACTCCCACCACCACCACCACCATCACAACACCGCATCACCAAACCAGCATAGCCCAACGGAGCCATGGCCAAGCCGATCCTCATCTCAGGCGGCGGACTGGCGTCGCTCCTCCTCGCGCGCTCCCTCCTCCGGTCCAACATCCCCTTCCAAATATTTGAGCGCGACAGCTCCATCTCGTTCCGCGCCCAGGGCTACCGGCTGCGGCTGTCAAGCGAAGGCCTAGACGCGATTGAATCCGTGCTGACGCCCGAGGCCTTCCAGAAATTCTGGGACGCCTGCGGCAAGACGGGCGGCAGCGGCTTTGCGGAGCTGGATCCCAAGACGGGCGAAATTGTGCCCGACGACGGCACGGCGCACACCCGGCCCGCCGCCAACGAGGCCGCCACCAAGGCCGAGCAGAAGATCAAGGAGACGCTGCACTCGCGCGATGGCAAGGTCGTGGGCATTGCGCGCGGCGACATGCGCCGGCTGTTCCTCGAGGGCTGCGAGCCCTACATCAAGTGGTCGCACGCCGTGACGGGGTACGAGCTCACCGACTCCGGGGTGAGGGCCATCTTCGCCGACGGCACCAAGTCGGACGAGGGCGCCATGCTCATCGGCGGCGAGGGCATCCACTCCAAGGTCGCGAAGCAGCTGTCGGGCGGCAAGCTCAAGGTGTACGACACGGGGGCGCGCGGCATCCACGGCCAGGCGCCGACGACGGCCTTCAAGCAGCTCGGCGAGGGCGTGTGGCGCGTCGTCGACAAGACCAAGCCCGGCGGGCGCGTCTTCCTCATCACCAACGTGCGCGCCGGCGACATGGACGACCCGGACGTGAGCTTTGGCTGGACCATGGGTGCGCAGCCGGGCGTCATCGCCGCCCCCAACGACGACTACTCGCTCATCGGCGAGCCGGCCGCCCGCATCGCCCGCGAGCTCACGCGCGACTGGCATCCCAGGCTGAAGCCGCTGTTTGACCAGATGCAGGATTCCGAGGCCGCCTTTTGGAAAATCACCTGCTTCCACGCCCTCTGGGGTGCCCGAGTGGAAGAACGAGCCGCGCGTGACGGTGATAGGCGACGCCGTCCACTCCATGACGCCGGCCGGAGGCATTGGTGCCAATACCGCCGTCAGGGACTCGGCGCTGCTGGGGAGGCTGCTTGGCGAGGCTGGCGGGTATAGGGAGGGCTTGACGGACGAGTATGAGCGCGAGATGAGGGTTTACGGGAGCGAGGCCGTGGCAACGAGTTATGGCCTGGCGACGGCCCAGTTTGGCGTCACGATTGATGAGAATACAAAGACTTTGTAAGCGAGCGGGCTTTTAGTTTTTAGTGTGGCTTTTTTACTTTTCCAACCACAGAATACAACGAGCATTCCGAGACCCTGTAACGGGCTAGATAGTGCCCGGTTTGATATGACGAAAAAAAGATACATAACTAAGTACATGCTTGCTGGCGTGGCTTGTCTCTACGAATGCAACGAGTTGAGGTTTATGTGAATCTCGTGTGCTGACCAACTGCATTTGTCAAGATTGTGATGCATACAACGAGCTTAAGTGGGCTGGCACGAATAGTCTTCTATGCAAACAAGCAAGGTTGCGCTTCTCAACACGCACCACCCATCTCGGTTTTCCCGTCCGCAACTGTACGAGATGTGCAACTCGAATAGGCCTCATTGACAACCTTCTGGATTCACCGCCTGTTTATTTAATGAACCCTGTAGCCCCCCCGGGCATGGCCATGCAGACATGACAATGTTGCGCAAGACTGTTTGGAATCAACTTGACCTCCGAGCTCTTATAGGCAACAAAATGCTCATCTACTATTGTCTCCTGACTGCGTGTTTTACTACCGGCAAAGATCGACGACTAGCCACCAAAAGTAAAGAAAAAACTAAACTTTCAATACAATGGTGTCTTTGATTGACCCCAGAGCTGACCGGCTGTTGGTTCGAAATGTCTTACCTGTAGGCTGTGACCCTGTTAGTTCGTAATATCTCACCAATGATGCTACCGCCGTATACTTTTGTATCTCTCTCGGAAAATGCACGGCCTATTGGATATATCAAACAATAGCAAATGCACTGTGCAGCATTAAGCTCATGTAGGCCTTGTGTCAGTGCTCATAGCGAAATTGGCACCGAGTGAGCTAGGTGCAAGCTTGTCGTGTTGCTGCGCTAGACTATCTGTGTATAAAAGACTGCGCATGGCATCCAGCCAAATGTTTGACTACGCGTAAATCACCGGCATTCCGCAATATCACAGTGTCTCTAGTCGTTCTTGTGTCCACGGTCTCTAGTCGTTCTTGTGTCCACGGGAGGGTCACTTCGATTCAATATTTCACAATGTTCCACCCACTCTTCGTTCTTCTCAGCACAGCCGCCTCGCTGCAGGTTGGCTTCGCTACTCCCCTTGGCGTTCGCGACGTAGTCGCAGAACCCAGAAACGTTACTCCGGACTCCCGTAACTATCAAATTCCTGGCAGGTCTATCGAGGCACACTCGCTAAGGTTTGCAGTTAGAGAAGCAGAGGCAGGACGTAACTGCTTTTGCACTATGCGGTATGCGCCAGTTTGTGCTGGTAACAGTGTGTACTTCAACAAGTGCAGGGCCATGTGCGCTGGAGAGACGGAAGATTCACTTGGAGGCTGTAATCGGGATTAAATCGTGTAAATAATATCATGGTTGTTCCACGGACGGCTTCAGTTTTGGAGGAGCAAACATTCTTTAGGCAAAATGAGAGTTATCAGGTCCAGCTGCAGATACAAATTGTCATGTTGGTGATGTCGACGGGATTGTACCAGATAAGTCACGTTGTTCAACAGTGCTGCCGGATGTTGGCGCATTTGGAGGTCAATATATTGGTAACTAAGTACCCAAAGCCGGTCATGTGCCTCGTTGATGCATAGTGTAATCGCATTCGGTCTTCAGAAAGAGGATTACCCTCCCACCTCGGTTTGTTGTAAAGCCCCAACACGTTCTATGAGGCGGCGCTTCGATGGCCACCCGAGAGTTGATAATGTAAACTCGCAAGAGTCTGCAGGGCCCAAAATAAAGGTAGTTTATTATGCTGACCCAGAACACTTACAAGCTTGTCATGCGTACCCTTTTGTTCGCCAAGGTTGATCTGTCAGCAAAGCAGACGAACCCTTGACTCCAACGTACCTGCAACAAGTGGGCTCATCTGATGAACAATTTGGGTCGCAAGAGTAGCGCGTACGTTTGTCTCGTATCAAATCGAGAAATCGAAAGCCATTGATGGAAGTCGAGGTGACCCGGCATTTCGATGGGGGTCACAAGAAACAGACAAGAAGGTTTAAGGCTTAGATGGGGGTTCCGCACCCTGACGGTTGTACTCCGTATTTCTCCTTCAATTGCAGGGGATGACGGTTCGAAGTTGGGGGTCAAATTGCACAATGCGGCGCGAGTTCTCTTGGCGGGGTGGAAGGTGCGAGGTGGAACGACCAAGAAAATGGAAGGTGGGACACTTCCTCTCTTATTCATCTTCAGATTGTCTGACCCAAAAGCACATGGACGTGATACTGCAAAGCTGCGAGCGGAATCACTGGGGATGTCAAGGGGTGAGAGACGTGGGACAACGGAGGCAAATCCTTCGAATAGCCAAGCGGACATCTGGAACGATGGGGGTCTACATTGATCGAGAGCTTCTTGCTTGACATTCCTTGCAAAAAACCATCCCGGTAAACAACAGATGTCGCATGGCAACAATGGAGTCTCAATAATATCTGGTACGTTTCAACTCTCCCGAGTCTCAACAAACTATCCGTAATTATTGATGATAAAATAACTAAGCACTCCTCTTAAGATGCTCCTGCACTCGTCAATGCGGCGCTTCGCTTAGCCACTTGCACAAAAGACGGTCTCTCTTTGCAATGCTGCCTCTTGAACAAACTTAGCCCTTATTTTCGGCGGATGATCTGGCCATGAGCCCTCCTTCTCGGACTTCGTCGGCAATGGCTTCGTAACAGCTGCAGTGGCCGGATCCGTGTTCGCGTTTCCCTCGGCTGAACAGGTGTTTCGTGCCATTCAGGGGGTAGCGTCTGCGCAACCAAGGAGAGGAATTTGGTCATCATGATGAAATTTGGTGTGGTTGTTGAAAAGTCTGGTGCTGAAGCCATCAGAATCGACCTCGTTGTAGGCGACGACGTCGGCGTTGGCCAGGACCGTCGAGGAACAATTGGACGAAGAGTTCTGGCAGGCACCGTACTGGTACAAATACTGCACCGGCTTCTGCAGCTTCTGGCCCAGTATAATAATAATCAGTAGACCCTGTTGCGAAAGCTAAGCACTGTGTTACGATTCAGAGCCTCGCTTGTACAGGTTTACGAAATTGCCAACATAGCAGCTCAGAATACAGCTACTGTCGGCACCTCACTGCCCCCATGTCCACGTAGCTGGGCGAGAAGACGTTGTTCTCAATGAAATCGGGGATTAAAGTGAGCCCAGAATGGGCATCTACAATGAAGATGGCTTTGGATGAGTGAAGGGAGATTTGCCCGGCCTTGTGTGCATCATGCTCAAGCAACTTCTCGATGGTTCCGAATATGACCGGGCCTGTATCAATGTTGAAGCCTCCGATCAAGTAATGCACAAGTTATTAACCTCGGGGAATTAGTGCAAAATATGCTGCAAATTCTGTATCTAACTCTCTCACGAGTAAGCTTCTTTCGTTTCCCATCAAGTTGTTCTCGCCCACGAACTAACACTCCCAGTTGACACCGATTTTGCAAGCCAAAAACTCAAGTATGCACTGAACAAATTCCTCACCTCTGATACCCAGACCAGCAATTAAGACATGCTTGTAGGCGACGGAGACTGTTTTGTGTTTCAAGACCGGAACCGAAGCCGCCATCTAGTATACTACCTCGACACCTGAGCCTTCTGATGCAGTACGTCCTGACCGTCGTATATTGCCCATGTTGTCGAGGGCAGCATGAACGGTACACCAGGGGGCTCTGTAAGCCATTTTTACAAATGCCCTCGTATCCGGACCACACGCCTCTTCTACGGCCTCGTCGCAATAGATGACGCCGCAGACCTGGGCCGCGGGCCTGCAAGCCGCATTCACAAGTCTTCCGAAGTACGCACCTGTCTAACCTAGTGATAAATCAGTGGTAGATGCTCTTACACTGGCTGTTGTAACACTCATGCAGACTCTTGATCTCAGAAGCGCTGTAAAGGCAGCCGACAAGGGATGCGAATCGGCAAAAGGCATAAGAGCAAGTTTGGGCCGATCCGTCGATATGAGTGCCGAGGGATGAAACTCATGCCCTGATTCTGGACCGCATGAGTCGGTGAACTTGTTGTTTGCTACTGTGAAACGGGGTCACATAACTAGGACTTTTGCGTTGGTTGTTCTAGACTATATATTGTAACCGTTTGGCTGACCGTGGCAATAGCGAAAATTTTCCGGAGGAGATACGAAGCCAATCCTGAAAGAACAACCACTATCGATATGCAATTGTCTCAACGGTCAGCAGTACACACTTGTGCTATGATCAATTATGAATCAATTTCATGACATAACGCCTAGTTTGCTATGCAAAAAAAAAAAAAAAAAAACAAAAAAAAAAACGCCACTGGTTATTATTCTTCTATCCAACACAACATCTAGATTCCTCTTCACATGTTTGATCCTTGTGTACTTCACATGCTCTCGGCAGATGAGATTTGTCTATGCAGAGGCACTGACTCTGGTCTCCAATTCTACCAACTCCTGGAACTCGGCAACTTGTGCTTTGAGGGCCTTTCCCTCAAGGACAGTACATGGCTTTCGGGGCAGTCCCCCATAGCCATAATACCTCTCTAGGGCAACCTTGACAGAAATAAACCCTCCCTTAATGGCTGCCCAGTCACCACGGGCAACAATACCCTGAATTGTAACGGCTTTCTCAACCTCGCCATTCTTCCAGAGGCGAACAACCTCGTTGCAAGAGACAGGGGAAATATTAGCCAGTCCAGCAATGACGCCATGGCCGCCTACCGATAGTGTCTGAATGATGAAATCGGCACTTCCGCCGTACGTTCTGAAAGATGTGCCTCGAGTACCGGCTACAACACGAGCCAGCTTGCCAGTGTTGCCGCAAGTCAGCTTGACACCAACAGTATTAGGATGTTTGGCGAGAGTGAGGATCGTATCAGAACTGAGATCCAGTCCACCACAAGGGGCGGGGAAGTTATAAACAAGAAGCGGGACCGGACTTGCGTCTGCCACGGCGCGAAAGTGTTCGATCATCAAATCCGTGTTCAACAAACCGCCGTAGTAGGAAGGCGGCAGGATAAGGGCATGGGTGCCACCGGATTCGCCAGCGTCTCGGCAGAGCTGGATGGTCTCTCGAGTTGATTGCGCACCGCAACCCACGATAATTGGGACATGTGCCTTGCCAATCTCTTCTAGGGCATTTCGTGTAAGGCGTGTAATAAGTTTCCGCTCAGCGTGATCGAGGTGGACTGCCTCGCCGTTGGAGCCATGAGTTACAAGACCCGCGACCCCAGCGCGAGCAAGGCGCTTGGCGTGGTTCTTGGTCGTCTCCTCATCAACGCTATCGTCTGAGGCGAAGAAGGCTACGGTAGGAACGAAGATGCCGGGTTCCAAAGTGGGGGAGGAACCAGTGGCACCATTGTGGTAGCCATTCGATTGGAGGCCCGCTGAGGATGATGCAGTCATGGCGACAGTTCTGAGAGTTATTCTGAGTCGACATCAAGGAAAGCGATTTTAGGGGAGATGGATGAAGCCGGAATGGCCTTGGCGCCAGTATCTACCTAGATACTTATCCAGGTGCGCGAAGGAGGGCATGAGTTTCGAATGTTGAGAAAACAGTAAGACTGAAGGTTATGGGAGGTGGGAGGCAAGTCCTGAAGTATACTTGAGTATTTGAGCCCACGCATGAAGTCTAACAGGAAAGGGTGCGGGTGGTTATAAAGATGTGGGCTTGAGGAAGGAGCCATTCATTCACCTTCGCAGTGCAGAACTGGGTCACGTCTCTCATCCACTCCACACAGGTTAAAACCTTCCATCCATGTGCAGGCGTTGAGATTGCCCAAAACGCCCCCATGTGTCCTTGGACCATGAGCCTTTTCACCATTTGCGATTCAAAGCAACAAACCACTTGCCCCCCACGATACGGAAGAAGCAGCGGGTTCTTCAGGGGCGGGATGTGTTGCCACTGGCTGGCTTGGCCACTTCCAGGGCTCCCCCACGAAACTCCCGTACGAGCCCGGGACCAATGGGTTATTTGCCCACAGATCCAAGTTTTGTCCACTCAGATCCACAGCGCTAATGGGGGCAAGGACGGAGACGAGAGTAGAGAACGAGAAACGTGCGAACGACGGCGATTGTTGTCACAAGCCAGGGCGGGAAGTAGCAAGATGTCCTCGTGGATGCGCACGTGAGCTTACGAGCAACAAGTATAGATAGCTTCCCTTTGAGGAAGTTAGCGAGTCATCAGCAGAGGAACAAAAATAAATAAAAAAAAATCAACCAGAGGCATCCCGTACACGCTGGCGTCAGTTGGAATGGCTTAAAGGAGACGGAGAAGTGTCCGGGCTGCACCAGGTTAAAGAAAAAAGCATCTTGCATTGTCTTCGTCAACAGCTGTTCGTTGGCTATCGCCCGTGCTAGCAGGGCAGTCATCTTAGGCTCGACTCCCATACATGGTCCCCATGCATCACCACGTCTCCTTCAATTGTTGAAGCATCTGAGAGATAATAGCTCGATCGTTACTACTTTATTTTAACACAAATCTTTGGCCGAAACGCGGGCAAGGATAGTTTCCTAGGCACAGACGTGCATCGACTAAAAGGATATGCCTTGTTTGTCGTACCACGAATGTCAACCCCACACACCTCACGAGATATTGGCTGGGCAATGCTTCAGGACCAGGTGATATAATGAAAAGTACGGTCATCGGTGAGGCTTGGCGGGCCAGAATAAACAGATGGATGTACCACACATAACGATGCGGTAGGCCCATAAAAGTCACGACATTTTGATGCGTCATGGCTCAATGTGGCCGCCAGGTTGTTGTCAGGAAGCAGATCATTGGGGAGAGACTAGAATGAGGTATGGATTCACAACATCTACCAGCTTTCCGCCAATTCTGACATTCATTTCGCCATGATTCCCCAACTTTGTTCATGTTGTAAATGAAACGTCAACTGTGTTTTGTGGTTGGGTATTGTTAGACAACCAATTGAGTACCAGACCCGGACCCTGGTTCATCGGAACATTGAACACCCCAGTCCTCGGCTGCATGATTTTGTCTGGGGTCCCTCGACCATTAACTACTACCAGCAGGCATCTTGCTTGTCTGTCACGCCACGGCCCGACCGTGCCACACCGTCGCGACAGCTTATGATACCGCAATCAACCATCAAGGCCAGGTCCAAAGACCATGAGGCTCATCAATGTCGAATCAGGTCTCCTGGAGGAATTCGTTGGTGAAATACCGCATTATGCCATACTTTCGCACACGTGGGGAGACGATGAGGTCATTTTCCAGGACTTTGTGCATTCCAGTCAAGAAGCAAGGCGTCAAAAGAAGGGGTTTGCGAAAATCCTCAAAACCTGTGAACTGGCCAAAAGATCGGGTCTCAAATATGCTTGGGTCGACACTTGTTGCATAGACAAGTCTAGCAGCGCGGAGCTAGGCGAAGCTATCAACTCCATGTTTCGTTGGTATCGCGGGGCCACTGTTTGCTATGCTTGGCTTACCGACTTAGCCCCCGACAGCTCATTAGAACCCGATACTGAGGCGTTGAGAGGCTGCCGATGGTTTAGACGTGGATGGACTCTACAGGAGCTGATTGCGCCGCGAGCGGTAGAGTTTTACGATGCAATTTGGAACTTTCGTGGCTCGAAATCTGGTTTGAAATATCTTTTGACAGATATCACAAAGGTTCCCGGCAATGTGCTCGAGTCGCCCGAATCGCTATACGCATTGTCAGTAGCCCGTCGCATGTCTTGGGTGTCTGAGCGCAGAACAACTCGGATTGAAGACATGGCGTACTGCTTACTGGGAATTTTCGACGTCAGCATGCCACTGCTGTATGGAGAAGGCGACCGTGCATTTTTGAGACTACAGGAAGAAATCTCGAACTCTACCAATGACCTTAGCATTTTTGCATGGAGAAAGTCGCCCCCCGAACAGATTTATTATGGCGTGTATGCCACCAGCCCAACCGATTTCCGTGAGTCAGGAACGGTCGAATTAGTTAGTAGCACCATGTTTATGCCCGAGTTTTTGAGAAGCAATAAGGGTCTCCGAATCCATACGAGCATTTTTCACGGATCTCAGCAGGCCTACCTTCTCAAGTTGCAGTGTGTTGAAACGAGTGGCAATGAAAGGAAGCAAATCGGCATATGGATCAAACCTCACGGCGGTGGACTTTACAGTCGTATACGAGCCGGCGAGTTTGGGGTCGAATCAACAGAGGACACCTCGAGCGTACAGTTACTCTTTCTATTCAGACACATCAGTCCTGCTCGGTCACGCGAACTCCAAGGGAGCCACAGCAACGCACTGATGATTCGCAAGGGAATCAACACCAAAACGCGCACCACCGACGAGAGTTTCCCCTTCGAGGTGACCATGTGGCTGCCTCAAGACGAATGGGACTCGCAGCGGAGCATGTTTATGAATGACGGAGCGGCCGAATTCGCCGCCTACGGCTACTTCAATTGGCGACAAGACGTCGAGCCCACTGATGACATGCATAAGGGACACAGCTTTATGCTCATTCTGGGGAAAATGGCAGACGAGTCGGAACCATGGATAAGCCTGGCATCATTAGAAGACACAACCAAGAACTTGACGGCGTACATGGGAGATGCGACGAAAATGGTTGCTGCTTCGCGAAGATTCGAGCAGGAACGTACGTTGGTGCTAAGAGATATATGGAGAAACGTGTGCAAAGCTGTCTATGTATCGCTGGAAAGGATAAGAGTTGATGGGGAAGAGGTATATTGTATCGATTTAACGTATGACAATGCACCGGAGGAGGCGAAAAAGGATAATACGGATGTGCCCAAGGAGACAAGGTTGGCAGCACGACAAGCAAGAACGACGTAGACGGTTCGTGTATTGAATGGTGCCATATAATGGAGGCAGTTTGTGGTAATAGCCGAAATTGAAGCCTGGGTTCCAATCCTGATGGCCGGTTCTATTCGGAACCAAGATATACGCAGAGGGGTTGGTTATTCCGCGTCGGCTGGAGCCATCCTCTAGCTCCCACTTTGGGTCTCCTCGAAACCATCGAGAAGGATCTTGGCGGAAAAGCCCTTTCAGTGTACTTGTTTGTTTTTCTGCAAGCCTTTTGTGCTCTAGCCAAGGCTTCCTCTTAGAAACTGGCTCTGAGTTGGGGATCACGGCCCTTGGACCCTAGTAAGTGAGTATATGCATTGCATTTGTATCCTGTTCAGTCGCACACTATTCACTTTGCCCGGCTTGTGATGGTGCTTTCAACTGCTGGCTCGTACTCCTTGGAAATGACCCTGTCCCCGTCAAAAACATGTTTGCTTAGATAAGAACAAGTGGAGGAGCTTATGAAAGTTCCCGACGATCTCCATTAGATGCGTTCCTCTAAGCTCGGCCCTACACTCGTCCACCGTGGTTGCTAAGTCCCCGAATTGACCAGTCCTAGTCTGGTCTGGCTTGCAGTTAGCTGTAATTAGCAGCTGGTGATTGGCTTTCCAGTAATGTGATTAGTCGGCGGGTTGTTGATATGCAAGTTGAATTCCCCCTTGTACTTTCGACTATCCATGCAGCGCTGCGGTCGAAGATTTAGTATTTCGTGGGAAGGAAGGTGGCCCAAGTGTGACTAGCAGCCAGTATTATTTTAATTAAGCACAGTTGCATTTTTCCCTAGTATCTATGTGCGGGAGCTACGTAAATCATGACTAGCAACAGCAATCCTCCCAACGGTCTCAACCCAGTCGCAAAGCTGGTTTTCCTTGGATTCGACCTTGCGTACTGAAGGTGACTAGTGCTTCAAGTGGGAACGATAACTCATACTGGGCGACAGAGAGCAGCAGCGTACAATATGCAGAGTAAAAGCGTAAACATGTCCTAAAACGGCCCTCTAACGGTCGACATCCCTTGACCCATCACGATCATGTTCAAGGCCCCATCAACCAAGGCGCACAAGGTTTCTACAGGCTCTCTATGACGAGGATGAGCTTGTAAGACTATTTCCCTGCCGACTCGCCGATACTCATCAGCAAAGATATTCCACAAGGTGCTCCCCGGCCGAGGGTAATAAGGGCCATTGCGCTAAAAGGCCCTCGCGATCAATACTAGACCGGATACATTTGCCTGAATAGGTCTAGCAAGGTCAAAATCGAGCATCCAGACAGAGTGTTCTGCAAGAGGCGCGCCCATACCCATCGTTACGGCTCCTCTGCGTGCTCCGAGCACAAACTTGACGCGAGTGCCGCATAATTTCATCTGCCAGTGCAACATTGCTAATGCCTCGCCCATGGCCTTGGCGTACTCTTGGCAAGGCAGCTGGAGCTCTTCCATCTGGTCGGCGTGGAGAGGAAAGTCGCGGAGACTGAAGCGATGCGGCTGTTGGAGGGGCTGGTCTGGATCACAAGTTCGTCTCAGGCCAAGATAGAGGTGAACTAGGCAGTGGGCGTATCTTCCGTTAGACAGAGCTTGTATGTACCTGTCGCGAGTCGGCGTCCGGTTGTACTTCTCGACGAGGAGCAGCTGCGCTTGTCTCGACACTGAAGTGATTCTCTCGGCAATCATGGTTCTGCATTTTCCAAGGCCAGCAGGCAGCACTGGCAGAAGGTCGTGCCATCTTTTGTCGTCTTCCTGGTCTATGAGATGGAAGACTTGTGGCACCGAGGTTAACTGTAGGCTCCTTGCTGCGCCATATATGCCCCGTTGAATCATAGCCTCGTACTTGATATCCCTGCCGGGACTTGCATCCTCGCGTTTGATGACGACGTCGACGTCGTGATACCCGTACCTCTCCCACTTCGCCATACCCCAGACCGAGCCACAGTCTCCAAAGCCGATTCTTTGAAGCGGGTTATTGGTAGCGCTCAGAGCTGGAAATAATTCCATGGTTCGAGATCAGGCCGTGGCTGATGACACTATTCGCGACTAGGTGATGACGATGAATATACCTGCTTGGCAAAGGATAGTGGGCAGCCGGGGTATTTTATGTAACTATGCGCTGAGGAAGAGAGGGTAGGGATGTCAAAGGGGGGAAGTGGCCTCCGTCGTATTTGGAGCAACGACTGGCAGGCAACTTGACATGCAATGCAGCTCTGAGCCGTGCCTACTTTTGCCCAGGCTCTATCAACTGGACCAGCTTCTTGGAAAGACTGAGCACAAGCTCGGACTTGAGCATCACACACCATCTCCTCGAGATCCAAGATGCCTCACTGCACACAGCTTTGGTGACGCACCGGAAGAAGTTGTCGGGGAAATCCTAGTCAACTGAGCAAGCGATTTGTCAACTCTGTCGATCCATCGTTTGGTGCAGCCAGCGGCTCGGGCGCGGCCGTCCTAGCTCCGGAAGGCATGGTCGCGTGGTGTTGAAGGTCTCTTCATCGGGGGTGAGCATGGGTCTGTTGAGGCACGCCGTCGTGAACATGACTTGGAAGCAAGAAGGGCGTTCACTTTGTGGAGTTTCAACTCGGGGCCGAAAATGAGAATGGATAATAGTCCAGCATCCAATTCTTTTACCTCGAAGGAGTCCCATCTAAGTCTTGTGCTTGGGTTGTAACGTTCAGGATGGATGCCGCCTTTCGGTGCAATCGAAACCACGGGCCATTCGCGGGTCAAATTTAATCCATATGGGGAGCCTGAACCATCTCCTCTCCCAACAATCTCATGCAGCACGCCGTCAAGACAGTTATTCTTGCTGCTTTCTAGTCGCGATTATGCTTCGTTGATGGCTCGGCTCCGTCCCTCGCTGGCCCATCTCAAACATGGAAAGTTTGCTTCAGATGCTGCCACATTTCGCCGCACGATGCTGCCGCCATCTGTCCGACCAGCCTTTTCTGATAGCCTCGACAACTGCCGACTCCGGTGTATGCCGAACTCGTTCCTGCCAGCGTCAATCAACCGCATTCCCGGTCTTCTTATAGCTGGCGACGCCCTTAACATGCGCCACCCCTTGCCGGAGGAGGAATGTCAGTTGCACTCAACGATGTCCTCCTGCTGGGCGATTTGCTTCACCCCTCGAGTATTCCTGATTTAGGCGATTCCCACAGTGTTCTTCAGGAGATGAAGACATTCCACTGGCGGCGAAAGAGGACACACTTTTGTCACCAACGTGCTGGTTCAGGCTCTGTACTCGCTATTTGCAGCAGAAGACTATTATCTCGAGGTCCTTCGACAGGGCTGTTTTGAGGATTTCCGCCTGGGTGGCATGTGTGTGGATGGGCCTGCAGGTCTATTGGGAGGTATTAACAAGGAACCTGTAGGACTTCTTTATCACTTTTTTGCAGTGGCTTTGCTTTCAGTATGGAATCTACTGTTGTAGAAACCGATCTGGAGGCTTCCAGTGGTGCTTTTTACATGTGTTGGCGTCTTGTTAAAAGCGTGTTGGGTGAATATGTCGACTATCGTTCTGAAAACCTGTTCGACCCGTGATTGTGTGTAGCTGCCTAGACCTGGAACACCCATACTACCTCAGTAACTACGGAGTACATGAGCCGGTGAGCCGGTGGGAAGGTTCAATGTCCAGCAGCGATTTGCGAACTCCGTCCATCTTTCTTCTGCAGTCAGTGTTGGCGAATTATACGGAGCTCAGCTCGCAACCCGCAATTCCCCGCCACGCATAAACTTGAACAGATCTCCTTGTCGGCCTGCGTCCGTACGAGAGCCATACCATAACGATTCGTGGCCGTCCAGATCCATACCCTTTGTTGGATACGACCCGGGGACGGGGAAGGGGCTGGCCGTAGTCCTTTGGAGACGTCTCTGTGATTCAGGTGGGTGAACGACTATTCAATTCAGCAAAAGTAGCTGTTATGCTAGTGCGTGTTCCATGTTTATATTTATGGGCGCTTGGGCATCATCCAAGAGGACGGCTTGTCCGTCGTTTACACGAGATCTCGCCGTTTGTAAGCCCATTTCCTGCCACTTTTGAAGTTTCTTTACATTCCGTACTGTATTACGTACGCATAGTTACACAGAGCCAGGTGCGGCTTGCACAGCCCACCATGAGCTGTGAATATTACCATGCACTGCAACATAGAGCAACCCAAATGTCAAACAGCCCCTCGGGCCTCAATCACGTTGCCAATCTTCCTTCATCCATCCACCACTTCAAGGCGTCTGAAAGGCATTTGATCACCATGAGTGCCAAAGTTAATCGTTCCGTCGCTTTGATGAAAGACGAGCACCAGCGCCAGTCCCCAACGGACTGGCGAGCAGTCACACCCTGTCGATTCTTCCTGACGGGCTCGTGTACAAGAGGAAACTCATGTCCCTTTTTGCATGATACAAAATCACCAAATCATTCAGGTCTGGAATCCCAAGAGGTACAGTGGCCCACGACGAATCGTCAGAGCATCAGCTTACTGTGATGGGTTGGGCAGCCCAAACAGGCCCATGTAAACAGCAGGTTCTCAGTCGACTCTGGATGTTCGAAGCCTATTTGCAAGTATCACAAGATCGGAGTTTGCAAATATGGAGCAAAGTGTTTATATTTACATTCTAACGATGGCCGGACCCCCCAGGACGCGGCCACTGAACCACTGGATGTTAGCTAGCCTATTCCCCAAAGTCATGAATTGATTGTACTAAGGAAACTGGAGCAGGATGAAGATAAGAAAGACGATTTCACAAGAACCATTGGCGGTGCATTCGTCCAGTTCGACGCGGGTGCTCGCGTATCCAAGATCCGTCTGCCTGGTGACTTCTCTGCTGCCCGTATCAGCGGATTACGGCAAAACACCTCGAAAGAATCGGTTCGAGATATGCTGGCTGAAAAGGGCTTACACGTCAGCGCCGACGATATTTGCACATTTCATATGGAAGGTAGTTACGGAGCAACCGTCAGATCGGATGATGCGTCGTTTTCTAAACGACTCTGTAGTCTCGTTCAACCCGGCTGCACATGGGGAGGATTGAAGATACTGGCCACGCCCATTGCCGCGCCTATGCCCTCTGGTCATAACACTCGACGCGTAGACTGCAAAAAGGTTCATGTATCTTGGCATAAGGCAGTCAAGATTGTCTGGTTGAATTTTGGCAATGGAGAAATCGCCCGCCGTGTGAGTAACATGTTCTCAAAGGGGACATATAAGGTCTTGGGCCAAAAGAGTCACTGCTGCCGCAGCTACCAGAGCTAAATCCGTCGTACCCTCTTGGCCAGCTCGTGGGAACCATATTGCCTGGACTGTTGTACTGACTGATGTGCCGGCTGCCGCACAGAAGAGCGACGTTTCACAAGCTATCACGCATGAGCGTAACAGACCTCACCATGTAGAAATAGGGGCCCCAACATACTCAACTGATGAGGAGACGGCTACAGCGATGATACGTTCTCTCCTGACGAATATCGGACCATTGGAGTATTGTGAAGACCCCTTGGAGACGAGTGCGAATGCCAGGCGGGTGAAGGCAACTGCCCGCTTCCTTGATGAGTCCGACGCCCGCAGAGCTTCCAGAGAGCTTGACAAAATGGAACTCCCTTTCCATCACAAGGCACGGTTAACTGTGCAAGTCGTGTACTCGGCCAAGTTCAAGGTCGCCATCAACGTTTTCGATGCTGTAAAATCTCAAATCGTTGCCCAGCAGACAACTTGGAAAGACAAGAACATTTCCTTCAGGGCCTACAACCCCACGGGTCCTCTTCAACGGTTCAGGGTTTTGAAGATTGAGGGTGAGTTGGCAGAGAATGTGGTCAGTGCCAAGGCTGACCTTGAATCAATCCTTGCTGGTGTCGTCGCGACGGACAACGACGCCACCCTCTGGCATTCTTCACTCAAGGGCAATGGGCAGCTCTTCCAAGCGATAAAGTCACTAGAGAAGGAACTTTCGGTAACCATCCTCCGGGACAAGGTAAAATCCGAATTACGCCTCTTCGGTTCCCAACGACGTTGCGAAGACGCGCAGAATCGATTGGCTGAGCTGATACGTATGGCGTCAGGGTCAAATTCCTCTAGAGTCATTGAGCTTGAACCTGAAAAATTCTTTTGGGCTTGCCACGGGGGTTTCAGAACGATTGCCGGTCAACTCGGTCCAGAAAAGGTCCTATTTGATATCATCTCCACGCCAAAGAAAATTATTATCTCTGGTTCCCTGGAAGATTATGATTTGGCTGTGGCAATTATGGAGGGCAGAAAACAGGTGCCAGAGCGAGTTGAGAAGCTAAAACTCGATGACACTGCGCAGGAATGTTCGATTTGCTGGACCGAGGCCGATACTCCCATCAAGACAGAGTGTGGACACATTTATTGCTTAGAATGCTTTGAAGACAGCTGCACCAAAGCAAACGCGACGGGCGGGGACTTTACGATCCTGTGCCATGGCAACCAGGGCAACTGCAGGAGCGTCGTATCAGTTGAGGACCTGCAGACGTACCTCTCTTCAGCTGCACTCGAGGCCGTCCTTGAACAGTCCTTCTCGTGTCACATAAAGCGCAACCCAAACATGTTTCGCTACTGCCCCAGTCCAGATTGCAACTTCATCTACAGGGTCTCATCGGCTGCCAGGACGCAGAACTGCTCCAACTGTCTCCGGCCTACCTGCTCGGCGTGCCACGAGCCGCACATTGACATGTCGTGCGCGGAACATCAAGACCTGAAGTCGGGGCGTTTCGCAGCTTTCATGAAACTCAAGAAGAAGCTAGGAATCAAGGATTGTCCAAAGTGCGCAACTCCACTTGAGAAGGTCTCGGGATGCAATCATATGACGTGCGCGGCCTGCAAGGCTCACATATGCTGGGTGTGCTTGATGACATTTCCAAATGGCGCGGCCGTGTACGACCATATGTGGAAGCTCCATGGAGGCCATATCGACCTGCCGGATGTCTAAAAGTTTCATGAACAGTCTGGGCATCTACATCTGTTGCCGATGAAGTTGGTTTCATCTTTTGACCACAGTCAGTTCCTCGTTGCGGACCCGCCAAGATACTTCCAACTTCCTAAATTGGCGTTGAATATCTAGCGCGGTCCAATCAGATTTAAATCCGGCATGTCTAGCTGCCTACTAGGTGGATAGCTGTATATATATGCAATTTCTGGATGCTGCAACGCGGGCTCTCGCGCGGCAAGGCGGCTATCTCACAACAGGCATTGACCATCTTCTGTGTAGGAGTGCTGTGAGGATGGAATTGTGGATGAAGGAACTCTTGCTTGAGCGTGGGGCGTCGTTGTTGCAATATGAACAGAAAATGCCCAATAGCCCAGGAAAAGTCTTCTGTTGCTGGATTTGGTCTGCCACTCAGAGCACACAATAGTGCCTTTTTTTTTTGCTCCAGTCGTAGTTAAGGTGTGCTTGGAATAGACACATACTTGATCAACCTAAGACGCGACCTCCCTTCAGATAATTCTATTTGTTCATCTAGTGTGACAAGATGGAGAAGCTGTTTCTTGAAGTTATCTGGAGAGCCATCTATCGTGAGAGGTCAGCATATCTTGAATATTAGGCATCAGTCCGATGGCTCGATACAAACCTCCATGAGAATTAAAGGCCGCTGTGATGGTTTGCTCCCGTACCTCGCCAGCAGCTGGATTCTTATTGAACACAACTCGGGGACATCTATCGTATCCTCTATTGGTGGCTTTTCTAACCTACAAGTTCGTTAGCCTACGTCAAGTAGCCAAGACGCGTCAAGTGTTTGATATGTGCTGAGAGAGAATATACCCGCCAGTCAAAACAAATGGCTTTCGTCCCATTGTGTTTCTCCCGAAGCCTTTCGGTCGTGAAGGGTAGATACGATACTAGGGTTGCCCTGACCAGCCCACACCATTCAAGCTCTGCCAGTAACGTCAACTCGTCTGGTGTTTGTGAGAGGCCCATCTCTAACACTTGGTTAGGCAACGCCAAGCCAGCTCTGTGGCACACATGCTTTCAGGCTTCTCGCGACATCCATCTACACCAAGAGCCCTCGTCACGACCCTCTTTGGTGGCATACTGTTGTCATTGGAGGTAGGCTTCTACAGCCACTGGTTGAATCACGCATGTAGGACAACTAACTCTGAGTTCCAGGTCGCAGCTGGGTCAGACAAGGTGCTGACAGAAATCATCGAAACACTCTCCGAGTTCGGGGACCAGCTTCCATTTTTGCAAATCTCTGGAGATTCCGGAGCATTAGATGATGAAACGCTGGCTGCCTTGTTCGAAATTCTAGAAGCACTGACAGTCAACATAGTGAGGGCTATCAAATATTTCCGACGGAGAAACATCACCGACACCACGATAGCACCAAATTCCGCATGGAGCACACTACGCGCGCAATTCGCAAAGGATCTAAGGCGGCTTGAATTGCGCCCGAGGGAACTGCCAAGAGAGACTGAGGCCAGAAGCTTCATGTCTGCTATGAAATCGAATGCCGAGCTTGTGCGGTTGTATGAAAGGCATTTTGCAGGCTCATCGCCCTCGGCGGCCTCTATGCGATGTCGGACCATACCATTCATACGAAATCCAGGCTGTCTTGGCCGACAGGATATATGAGATGCAACTGATAAGTCCTTCAAGAAACAACTAATCCGGCCTGCTTCCATTGCTCTGTGGGGGGCTGCTGGTGATGGGGAAAACGCAAATTGCATTCGAGGATGCCAATACGCTTTGGTTGGAGGGCTGCAACATGATTATCTGGATCTCGAGTGAGACCAACGCCGAAAGAGCAAAATCTTTTGGTGCTGCGGCGAGGGAACTCCAATTCAACGAGTTTTCCGAGGCCAACACGCCGGACAAAAACCAGCACTTGGTGTTGCACTGGCTTCAACAAACAGGTACGTACCATGGTGGAAACCATGAACACGTTGAAGTATGATGGAATACTCGACGAACAATTGGCTTTGACAGATGTGCCCTGGCTCCTGGTATTTGACAGTGTGGAAAACCAGAGCGATCTGCAGAGTTACTGGCCCACGGTTGGTCAGGGAAGGATCCTCATTACTTGTCGTAGCGAAATGCTTGCAGGTTAAGGAGTTATTGCACCTTCGTTTGAAGTCGCTGCATTCACGCTGTCCGAGGGCACAGAAATGATCCTTCGCATCACCGAGCAAGCTGAAGCACCAGAGACAGAAGCCCAGGCGGCAAAGGAAATTTCCAGTCAACTTGGCGGTCTGGCCTTGGCCCTTGATATTACGGCGAAACACATTAAAACCTGTCGTCGTCCAAGGTCGGCACGGGATATTATCCCGCATTTGCGGCGCAATCCAAAAGTGGGATATACACGGCAGAAACGCTCCAAAGCGCAGGATGATGAATGAATGCAACGTTTGGCGTATTGCTTTTCCAAATCCAAGTGAGGATGCGGCAGTCCTAGTGAATTTGATTTGCATATTGGGCCCTGAATCTATTCCGCACCACCTCTTCCAACTAAGTGGAACGAGCGTGGTGGCTGGGCTGGGCTTGCTACAAGGTATTGGTAGGTTATTCTGTACTTGTGGTATCGTATATATTACGTGCTAACAATGTCCCTTTGGAGTTGAAGAGTGAGGAGGCTCTCAAGATTCTGAGCTCTGCAGCCGATGCAAAGGGACGTCCATTCGAGATTCTCGAGGTGGAGGAGCCCGATGAAGAATGCTTCGAACCCCCCTCTCCCAAGGGTGTTGACAACGGCCGTCCTGTACGGAGCCATGTCAACTACTTGTTGGTGAGCGGGGTATTATTTTGCCTCAGTTTGGCGACCCAGCTCACGACACGGCAGCTATTCGTGCAGCGCAGGGGGCTTTTGGCGACGAGAGGAGGATTTGCCCTGTTCTCATTGAGGAGCTGACATCTGGACTCTTCGGGGTGGCGGCATACACTGTTGCACTCAGGAAATCCCCATGTTGCCCCAAAGCATAGGCACGAAAACAACAGAGGGTGCCTAGGTTTCCTTGAGTGACGACGCTTCACTGTTTTGACTTTACCAAGAGCCTAAATTGCCGCCCATGATGGCATAGGTCTTCTGGCATTCTCTTGAATTAATATTCCCACTCTGCAGAGCGACCTTGTCCAATGCGAATATTTACAGCCCGGCCTTTCTTGGATTGATCGCTGTAGTAACACCTAAACATGCCCTGGTGTCGCCGAAATGGTACATTGCTCTTCAAGACTTTGCACAAACATAGTTTTCCAAGTATGGTCCGACATGTCATGACCCCGCGTCTCCCACCCGCTTCCGCTGTGACGAAGCTGGGGGGGGGGGGGCTTCTTATTCCCTCTTCTGCCCACGCTTCACCTCTTCACGCACCTCTCTTGCCACATTCATACACTCAGCGGCACCAATGGCCGTCAGGACATGCCACCATCCATGAAGCTCAAACAGCCAAGCCCACGGCAGCCCAAGTTGTTGTCTAATGTTCCTGAGGGTGGCGCAGTACTCTAGGTCGATATTCCAGAGAACATATCCAAGCAAACAGATAAAGACTGCTCTCCAAGTCTTCTTATTCCAGTCACGGGTCTTGGCTTCGGGCAGCGCGGGTTGTAGCCAATAGAGCAAGTATTGAGCTCGCAAGATGAGTACAAACAAGCATGAGACAAAGGCGATGACTTGGTAGATGATGCTCGGCGACTGCAGGTAGAATACGGCAAAAGACGCGAAGCACATGGCAAGGCTGGCGGAGATGAGGCGAGATTTAGTTGGAGATTGTCCCGTCGTGAGGGTGGCCTGGAGCATGGCCCAGGTCAGTCCGAGCATGGAGAACTCGTCGGCAAACTCGAGCGTCTGGCGGAGACTGGCGTGGAACAAGAACGACCCAATGCCCAGTACCAAGAGGGAAACGGACATGAAGTCGAGCCTCGGGGCGAGCAATCCGCCGCTGCCAGGACCGTACATGTATCGGAGCGCGAGATGGACTGATGCAAGAGGGGGGGGTTCTTAGCACCACGCACCGCATAAATGGGCGTCAGCCGCCGCGCATGGAAGACATACCATAGGCGAGGTTCGTCAGCGAGTTGATAAACTCGGCCACGTAGAAGGTCAAGGCGTAGTCCTCTTCGCAGAAACTGTCTGCTCGTCAGCACACTCGAGCGCGGCCACGGCTTGTTCTGGTCGCGAGACGCGCCTCACTTTGCTCGGCTGGTTGGCGGGCTCCAGGCTCCCCGGAGAGAATGGGCGTCGCCGTCAAAACGAATATTATGGTGGCCCATCTTTGCGCGCGAGGTTCGGGATCGATTGGGCTCTCTGGTGGTGTCGGGGAAATGTCAATGGCTGGTGGAAACATGATGCCCATCTGGATCGACATCTGGACCTCCAGCCAGGCCTGAACCCGGTCCATGCCATTTGATGTCAGCACTTGAGCAAGCGGTCAGGGCCCTGTCAGCCGCCCGTGGACGGCAGAGGCGCCAGGCCCAGTCACCATCACAATCACATCCCCGCCCGTGCCTGGTTCAACGGTGACTGGTTCGCTTCGGGTTTGCCTGCACCATGGCGTTGCTGGCAGCCAATCATGATGCCCGCCACTGCAGCAGAAGCTTGCGAACCGCTTGCGAATCTCGGCTCAGGCGGCCAGGGGCTGAGGTAGACGAGTTTCCGCATTCCGCACTCTTGCTGGAGAATCTACTCGCCTCTCAGGAGAAAGACGACGCTTCAACGTCATCACCACAATTAACTGTCAAGCCTACGGAGTACTACTCTAGGCATCGACATGCGATGTGAAAAGTGGGGCGTCGCACAACTTAGCATCGCTTCCATAGATTTTATGGGTCGCCTAACTAATTGGGCACCATGTCCCTATTTCATTGGCTCACAGCCACTTGGTTCAAGGGTAGCTCACTGATAACTTCCAGATATTAAATCCTTCAAGAAACAAGATGTTACTCTGTATCCATTTAAGCTTGTTTCTCAATGTCTGACTCCGTACGGAGCACTTCCAAGCAAATTACCGTGGCGCGTAATGGCCAATTCGAGACACATGAAATTGTTTCGAATCGCCGTCTAGCACCATGGCTACTGGAAAATTAAACCATGAGCACTGCGAGAACAATCTTGATGAGCTTGGCGCAACTCGCCGTTCATCGCCGGGGTGACCCCTGCTAATAGTCCCATCACCCGGGTGGACATGGCCATTTGATGTTCCTCGAGATGCCAGGCGAGTATATGGGATTCAAAATGATCGAGGTACGAGGGAGATACCGGGGCTGGACACCACGGTACTTAGCATGCAACAAGGTGCTCCCCAAGAGGCAATACTCGCAGCTAGTCAGTTCTTCAAGTCCTCGCGAATATGTGCAAGAATTTTTTTTAAATATATAATTATAGATGCTTGGTTATTTGGTGGCTGGCTTACTATTAGTCGCAGACATGCAGTCTTCAGCTCGCCATACGCCGCAAACTGCAAGGTGTGACGTAATATTTCGTCAGTCACGGGCCGCAATCAGGAGAGTCCATGTCTCAAGAGCTTCGAATGTGCATAAAAGGCTTTACCACGCAAATGTAACCTTGGAAGCACAAGAAACGGCAGCAAATCGTCTCGGCTGTTTGAATCCTAGGACTCGACGTTGCAACACTTGCATTGCAGATCAGTTGTTCCCCGCGTAAAGCACGATACTGCCTTGATCTTGATGTTTGCTCACAGGTTACTTGCACCACGCGTGGCATGAAGTACCCCCAAGAGGTGGAAAATGTCCTAGCGGTGCTCATTATAATAAGACACGCGCATGTAGATGTCAAATCCCCCCGCAAATCCTTCAGTGGGAGCTATGTGCCATCTCAAGATGATTCGTACAAGCAGTGGAACATCATACATGCACTACCTTGTGTAACCGCACTTCATGTTAGGCATGGATCGTTAGAGTTTCGCCCGTCACTGCGGCTATTTTCTTACATGTCACCTTGCCGCTCCCCTTGACCCCTTCCAGGTGACCATCCAGATCTCATTTGGGGCCTTTCTGTCAGGCAGAGTCAAGTTTGGGACTAATGGAGAGCAGATTGGTACGTATGTCGCAGTTGTGGGCTTTCGTACATCGTATATGCGAGACGTGATGTACGCATATGCAGAAAGGAACCGATCCCCATCCGATGCCAAGCCGCACATATGGGCTGTTGCCATCTTGTGATAACGGACGTTTCTCATCCATCCAGCGCTCGACGCATGCCACGTTGGTGCATAAAGTTGAATGCTCCTATTGAGTCTATGGTTATAAAAACGAAAAGCGAGAAAGCCCCATGTTTAAAGCAAAAATTTTTTTGCTCCTGCTAGCCGACACATATATACATGAAAAATGCATTGTATTAACTTACAATACAGGGCTTAGCATAACTGGTTACTCCGACCCGTTTGTGTGCACCGAGAAATAGCGAACGATGTTTTCATCAGATACCTGAATTCTGTAGTACGGCAAAAGAAACCTACGCTGCACAGTACATTGTCTCACCACAGCTGAAGTCGTTTAATCACTTTGCATGTCAGGCTTGAATGGCGTCTTGAGACATACAAAAGAGGAACCCTACCCTCCAAGATGCCGTTTCCAGCACGCCATTTCAAAGCCACCGAATAGCGGTTACAAGGCCGTCATAAATGACAAGCTCGTAAACCTCGGTCCATAGTCCAAGATTTCCCCCTACCTGCCGAACTTGCATCGACTCGCAGGCCCGTCGTCGATCACGAGCAATTGTTGCCAATCACGGTGGGCACCGGGGTGCAAAGCCGAGACACGATAGATCACGTTTCAGTGCATGTGGACATAAACGAGAAATACACGTAAAAAACTTCGGCAGTACTACCAGAATCACATGGCTCTCAGCTCATCAAGCTACCCGCTTCTCAGACCGGGGCGCAGGAAGTGTCCAAATGGCGCATTATACAAGAGTACCATGTCTCTGGTGTTTGGCTGAATGCTAGGCCACTCGCAAATATAAAGTCTCTCCGCGGCATCCTCACTTGTAGCATGACAATAGACACCCCCAACAAGACCGGCGTCTCCCAGTCTGCCACTTTCACCAAGCAAATAATGGACAGCTACGACAATAAAATCACCAAACCCGACAAGACACAACGCGGTGTAGTCGATTGGATGATCAATGCCAAAAAGGGCGGGTTCGATTACGACACACTGCCCTCCAAAGGCAGCCCCAGCCAGTTCGTTACCATAACAAAACAGGAAATGGAGGCAAATAAAGTGCTTAAAGATGCGGGCTGGGAAATGGTAAGCCACTCAACCATAGACAATCAAGTGAGCTTGCCCTTTGCCATTTAGCGAAGTAAAAGCGACTGCTAAGGCAGGATAATAGGGCAACATCTCTGTGCCTATCGGCGGGAAGGATGTGATATTTGTCAATGTTCAAGCCCAGATTGGTGTCAGCCATACACGTTATACATTTTCGCATGCAAATGTGGTAGCCGACAAGAAGGTCGGCAAGAAACTCATCCAGAAGGCAATGAATGAGTCTATGGGGGATCAAAAAAGTCGTTGGATTGTAGAAGTAACCCCGGGCAGCTATAGGATTCAGCTTGACAGGCCAGGGTAAACTTGCTAAGTTAGCATTTTGATTTAGCTTTCTTCCATTTTCAGTATTTGTCCATGGGTTCCGCAGCAAGTACTCAGAAGACAGAATAAAGTCATACCGACCCCCTCCTGCCTGCACTCTTGGCCGAGTCATAGTGCTCGTAGTTTAATTCAATACCTTCCATGGAAGGTATTTTTCATTCTCTCATATCGTTTTTGTCACCCCTGTGTCGCAAAAGTACGACTGGCTTAATTTAAACTCTAGCGTATGATTTGTGTCTGCCACCCCATACCCATATAAAAGATTGTTATAAAGCTATTATACCGGGGAAATATTAGCTCTCCCTAAGCCTCTTTAAGCACCCTAACCCTTCAGCCCTACGAGTAATAACAGCCAGATCTTGTTGACCTATATTGGTAGGCGAGAGCCAGGGTAATAAAATATATTGCCAGTACGCCGAGCTGACTGTTGGCCTACATAAGATAATGGCTGCTTAGCCAAGTGGCGCTTTCAGTCTTTATCACGTAACCATTCTATCCTCTTATGTTTGGCTCACCAGGTCACAGATGATATGGCCATTGAGGGCTGGGAAACCGGTGTCTAGATTCAGTTTCCCAAACGCTTAGTGTACTAGAGAAGTGATGAGACTTCGGGCCGATTTGCGGCTGGGACACAAGAATGGTTAACCGCAACATAACATGCTGGAAGCAAGGCTCGGAAATGCATTTCCAATCGGCGTTTATCGAACTAAATCTTGGCGACATTTACTATTGGAGCTTGGCAGTTTGCTACAGTGGCATCCAGAACTCTACAATCAACACACGCTGTTAATCATAGTGTTGACCTGTCACACGGTTACGCGAGGGCTCCAACCACGGGACTAGGGCACCAGTCACTCGCCGATTTCTTGTATAAATAGAGCTCTTTGATCACGTAGGCCTTGAGGAAAACCAAGTACCTTCAGTACCAAAGACTGTTGTTAGATGAGTCAAGCTATTGCTCCAAGCCCTCATTGAGCCCTTGTCACGCGTTGAGGATAATGGCTTAGGGCATGTCAGCAATGTTGGCATTTTCAACAGCGGCATACACGCGAGGGATGGGTGCTTGATCCAGGAGGACTTGGAATCAATCCAAGAGCTCCCGAGTTTTTTACAAGAGTGTCAAGGCATTGTCAATGAACCCTCAGAGATGCTCAGTCTCCGATGGAACGAGTCTCTATCGCCTGCTAAATGTGCGAGCCCTGCCAAGAAAAATAAGGCGAAAAGTCCAAAGTCTATAGTACGGCGCAAATGGGGATAACATGAAGTCTTCTTGTGCGTAGTTGGATGCATTTTCGACAATTTGTTCGTAAAGCAAGTGTTCCCATGACATGGCAAACGGCTTATAATAATGGTGCCAAGTATGCAAAAATTCTCGTGCGGCAACAAGTGTTTGACCACCCGTTATACACCTTATTCGGGCTAGCCTAATTTAAATGACTTGGGTACTCGGTAAATACTCACTTGTATGGCCTCCGACTGGTCAGAGTACCAACTACCTGACGTCCCGAGGCTCGAACCACGTAGCCCCTGGCTGGACGGAGCAATCCCTGAGTGGTGAACCGACTCAAGCTGAGCTTCCCCGCGTAGGGAGTGAGTGACGTGACATGACAGATGCCTAGATCCTTTGACATTGGGCCATTTCCGTCCAACACATCCTGCGTCGACATCTTGAACTCAGCTGAAGCTGTGTTGTTGGGGAAGAGATCAATCAAGGTAGCCGGGCCCGGTACAAAGGTCGGCCATTTGTACATCTTTTCGAGGCCGTGAGACGGGTCTCTGATAAAGGCACCAAACACCTGCTGCAGATAGAGAGACGCCCGGATAGCAGCTGCATGGTGGTCCCGAAAGTCGTTCTGCGCAAGCAGCTTTTATGTATCCATCAGAATAGGAATATCCGCTACTAAATCATGAGAAATTGTCCTCATAGTGCCAGTTGAAATTTGAAAAAGGTAATGCTTACCTTGGTGGTATGCCCAAGGAAACGGCGTCACAGCAGGGGAAACGCCAATTTATCGGTATATAGGCACACGATGGGAATATCTGAACCTTTTCTCTCAGATTAGCCAATATCCGTGTATCACCCATGGTCATTCGACTAACCCTGCTTCGAGTGCCATGTTGCAGTTAAAAATGAGTGCCCGTTGCCAGATCAGAAAGAGTTTTGTTCACGCCACACTTTCCAGTCCAGCTCACGATAGAGTCGCTTTCGTTTTAAGGTGTCCCACTAAAGTTGGCTGGTTTTGAAAAAGAAACCAGCAAGGCCAGGAGGCAGAACTACTGTATTGGAAACAGCATTCGCTTGCAATCTTGGCAAACTTGCCTGCCGAGCCACGGTTGACATATTCCTGCATCGTGAACAGAGTGACATTGTCCACCATGGAAATCGAGCTCGGCCCACATTCTCTGCAATAACCGCCTCACTTTCATGTTTACACCCACAACAAACCCAGACACATCGGCTGGAGGAAACCACCAGACGTAAGCCAATTGGGTGAGACGCCAGGCCAGACAGACACCGATCGCTGCGGGCCGGGCCGAGTCTGGCAGCCAATAGCAAGTTGAAGCTTTATTGTTTGGTCATTCGGGCCAGCGCAATGGGCATACCCGGGTTTGATATTCTCAGGTACGAAATATCTCCCCTTGGACATCATCGCAAGCAAGCCATCACTTTGTTCCGTTGGCTTTGCAAATACATCTCCCTGCACATTCCTTAATTACCCGGTTTAGGTTCCTATAACTATACCCTATCCCCTTGTTTAATGTCACGCTACGCACATCACTCTTCCATTAAAAGGCCAACTCAGAGGCAATATACGGGAACAGCAATAACCGGGCTCTCTTATAACAAGTATCCTTTGACTATGCATAGCCTTACCAGACCTGCAAACTGAGATACTAAACCGGCGCTGACCGAGCAAAAGAACCAGGGTGGACGTTGATACCGAGGACTACAGATCTCAATATCCCGCCTCAGTACACAGTGCAGAGCCCAACAGAAACGCCTAGAGGTTCTATAAACCGCTATTTACTTCAACGGGAAGGGCTATAACACTTGAGGAGGATGGTATCTTCTTGGGCTGGCATCTTTGAAAGGCAAGGATTTACCAGCTCCCAGACACTTCTCCTTCACTAAGCAATATTTTATTTTTTGAGGCCGAGCTAAAATCTCTTGCCGTTACACCAACTGATTTCTACTCCTTTTGGCATTAGCTATGCCCGAAGGTGGTTACGAGGATGCGAGAGGCGTCACAAGAACCATTGCGTCCGGGGATCTCAAGGCAACTCCGAAAGCGGCTTATACAAGTTAAACAAACCTGTACTGTACAGCCGAGCTATACGTGGAAATGAGACCCGCCATGCAACACTGAGCCAGTTCTGGGACTCCTCAACCGTGTTCAGACTAAATGCACAATCCATCTTATCCTCCTTGGTTATTCAATCATCAAACTCCTGGCAAGAGTGATTCAAGGCTTTATACCATCCTCCCCTCCCGTCGGTGGCAGCTCGCTTACAGCGCCCAGTACACCACGCGCATGGCCGTTTGGCTGTGAGGGGAGCTCGGAAGGCTCTTGCGGACTTCCTGGACGGGACCATCGAGATGCTACATAGCTAGAGGGCTCTATGGACGTGGCCATGCTCGGTGGCGCCGCCGTACTGCTAACGCTGTACAATCTTGCATCCTGAGTCATTTTAGATTGCCGCCGCTCTCTTCGGCGGCGAACAACCATCCTGCCGACAAGGAACCACCCAAACAGCAGAAGGGATACCCCTGCGACACTGCCAACAACAATGCCGGCGATGGCACCGGCAGACAGAGTCGGGCCTGGGACGGGTGGTGGTGTGGGTGTGCCGGTTGGGGAAGCTACGTGGCGAGTTGGAGAACGCGACGATATCGTTGGTTTTCGCGCCATCAAGTCCTGAAGAGGCTTATTGCCCGGGTCAAATCCCCCCTTGGGGCTCGTGAGCGTTGCGCCGCCGGATCTATCCCCACCGACAACGCCGTAGACGTCAATAGGGACGACGTTGTCGGTGACGTTTGGATCAAACAGCGCCCAGTACGTCTTGTTATCCCCTTGATTATGGTATGTCCCTGTCCAAAAGTTGTGTTGCGCCCATGCGTCGACGGCAAGATCGCAGGCATTGGTATCCGTGTAGGTGCCCCCGATTACGAACAGCTGCGACATCGACTTGACCATGTTGCAGGAAGCACTGTAATGGCCATATGCGGGTGGCAGTGTGGCATTTCCGTGGTGGTCCGGATACGCCTTGACCCAAGTGAACGAGGGGAGAGTCAAGATGTATATGTCGTTGAACGAGGTGGCGTTTACGAGCGGAGGCGGCACACTCAGGCCTCCCCAGAGGTAGCTTTTGCTTTCTCAGTATGGCCAGACGTCTTTGTGTCCTTGACCAAGGATATTGGCTACAACTTACATATTATAGCTTGATCTGTCGGGCGCCCATGCCACGTCCATACAAAACTGGCGTCTATTCTGCGGAATCACACCGGTTGCTGCCTGAGTCGACCATGAGTTGCCCGTGGCATCAAACACAAAGATCTTGTCGAATGGCTGGGGGGCCACTGTTCCGCTGCCAGAGTTACTGACAACACCGCCCATATATACAAGCAGTCCCTGGGTATCACCTGCCGGGATCCAAACCATGGCGCCTTCTGCTCTCGTGTTGTTGTCTGGGCCGGCTGCCTGGGTAAAGGTGCCCGTCTCGTAGGCGTACGAGTAGAAGTTGGAGCTCATTGTCCTGGACTCACTCCATCCACTCATAGAGGCATTACTTACCCATCCTCCGTAGTAATACCCATTGCCCGTCTCCGATACCCCGACTCCTGCGCCATAGGAGGCTATCTCTGGCGGGGGATTGATGCTGGGCGCCCCAAAGTCATCCCACGTGTCGTAAAGAATGTCGTAGCTTAACAGGCGATAAGGTTCGCGAGCGTAGCCAGTATTCCAATCCCCACCATAGAGATAGAATCTCTTGTTGACATCGTCACCCCAGAGAGCCCCTCCGCTTACGGTTGGGATGCTGCAAGGGTTCGCGGTCAGTATATCCCGCCACTACGAGTTTTCAAGTATGAAAGTCATTGAAAGGTGTCCATGATCGAGATGATCCTTCTGTGAAGCATGAATGAAAACAAGACACGAGGACTGACTTGCCTGTTGTTCTTACTTAAATTGATGGTCAAATTGGGCCACAGCTCGCCGCCTCTAGTTACTAGTTTATTAAGATCATGATATCCGAGCCAAGTGTCTTTGATGCTGAGTTAGCCACAAGTTTCTTGTTCCGTTTCATCTGCGTGGTGGTGTTTGACGCACTGGAATAGTTTTGGTGGCTTCGTTGAAAGTCGTCGAAATTCACCCAGCCGCCATCGATATATAGCTTGTCATCAATGACCACTGTCTGGTGTGCGAATCTGCGACAAAAGTTGTCCCTGGGGTTTTGAGGAGTGACAAGACTCATACCGGACAGCAAAAGTAGTGCCATCAGCGGTTGTTTTTGCCGGCCCAGGCATGATTGCGGACGGATCATGGTGCATACCGACGCAACCAGATGCGCTCCCAGAGATGTCATCATCAGGGTCTGTGAAGCCATCTCGGAGGAGTCAAGTGTTGGATCAACAGGAGTAATATTGCACCGTGCACCGACGATCGCCGGGGCATATGCCGAGTTTCGAAGCTGCCCCAGCAACTTGACATGGAAGGTCGCGGCGGCCACATATGTACATGTTGTATCAACACCAACTGCATCCGATAGTTGGGCGTGATAACGCCACTTGGTTGATTATGATGTCCGTGCCGTTTGTATTGAGTTTATTCCGCTGCGTCAGATGCCTTCTAGTTCAGTCCTGTCCGTAGTGCCGGAAGGTCATGTCCTGCTGTTCTGCCATCCTCATACCGCCATGAAATTTGGTGGCGCCCATGGCAAAGAAAGGTTATGTAGCTGCCCCGTATCTTAAACGCCATCAACACACAGGCAGTTAACAGAGGTGGCTGTCAGTTGTGTCCCGCATCCAGGGCATTCCACCCGGAAGTCGGTATGTTCCCAACGCTTCCAGGGACAAGCCATCATGACACTGTGAAACATGGTCGCTGCAAAGTTTGGTTCACCGCGCCGTGTTTGATATTGTCTATTCTTCTCCATGTATAGCACAAAGAATGCTCGTGTCGAGAATAGAGCCGTGTACAGTACTTGGCAGTATCCGGCGATGATGTGAACCCGCGAGAAATGGTTAGCTAGCTGTAGTTCTGGGCCACCATGCCGCAGCTGGAATGGATCTCATGGTTCTCGATTTCCGTCGGCAGCAAATCCCCGCCATGGCTTGTTGTTGGCTTGGGGCACTCGGAACCATCAAAAGCCTTCTGGTCCTGGACCAACTGTGTACAAGGGTATCTAATCTGCCTCCAGCGCTTCTAGCCAATCATACCGGTCATCAAGAATATGATTCGGCGCATAGAAGGCATCACCGTTTTGCTGTAGCTGAAGCTGTAGCTGAAGCCACGGCGGCGCTCTACTCATCAGCCGCCTACCTACTCCGGCCAGGCCGGGAATGCGGTCTTGACCAGCCGTTTCAGCCTCAGCTGCGTCTCGCCAGACGAACATGGTCGAGGTCGCAATGGCACAGAGAAACAGTGTACTATGCCTATATTGAGCTGAAAAACAGTTTCTCTAGGTCGTGATTCATTGTTACTCGACATTTATTGCGGCAGCCTGCCACAAGCTTGGCTACCATGTTTGTTAGCCGGTGAGGCTGGGGTGGAGTGCAAAATTACTTTTGAAGCGGTATCCATGAGCCACAAATGCTGGCTAGAAGAGGAAAAGGTCATTCACCCATCTATGGCGGCTATTCTACGGGACGCTCGACCAGTCCAGTCCAGCCTTGGAGATTACGCGAAAGCTCTCCCCTGCCGATGTTGCGGAGCCGCACCCTGCCCAGAGCATGAGTTGTATGTATTACATTAATTAAGTTGAAAAAAAAAAAAGAGGGCGAGATGATCATGTAAGATATCCAGTAACACTATATTTTGGCCGTGCCTAGGGTATTGTATTGCATTAGTGCAGTAATTGTAACGTCGTACAAATCAACACACTATATCTAGGCTGCATTAGCCTCTTGTAGTTATAGCCACTATATGGACAGAGGAGCAGGTATTATATCCTTAAGCTTAGGTATAATCTAATTAGCATTTCAAACAAGAATGGACGGATGGCTCAACACCACATTCCAACGGCCAATCCGTCTTACACCCCCGGCGGTGTAGTCGTGGTAAAAGGAGTCCATCTATTGGGAGCTGTATGCATAAGCGCTGTAACCTATATTACCCTATAATATAATAAATACATATTTAAGCTATTATACTCTTATATGTAATTTACGTGTAATTAAATAAAAATTATAATATATTATTATTTTTACGTTTTTTTCACGTTAAGTTATAACTTAATTAAGGGTATTATAATATATAAGATTTTTAATAATATATAATAAGATAATTATAGTAAATTTTTCTCTTCTTTAATATTATTAATTATATTATTAAATTTATTAATATAATTAATTAAGCTTTTAAATATCTTTATTATAATTATTTTTATTACTTTTTAATTATTAAAATAATTACTTTTATCTCTTTTATTAATTATTATAATAATTCTATTATATTAAGTAATAAGGCTTATAATATTTAATAAGAAGTATATTATAAGGGTTTACGTATTACACGCCTTTTATTATTTATAACCTTTAACTTATTTTATAAGGTTTATATCTTTTTATAATAATTTAATATTAAAAATAAAATAAGCCTTATAAAAAAATCTAATAATAAGTATTATAAGCTACTTAAAGGCTATTAGCTCTTATATATTTTATTTATATATAATTAAAGCTTTTATAAGCTTTTAATATTATTAAGGCTTTAAAGAGAGATTTTAATAAAGTAAGTTAATTACTTGTTTTAATTATAAGTATTTTATTACGTAAATATAAACTTTACTTTAAACTTATTAGATTATTAATTTCACGTATAATTATAATTAATCTTTAAGGTTATAGGTATATTTAATTTATTATTACTACACGTTATAATAGCTAAGCTTATTATTAAAAATCACTTAATTTAATATTATAATTACTTATAAGATTATTAACTTTTTATACTTTTAAAGCTTAAAAACCTTTTATTTTATACCTTAAGGTATTATTAATAATTATTTTTAACTTTATTAAGAGCTTTTTAAAGGTTATAATAGCTTATAAGCTTTTATTATAACTCTTAAAGCTAAAAATTTACCTTATAAATTTAAATATTATAAGAGCTAGCTTTAAGCTATAATTTAAACCTTTAATAAATACCTTAAAAGATAAAAGTATTTTCTTAATATTTTAAGAATAAATAATACCTATAAAATTAATTATTATAATCTTTATCTTACGTAAATAATAGCTATTATTAATTAAAATATAACTATAAATATTATATTTACTCTTTTATTATTAAAGATTAAAGATAATTATTATTAAATACTTATATTATTTAATAAGATTTAAGAAAAGTAAAATAATATTTATATCTCTTTAATTATTATTATAAATATAAAGCTTATACTAAAAAATATAATAAAAGCTATTTTCTTAAACTATTAATAATAGCTTTATTATTTTTATTTATTTACTATTATTTAAGCTTAAATTAAATGGAATTAATAAGGTAATAAACTATAAATTATAAATAATAAGAAATATAACGCTTTTAAAAATAACTTTATAAGCTTATTTAAGGTATTTAAGTAGCTTATAATTATTAATTAATATAATAACTTTATTAATATTTAAAAAAGAATAAATAATACGTATTATAAGTATTAAAGCGCTATTATTTAATATATATTTTAATAGTAGTTTAATTAAAAGAAGTAATAAGTGTTACGAACGACACTGCATAAGACACGGGACGGGACCGCACTAGCTAGGATAAGCATAACCTATAGGCATAAGAAGAAGGTAAGGGCACGTGACTAACTACGTGACCTAAGAGGCGATTAAAGAGGTTAATATTTAAATATATTAATTAAAAAGAATTAAACTAACTAAACCTTAAGCTAATTAATTAAGGTTTAAAGGGATTAATAATTAAGCTAATTAATTTAAGACTATAATAAAGAGATAAACGAATACTTAAGAAGAAAGTATTCCTATAATTAAATAGTTTAGTTCTTTATTAATTAATTTAAGTAATAGTCTTATTATTAAGAGTTATACTCTTAATAGCCTTATTATAATATTACTTAAAAGCTACTTTATAGTATTTAACCTAACTTACTTTCTAAGAAATAAACCTATTATACCTTAAAATTTAAGTTACTATTATATTTTAATTAATTTTATTTAATAAGTTACCTTAAAACTTTAAGTAGTAATAACTTCTAAGATATTTACTTTAAGTAAAAAGACTATTAACCTTAAGAAGATAATAAAGTACCTTTATAATAAGATTATTAAGCTTAAAAAGTAAAATTAATAGCTTCTTAATTAATAGAATAATCTTTATAAAAAACTTAAGATATAAGAAGAGAAACTTATAATAATTTAAAATCTTATACTTATATTCTTTATTAATAATAATAATATACTAAAATTTCTTAAGCTTAAATTATATAATAATTATAAGAGTAATATAAGAAACTTTCTTATATAAGCTTAAGCTTACCTATAAGTTAATAAAAAAATCTATATAATACTTAAGTTATAAATTCTTTATATTAATAACCTTTTAATTAAAAAGGTAATAGAATAGTAAGAGCTAACCCTTTATATATATCTTAAGTATAGCGCTAAAGCTAAAGTAAAAGTTATTTATATCTTCTTTAATTATAAAACCTTTAAAGAATAACTTCTTATTACATTTAAAAATTCTAATAAGTATAAAGAAGCTATATAATAGCTTACTTAACTTAAGTAAATTAAATTTATAGCTTATTATACTAGAGAATTTAAACGTATTATAATAAAACTTAATTAAAATACTAAACCTAAAATAAAAGTTTTTTATTAAGAACTTAAAGAAGAAGTAAAGAATAACATTTATTAAGAAGATTATCTTAAGTTATTTAATAACTTTATTAAAATAATTATTAAGGTAAATAACCGTTTATATAAGTAATATTATAAAAAAAGTTATAGGAAATTTAAATTATATACTAGGTTTAATAAACCTAATAATAGTAAGCTATATTAAATATTAATAGTATATAAGTATTATACTAGACTTATAAAACTTAATACTATAAATAAGAAAAGGGGAAAGACTTATTATAATTATAGTAAAACTAAATACTTTATAAATAAATATAAAGCTTTAAAGAAGCTATAAAAGCTAATTTTTAAAGGTAAAAAGCTTTATATTATAAACTAAGAAAACTTACCTATATAAAATCTTAGTATAATAAGTAATGAAGAAAGCCTTATATTAATAAATAATATTAATTTAAATAAAGATTAAGAATTTAAAACCTAACTAATACCTAATAACTTTTAGGAATATTAAATACCCTTATTAAAAAGTAAATTTTTACTAGAATGAATTTAAGAAGAAGAGAATTATTTAATTAAGAAAAATAAACTTAAAATTAAATATAAACTTTTTAATTAAACCTTCTATTATAATAATAATTATAACACGTACCTTAATAGTAAGTAAGGTAATAGATAGTTTTTATAAGAATAAAAGAGAAGGAGAATAACTCTTATAATATAACTAAAATTATAATAAACTAATTTAAAGATATTAAATAAAAAGTTATATTATACTAAAAATAACGCATATATTACCTAAGCTATAACCTTATAATATAAGAAGAAAGGGAATTATATAATTATAAGTAACTTACTTAGCTTAAGTTTAATTAATATAAATAGTAGATTAAGCGATTACTAAGAAAGCTTTAATAATATATTAAAAGATAACTACTAATAATAGGGCCTAGAATAACGCGTTAAAGAATAATATAAGAATAGAATTAATAAATTAAAAAATAATAGCTATTATTATAATTAAAACTAATTTCTTAACGGAGATTTAATAGGTCTTTATATACTATAAATATTAATAGTATAATATACCTTATAATTAATATAATTATAATAGAACGAAAAATTTAAGTAATAATTAATAGTAAAGTATAAGGAAATTTTATCTTATTAAATCTTATTAATAAATTATAATTACCTTAAATACTTAAAGATAAGCTTTATTAACTTATAATTATAAAAGAAATTATAATAAAGTATAATTAAAAAGTAATTAATATAAAAGTAACGTAACTTCTTATTAATATATAAGGCACGAAATACTAGGTTATATTAAATATTATAGTAATTTTAAAACACGATATTATATTAAGAATACCCTAGTTATAAGCGAGTAATTTATAAGTTAATTAAAGAATCGATTAACTTTAATAGAATTTACTAGAATATAGTTATAAAACTAAGAGTAGCCTATAAAAAGTACCTTAATTAAACTATAATAGGCCTTTAGAAATATATATAATTATTAAAGAGTTAAAAGCTAAAATAATGGAGATTTCTAAGAAATACTTAAAGTATAGTAAGCTATTTAGTAAAGAGCTAAAAATAAGACTATTAAAGTATTTATACTAGGACTATAAGATTAAACTCTAGCTTAATATTAAATTAACGTTTAATAAAATTTATTCTTAGAACTTTAAGTAAGATAAGGCGCTTAAAGAGTATTTAAAGAATATATTATAAAAGGGATATATAAGACTATTAGAGTCTTTAGTAGAATATTTAATTTTATAGGTATTAAAGAAGAATAAAAAACTATAATTATATTTTAATTATTAATACTTAAATAAGATTATAATTAAGAATTAATACCCGTTACCGCTTATAATAAAAATTAAAGATAAAGTTAAAAAAGCTAAATAGTTTACTATACTTAACTTAAGAGAAGCCTATAACCTTATATAAATAAAAGAAGGCTATAAGTAAATAATAGCATTTTAAACTAATAGAGAATACTATAAATATCTAGTAATACCTTTTAGGCTTATTAACGTACTAGTAACCTTTTAAAGAATAATTAATATAATCTTATAGAAATAACTAAAAGTATTTATAGTTATATATCTTAGTAATATTCTTATTTATTTAAATACCCTTAAGAAATATAAATAATATATATATAAGGTACTATAAACTCTATAGAATAATAAACTCTTAATTAAAGCCTTAAAATACTAGTTCTACTAGAATACTATTATAACGGTGGCTTAGGTTCTAAGGCATAGTAGGTTTATTTCTTAGAAAGTAAGTTAGGTTAAATGCTATAGAGTAGCTTTTAAGTAGTATTATAATAAGGCCGTTAAGAGTATAACTCTTAATAGTAAAACTATTACTTAGATTAATTAATAAAGATCTAGACTATTTAACTATAGGAATACCTTCTCCTTAAGTACTCGTTTATCTCTTTATTATAGTCTTAAATTAAATAGATTCTATTTAATCCCCCATGTTAAATTAGGTTAATCCCCTTTAATCTATTAAGTTAAATTAAACTAATCCTATCTAATTCCCTTACGTAACCTACGATCCTATTAGGCCCTATTCTTATCTGTATATTAGCGGCCTATAACGCTAGTTAACTGCTTTAAGTACCTTTAGTTCGTAATATAATACTTCTTTCTTATTAGTCTTATTCTTAAGGCTATTTTATTTTATTTAGTAAGTATTCTCTTTCTTTCCCTCTTTTCTCTTTTTTCTTTCTTTATTATTCTTTTTATAATATTTACTAATTATATTTTAAAATAGCGATCTTACCTTAACTAGAAGATTAATTGTAAACGTCTTTTTAAGTTTATATCTACCTTTAGCTTTATTATACCTTTCTACGATTCGTATTAAAAAAATAATTAAGAGTATATTATCGCTAAAGGGAAAGATAGGTGTAACGAATATGCTTTACGTGGTTACACTAGCTATAATCTAGGTGAAACGTCTTTAAATACTTATAATTATATTCTTTATAAAAAGAATTATCTTAATAGAGAATATACTTTAACTAAGAAGAATTTAAAGTAAGCGATAGCTCGTTTATAAAGGATTTATTATTAAAAGAAATTTTTACGATAAAAGGCTATAAAGATAATTACTTATAGTATAAAGAGTTTAAACGAGTTAAAGGCCTAAGAGCGTCTAGAGTTAAAGTTTAATATACTTAATTAAATACTTAAGTTTTTAATAGACTTAGGTTTCCCTATTCTTAATAAGTTTTTATTCTTTAATAGAACTATTTAAGTAACGTTAAGTAGTTTATAAGATTCTTAGTTAGTTTCTAGGTGTTTTTAAAGTTTAAATATCCCTTCTATTTAACGAGATAATAACGATTCTTTATGTCTTCTCGTACTTTAAGTATTCGTTTAACTTTATATTTATTAGTATCTTTTATTATAATATTTATAGTAATTATAGATTTATTTAGTACTTTCTCTAATAGTAATATATAAAATATAGGATAGATTCTTATTTTATTTAGTAATAATAGTTTATAGTTAGTATTTAAGATTTTCCGTTTAATAAGAAATAGTTTAATCTTCTTTTAATTAAGTTTATTATTAGGTTATTTAGTTTTAATATTTTTACGAATAAGGTATACTTTATATCTCTTCTTTAGGATTAGCGCTAGTAATCTCTTTTTATTTACATAGTATTTTATTTAGTTTTATAAAAAAATTTATTTCTATTATAAGTGTTTTTATATTTCTATTATAATTACTATATACGCTATAGCTACTAGCGCGTTTACATTTTATATTGCATGTGTTTTAATAATAGGGTTAAATCCGTAATTTACCTTAAATAGTAATATCTTTATATTATTAATCTTAGAGCTATTATAAGCTTATTATACTAGTAGTAGCCATTTTACTTAATTATTCTATTAGTAGTTAATATAACTTCGTAGATATTATTCGAGTATTTAGTTTAAGATTTCTATTTATCTATTTAATTATAGGTGGAATACTATTAATAAGCTTTATTTAATCTTTATAGTTTCTATAAGGTATTTTTAAAAGTTTAAGGTGAATAATTTATCGTAATTTAATATAAGCTTTATTAGTAATTTATATTATATAATAATTATTTTAAAGAATATATATATTAAGTTTTTAGTATTACTTAATTTCTTATATAGAATATAGTAGGCGTATTTTATAAGTTTATTTATAATAACTAGAATGCTATTATAAGCTACTCCTATTATAGGTTCTTTTAACTTTAGTAGTTTAATAATAAAGTCTATTATAATAGTTTACTATACTCTTTTAGGTAATAATATTAGTTATAATTCTTCGTATAGTATATATCGCGCTAATTTTGCTTTATTATACGTGTTATATTTCTTAATAACTTCTTATACTATTTTTTTGCTTTTTAAAAAGTTATATAATCTTCTTAGCCTATTAATCGTTTTCTTTACACCTTAATATTCGTATAATAGGTACTCGTATATTTTCTTAATAAGCTATTCTTAAAGTATATTAGGAATATACTATTATTTATTATATAAAAAGGTTTTACCTTTCTTAAATAAATGCGTTTTCGTTTCTTAATTATTTAAATAACTATTATTCTTAATATATAATATAATTTAATATATTTATATTTTATTTAGCTTAACTTATTATATTATATTAATTTCTTAGGTGCTTAGTATAAGGTTACTATTCTTAATAGCGCGTAGTAAGGGTGTATTACTTACTTACTTATTCGATTTTAAGTTCTCTTTTTAGCTAAGCGTATTTACTCTTTTATTTTTAAATCCTTTATAATATATAATTTTAAAGTTATAATTTATAAGGGTTTTATACTATTTAATCTATTATTTATTTAAATTCTTTATAATTAAGAATAATATAAGATTCTTATAATTAGTATAAATCTTAATTTAATGCTTTACTTTTATAAGATAATATCTTTATTCTTTAAAGCACTTAATAATAGCTATAAGTTCTTTATTATAAATTCTATAATTAAGTTTAGGTTCGTAAAGTTTCTTTAAGAAGAATATAATTAGGTGTAATTTTCCTTAATTATCTTATTATTTAAGCTATTCGCCTAGTATAAAGTTTAAGGCGTTTATTTTAAGCTTATAAGGTTTATTTTAATTAAGTGCTTTTAATATAAGTTTTAACGTAATTAAATCTTTTATTTTCTAAAATATTATAGCTTCTAGTTTATTCTATTAAAAGCTAACTTCTTTCTTTATTAGGTTTATAAGAGGTTATAAAATATCTTTATATTCGCTTAAGAACTTATAGTAAAAGTTTACGAATACTATAACTCCTTTAACTTTCTTTAAATTCTTTAATATAAGCTATTTCTTAATAGTTTTAATTTTATTTAAGCTTATTTGTATTTCTTCGTGTATAAGCACGTACCCTAAAAAGTATATAGTATTCTAGTAGAACTAGTATTTTAAGGCTTTAATTAAGAGTTTATTATTTTATAGAGTTTATAATACCTTATATATATATTACTTATATTTCTTAAGGGTATTTAAGTAAATAAGAATATTATTAAGGTATATAACTATAAATACTTTTAGTTATTTTCGTAAGATTATATTAATTATTCTTTAAAAGGTTACTAATACGTTAGTAAGCCTAAAAGGTATTATTAGATATTTATAGTATTCTTTACTAGTTTAAAATGCTATTATTTACTTATAGCCTTCTTTTATTTATATAAGGTTATAGGCTCCTTTTAAGTTAAGTATAATAAACTATTTAGCTTTTTTAACTTTATCTTTAATTTCTATTATAAGTAGTAATAGGTATTAATTCTTAATTATAATCTTATTTAAGTGTTAGTAATTAATATATAATTATAGTTTCCCGTTTTTCTTTAATACTTATAGAATTAGGTATTTTACTAGGGACTTTAATAGTTATATATATCCCTTTTATAGTATATTCTTTAAATACTTTTTAAGCGCCTTATTCTACTTAAGGTTCTAAGAATAAATTTTATTAAACGTTAGTTTAATATTAAGCTAAAGTTTAATCTTATAGTTCTAGTATAAATACTCTAGTAATTCTATTTTTAGCTCTCCGTTAAATAGCTTACTATACTATAAGTATTTCTTAAAAATCTCTATTATCTTAGCTTTTAGCTCTTTAGTAATTATATATATTCCTAGAGGCCTATTATAGTTTAAATAAAATACTTTTTATAGGCTACTCTTTACTTTATAATTGTATTCTAGTAAATCCTATTAAAGTTAACCGGTTCTTTAATTAACTCGTAAATTACTCGCTTATAACTAGGGTATCCCTAATATAATATTATGTTTTAAGATTACTATAATATTTAGTATAACTTAGTGTTTTATGCCTTATATATTAATTAAAAGCTACGTAACTTTTATATTAATTACTTCTTAGCTATACTTTACTATAATTTCTTTTATAATTATAAGTTAATAGGGCTTATCTTTAGGTATTTAAGGTAATTATAATCTATTAACGAGATTTAATAAGATAAAATTTCCTTATACTTTACTATTAATTATTACCTAGATCTTTCGTTCTATTATAATTATATTAATTATAAGGTGTATTATACTATTAATATTTATAGTATATAAAGACCTATTAGATCTCTATTAAGAAATTAGTTTTAATTATAATAATAGCTATTATTTCTTAATTTATTAATTCTATTCTTATATTATTCTCTAGCGCGTTATTTTAGGCGCTATTATTAGCGGTTATCTTTTAATATATTATTAAAGCTTTCTTAGTAATCGCTTAATCTACTATTTATATTAATTAAACTTAAGTTAAGCGAGTTACTTATAGTTATATAATTCCCTTTCTTCTTATATTATAGGGTTATAGCTTAAATAGTATATATATTATTCTTAATATAATATAACTTTTAGTTTAATATCTTTAAATTAATTTATTATAATTTTAATTGTATTATAAGGGTTATTTTTCTTCTCTTTTATTCTTATAGAAACTATCCGCTACCTTACTTATTATTAAGGTGCGTATAGTAATTATTATTATAATAAAAGGTTTAATTAAAGAGTTTATATTTAATTTTAAGTTCGTTTTTCTTAATTAAATAATTCTCTTCTTCTTAAATCTATTCTAGTAAAGGTTTACTTTTTAATAAGGGTATTTAATATTTTTAAAAGTCGTTAAGTATTAATTAGGTTTTAAATTTCTAATCTTTATTTAAATTAATATTATTTATTAACGTAAGGCTTTCTTTATTACTTATTATATTAAGATCTCGCGTAAGTAAGTCTTTTTAGTTTATAATATAAAGCTTTTTACTCTTAGAAATTAGCTTTTATAGCTTTTTTAAGGCTTTACATTTATTTATAAAGTATTTAATCTTATTATAATTATAATAAGTCTTCTCTCTTTTCTTATTTATAGTATTAAGTTTTATAGGTTTAGCGTAATACCCGTATACTATTAATATTTAATGTAGCTTACTACTATTAGGTTTATTAAACCTAGTATATAATTTAAATTTCCTATAACTTTTTTTATAATATTACTTATATAAACGGTTATTTACCTTAATAATTATTTTAATAAAGTTATTAAATAACTTAAAATAATCTTCTTAATAAATATTATCCTTTACTTCTTCTTTAAGTTCTTAATAAAAGACTTTTATTTTAGGTTTAGTATTTTAGTTAAGTTTTATTATAATACGTTTAAACTCCCTAATATAGTAAGCTATAAATTCGGTTTACTTAAGTTAAGTAAGCTATTATATAGCTTTTTTATACTTATTAGGGTTTTTAAATATAATAAGAAGTTATTCTTTAAAGGTTTTATAATTAAAGAAGATATAAATAACTTTTACTTTAGCTTTAACGCTATACTTAAGATATATATAAAGGGTTAACTTTTATTATTCTATTACTTTCTTAGTTAAGAGATTACTAATATAAAGAATTTATAACTTAAGTATTATATAGATTTTTTTATTAACTTATAGGTAAGCTTAAGCTTATATAAGAAAGTTTCTTATATTACCCTTATAATTATCGTATAATTTAAGCTTAAGGAATTTTAATATATTATTATTATTAATAAAGAATGTAATTATAAGATTTTAAACTACTATAAGTTTCTCTTCTTATACCTTAAGTTTTTCATAGAGATTATTCTATTAGTTAAAAAGCTATTAATTCTACTTCTTAAGCTTAGTAATCTTATTATAAAGGTACTTTATTATCTCTTTAAGGTTAATAGTCTTTCCGCTTAAAGTAAATATCTTAAAAGTTATTATTACTTAAAGTTTTAAGGTAATTTATTAAATAGAATTAATTAAAATATAATAGTAGCTTAGGTTTTAAGGTATAATAGGTTTATTTCTTAGAAAGTAAGTTAAGTTAAATGCTATAAAGTAGCTTTTAAGTAATATTATAATAAGGCTATTAAGAGTATAACTCTTAATAGTAAAACTATTACTTAAATTAATTAATAAAGATCTAGACTATTTAATTATAAGAATACCTTCTTCTTAAGTACTCGTTTATCTCTCTATTATAGTCTTAAATTAAATAGATTCTATCTAATACCCTATACTAGATTAGGTTAATCCCCTTTAATCTATTAAGTTAAATTAAACTAATCCTATTTAATCCCCTTACGTAACCTGTAATCCTATTGGGCCCTATTCTTGTTTGCATGCTAGCGGCCTATAACGCTGGCTAACTGCTTTAGATACCCTTAGTTCGTAACAACTATACACTTTCTAGGGTATATACTTATACACAAAGAAATATAAATAAGTTTAAATAAAATTAAAACTATTAAGAAATAGCTTATATTAAAGAATCTAAAAGAAGTTAAAGAATTTATAGTATTTATAAACTTTTACTATAAGTTTTTAAGTAAATATAAAGATATTTTATAATCTCTTATAAACTTAATAAAGAAAGAAGTTAGCTTTTAATAAAATAAATTAAAAGCTATAGTATTCTAGAAAATAAAAGATTTAATTATATTAGAACTTATATTAAAAGCACTTAATTAAGATAAACCTTATAAGCTTAAAATAAACGCCTTAAACTTTATATTAGGTAAATAGCTTAAATAATAAGATAATTAGAGAAGATTACACCTAGTTATATTCTTCTTAAAGAAACTCTATAAACTTAAACTTAATTATAGGATTTATAATAAAGAACTTATAGCTATTATTAAGTGCTTTAAAGAATAAAGATACTATCTTATAAAAGTAAAGTATTAAATTAAGGTTTATATTAACTATAAGAATCTTATATTATTCTTAATTATAAAGGATTTAAATAAACGATAAATTAAATAGTATAAAACTCTTATAAATTATAACTTTAAGATTATATATTATAAAGAATTTAAAAATAAAAGAGTAAACGCGCTTAACTAAAAAGAGAACTTAAAATTAAATAAGTAAGTAAGTAATATACCCTTATTATACGTTATTAAGAATAAGAACCTTATATTAAATACCTAAGAAATTAATATAACCTAGTAAGTTAAGCTAAATAAAATATAAATATATTAGATCGTATTATATATTAATAATAATAGTTATTTAAATAATTAAAAAATAAAAACGCATTTATTTAAGAAAGGTAATGTTACGAACGTCACTACACGAGACGCGGGAAGCTGTGTTACGACCCAGTCACAGGCTGCAGCGTAGGCCGCAGGATGGGCCGGTTGCATGAGCCACCCAGTGGCTCAGGGCACAGCGGGTGACGGATTAATGGTCGGGACGGGCCGCCAATGAGGAAGAGTTCACTGACTGTTCAGTGAACTCTAGACGAACCAGTAGCACGCATGTAACCATAGTTCACCAGGACTTCAGTGAACAATGGGTGAACACCGTAGTATATAGGGACCCCCAAATTCGCTTCATAGATAGACTCTAGCTCCTTAGCTTTCAACACACAGATCATTACATTGACTAAGCTTCGCTTACAACTCTTTGACTCTGATCACTTGGTTACGGTCTACGACCTATTACCAACGTAACACCCAACTGCTCAGATTGACTGCCCTAGTGGCTCTGCCAACATAAACTACGACCTAGTTTATCCCTTGGGAACCTAGCGTTACACGTCGAAGACTCCTATTGGACCTTCCGTGCAACAGTCGTTACACGTTGAAAGCTCTTGTTCAGACTACTACTGCGTCACTCTGAGCAATATCTGATAACTGTCAAACATGGCACCACGCGAGGCTACTACCGCATCTGGATCGAACGAAACTCGGGAGGGGCCACCAACCATCTCTGCTCACGAGATGCTCGCTGAGATCATACGCCTCCGCGAACGGGTTCAACAGATGGAAGAAGAACGACAGGAACAAGCCACGGCTGCTGCCACAATTAAAAAGGACTTGGGAGAAATCCTCAGACCCAGGGCGCCGGGACCGTACGACGGATCCCCGGGTGCACTTCAAGGATTCCTCACTCAACTCAGGGCTTACCACCGACAATTCCCAAACAAAATGGAAGAATCCTCTGCCAAGGTACTTCACGCAGGAGGATGTATGACGGGAATAGCACTAGCATGGTTTGAACCCATCATGAGGGACTACCTTAACAAGGAAAAAGACGACCGCGAAAACGAAACCAACACCATTTTCGAAAGTTACGATGAGTTCGAAAAAGCCATCAAGAAAGCCTTTGGAACAGTTGATGAAGCTAGAGCTGCCGAGTACCATATCGACGGACTCAAGCAGAAAGGATCGGCATCCGATTATGCCGCTCGCTTCAGACAACTCGCATCTCAGCTTGACTGGGAGGACGAACCTCTTATGTCAGCATTCTATAAGGGACTCAAGGAAGAAGTTAAAGATGAACTCTATAGAGAGAACAGGCCAGACAATTTATCGGACTACATCGCTATGACGGTACGGATCGACGACAGACAGTATCAGCGACGCATACAGAAAAAACAGGGTAAAGGAACCTGGAACCCTACTAAAGGAAAGAGTTACCAAGCCAATCAACGCAGGAAGCGGGACGAACCTATTGCCTATGGTCACACTCTTAATCCTGGACGAATGGAGCTTGACGCTACCAAAAAAGATGACAAAAAGGAAAAGAAGTGTTATAATTGCGGAAAACCAGGACATTTCGCCAACAAATGCAAGAAACCCAAGAAAGAATGGAAGCCAGTACCAGAAGGAGGTAAGAAACAGCTCAATGCTACTAACCAACAGAAGATCGAAATCTACGAACCAGAGGTAGAGCACAAAAACCTAAGCTGGACCTTCTGCTACGATAACAACTGCTATACCCACCTCAGTAGCAAACAAGGAACCGGATGGTTTCCGAAAGAACCCAAGAAGCCGAAGAAAACGCAAAGACAGATAAACCGGGCATTGGGAATCACGACACCACCACCACGAAAACCAGGACACGAAAAGCTACAAAGGATACCAACGCCGGAGCTTGAGGAAATACGCGCAGGAATTCAAGCAGCGCGACAAGCGGTACAAGAAGACCTGGACGAACAATCAGTGGAAAAAAGAACCCTTGCGATGACAGGACGAAAGGAGATTTTCGAACCAAAATCGCCAGAATATTTGAACGAAGACTCGCACCAAGAAATCCTCGATTGGGTGCGACAACAAGCAGAAGCAAGGAAGATTCGAAGGGAACAACAATATAGGGAGGAACAGGACGCACAAATCCTCACCACCCTCGATGAACCAGAAGATAGAGTAAAGGAAATGAGCGTCGACGACAACTGCGCAATCCTAGATACTCCAGAAGCGTCCGAAGACGAACAAAGCGAGGAAGAAACGCCTGCAAGGCTAACAGCCACACAAGAACAAGCTGTACAACGATATTTTCCCGCACCAACAGGAAAACATTTCGCAATCCCTATCATTGCGGTAGACACCACCACAATGTTAAGAAACCCGACACTATGGTACCCAGAAGGGGACGACCCCAGACTCTCACCAAGACATAAGGACCATACACGATTAGCATGGGCATCATGCACATTTATGATGTGTCAGGCACATTTTACAACCAAGGCACGACTGGATGCATTCCCGATCCGAATGAGAGGATATCCGATCAAAGCACCATACTTCCGATGGGAACTCCTAGAATGGAGAGTGAAGATAATCAACGATGACCAAACTATGATCTTGGAACCCGATTCAAACACACCCATCAAATGCCGAGCTCATACAGACCCTACGGATGTATGTGAATCAGACACATGCCAACTGCACGTGTATACGAAGAACAAACAATGGCATCAGTATGTGTATGAGGGAAAAATCCCAACACACAGAAGAGAGTTGTTACTCAAGTCACCTCGATGTGAAACGAAAGACCACATGGTATGCCCACTACCCAATTGTTCAGAACATATGGTAGATAAGGCCAGGGAATGGCACAAGTGGCAATGTGGCACACCAGCAGCATACAAACGGGCACAACGAGCATTAGACATACTCGAACACAAAGACCCCAGGGGAATCACAGAATCAACATACCACAATGAGCAAAGGCTGGATAAGTGGTACAACGAACAGAAGTTCAACCCCAGATGCAACAAGAAATATGCGGTAAACTGCGACAACCCAAGATGCGAGAAGCATGGAGAAATGAAAGATCAAATTTACAACCGCCTATGTCAAATGTTTAACGATGGGTTTTGCTTTAAACACCCACAGAATGGAACTGGACCTACGGAATGGTACCAGGAAATGAAACGACAGATTGCAGAAGAATCTATTCCGGAAAACTCAAAAAACGAGGCACGCCATCTGTAAAAGGGCTACAGGCTGGCATGAAAAGAAAGACGCTAATGACCCTCAACGCAACCCAGAACGGACGAAGCGATAAGATGGTATTAGACGCCGAAGTCATGGGACATCGCGTTCGCATACTTGTGGACAGTGGCGCGATGGGCAACTATATCTCACCCAGAGTTGTGAATCGTTACCAACTACCGTGGAAACACAAAGAGGCACCATACGAGTTAACTGATATCGAAGGAAAACCTTTTGATTATAATGACGGGATCATTAACAGAGAGACTGATCATCTCAAAGTACAGATTCAAGATCATTCAGAAGTGATTCAACTCGATGTTATGGACGTATCGGAACACGACCTAGTGTTAGGGTACCCATGGTTATGGGAGAGTAACCCACTGATCAACTGGAGGACAGGCCAACTGAAGTGGAACGAGACTTCAGGCCAACAGAATCAGCAGATTTCGGAAGAAAGAACGAAATTTCGTCATAACTTAGCTCACGAACAGAGTTCTGAAGAAAAAGAACCTTCAAGCAAGTTATCCAAGGACCAACGACAACAAAAGAACAATACAGAAACAACGAATACAAAGAAACGAACGATTGGATCCACCGTAACGACCCCGACGGCGCTACAAACCGGAATACGAACAACAATAAATAATAAGAAGACAAGAGCCAAGATCCGAAAGGTTATTGCCGCCTTACGGAAAGACCTCGCAAACACAAATAAGAAGCTCGAAGGAGAAAAGAACAAAAACGATAAAAACGACAAAAGCTCAATAACGAAAGAAGAAAGACTCAAAAATATCCCTAAGGAATACCGGAAATACGAAAAGCTATTCGCAGAAGAATTGGAAACCGGATTACCAGAACACAGTCAATGGGACCATCAAATCGAATTGATAGATGGAAAGTCGACAACATTTCATAAGATTTACAACTTGAACGCAAAAGAACTCGAAACGCTACGAGAATACATCGACGAGATGTTAGCGAAAGGCTACATCAGAGCATCCACATCAGAAGCTGGATACCCAGTCATGTTTGTTCCAAAGAAAAACGGGAAATTGCGGTTAGTAGTGGACTATCGACGATTGAACGCGATTACCATGAAGGATCGAACACCGTTGCCGCTTATCTCCGAATTACGAGATCGACTGCACGGAATGAATTGGTTCACCGCTCTAGATCTAAAAGGAGCATACAATTTGATTCGAATAAAGAAAGGCCATGAATGGAAAACAGCCTTCAGAACGAAGTTTGGACTATTCGAATACTTGGTAATGCCATTTGGGCTTACCAACGCACCAGCAACATTCCAACGAATGATTAACAGCGTACTACGAGAATATTTGGACAACTTTGTGGTAGTATATCTGGATGATATACTCATCTTCTCGAAAACCCTAGAAGACCACAAGACGCACGTACACAAGGTACTGCAAGCGCTACAAGACGCAAAACTATTAGTTGAACCAGCAAAAAGCAAGTTCCATACACAGGAAGTAGACTTCCTAGGACACACAATACGACCAAACGAGATACGAATGGAAAAAACAAAAATCGAGGCAGTAAGAAACTGGCCAACACCGAAGAATGTCAAGGACATACAAAGCTTTAGAGGCTTTGCGAATTATTACAGAAGATTCATCAAAAGCTACGGCGAAATCGCAGCACCCTTGGATGAACTCACCAAGAAGGATAAGCAGTGGAATTGGAACGATGAGGCGCAATGTGCCTTTGACAAGATCAAAGAACTCATCACATCCGAACCTGTTTTGAAAACCTTTGACCCAGAAAGAGAAACGGAATTAGAAACCGATTCATCAGACTTTGCTCTAGGAGCACAAGTTGGACAAAGAGACGATGACGGAAAACTGCACCCTATTGCGTTCTACTCAAAGAAACTTCACGGAGCAGAACTAAACTACCCCATCTACGACAAGGAATTCCTAGCAATCATCAATGCTTTTAAGGAATTTAGGCACTACCTTATGGGAAGCAAACACAAAGTCAAGGTGTATACCGATCATAAAAATATCTCTCATTTTGCGACGACGCAACAGTTGAACGGACGACAAATCCGATGGGCCGAATATCTTTCAGAATTCGACTATGAAATCATCCATCGAAAAGGATCCGAAAACGGACGAGCAGACGCTCTAAGTCGAAGAAGCGACTACGATACAGGAGTACCTACAGCAACAGGACAACTCCTTGAGATCAATAAAAATGGCAATTTTCAGCAGAGACAACTGAATGCCATACTAAAGGTACAAGACGGAGACCCAGTATACAAGAAAATCCAACAATGGGCAAGGAGAAAGGTCAGGTTTGCAGACACGCCAGAAGAATGTCTCACAGAACCCGGAACTATCCCAAAGTACCATGGAAAGACCTGGATACCTCCAGAACTACAAGAAGAATGCATCAAAGAAATGCATGAACACCCAGTTTACGGACACCAAGGAATCCGCAAAACACTGGACAAGATACGACGACAATACGATTTCTCAGGAATCAAGAAAATGGTCGAAAAGGTTGTCAACGAATGCATACAATGCGGAAAGAGTAAGGCTTCTCGACATAAGCCATACGGAGAATTACAACCATTACCAGTACCAACACGACCATGGGAATCGATAGCTTTCGATCATATCACGAAGCTACCAATGTCAAGAGAACCAATGACCAATGTGGAATATGACAGCATATTCGTGGTCACGGACAGACTCACAAAGTACGGATACTTTCTACCGTACAGAGAAGCAAGCAATGCAGAAGAACTTGCATATGTGTTCTTACGAACAATAGCAAGCAATCATGGGCTGCCAGAGGAAATCATATCGGATAGAGGAAGTACATTTACCTCTAAGTTTTGGCAAGCACTTATGGCACAACTTGGGACAAACCACAAGTTAAGCACTGCATATCATCCACAGACAGATGGACAAACAGAAAGGTTGAACCAGACGCTTGAACAGTATCTGCGATGCTACATCAATTATCAGCAGGATGATTGGGTAAAATGGTTACCTACAGCGCAATTGGCTTACAATAGCTCGATATCGGAATCGACAAAGCAGACACCAGCCTACGCCAATTACGGATTTAATCCCGAAGTATTCCGAACACAGCGCGAAGGACCGCAAGCAGAACGAGCAATGTTGCAAGCAGATGAACTGAAAAAATTGCATGAAGAAATGCGACGCGAATTGGAATTCGTACGAAAAAGAATGGCACAATATCATAATCGGAAAAGATTGAAGGGACCAATCTTTGGGGGGGGAGACATGGTCTACCTACTCCGACGAAACATCAAAACAACGCGACCAAGCGACAAATTGGATTACAAGAAACTAGGACCATTCGCTATCAAAAAACGAATATCGACGAACAACTACGAACTTTCATTACCAAAGACTATGAGGAATCATCCTATAGTACACATTTCACTCCTTGAAGAAGCACCAAACAATGCACCAGCAGAAGAAGACATCGAAGTCATGGACGAAACAGAGTACGAAGTGGAACGGATCCTAGACATGAGAACAAAGAACAAAACGCGCCAATATCTCATTAAATGGAAGAATTACGGAAACGAGGAAAACACATGGGAGCCTATGACTAATTTGAAGAATTGCCAGGCACTGTTGAGACAGTACCACCAGCAGCTTGCGACTCAGCGCTAAGCAACGCGCCCCAGTCTACAACATCAAAGGCACCCCAGTTTTGAGCATCACGAACAGCCTCAGACTCTTGCTGTTGAACCTGCTCCAGCTCACGCTTTCGAGCCTCCTCCTCCTCCTTCTTCCGATCCGCATCCTCCATTTCCTCCAGAGAAGCGAAATCACGACGGGCCATCTCCAGACCCTTTTCACGCAAATGACGACGCATACGCCGAAGGCGCATCAGACGATTCAAGGCCTCATCTATCTCCAACTGAGCCTTACGACGCCTTTCGATTAAAAGCTCCTCCGTTAACTCCTCCTCCTTCTCAAGCCGACGAAGCTCCTCGGTGATACGGTTTACTAGGAATACGTCAGCCAAAGACACGTCACGACAGACAAACCCCGCACGTACAATTCGCCATGGGAGCGCGAGAACTGTCACAAGAACGACCCAGGGAATAACAAAGCGCACAACGACCGATGCTTCCCACAACCCAACAAGGACCCTTCTTTTCGAAGCAACGACTACAGGGCGACACTTCAAAACCCTGCTCACGAATGAAGGCGGCGGTGGCAGCGCGGTTAGTGGTAGAACGGGATTTCTTAGGTTTTTCCACACGGTTAGACATGATGAAAGAAGGACATTACGGGAAGCAGAGAACTTACGACCAACGGAAGAAAGGGCGACAGGACTATTTATGAAACCAGGCTTGGGTCTTGAGGACAAGACCATGGGAGAGGGGACATCGTGTTACGACCCAGTCACAGGCTGCAGCGTAGGCCGCAGGATGGGCCGGTTGCATGAGCCACCCAGTGGCTCAGGGCACAGCGGGTGACGGATTAATGGTCGGGACGGGCCGCCAATGAGGAAGAGTTCACTGACTGTTCAGTGAACTCTAGACGAACCAGTAGCACGCATGTAACCATAGTTCACCAGGACTTCAGTGAACAATGGGTGAACACCGTAGTATATAGGGACCCCCAAATTCGCTTCATAGATAGACTCTAGCTCCTTAGCTTTCAACACACAGATCATTACATTGACTAAGCTTCGCTTACAACTCTTTGACTCTGATCACTTGGTTACGGTCTACGACCTATTACCAACGTAACACCCAACTGCTCAGATTGACTGCCCTAGTGGCTCTGCCAACATAAACTACGACCTAGTTTATCCCTTGGGAACCTAGCGTTACACGTCGAAGACTCCTATTGGACCTTCCGTGCAACAGTCGTTACAAGCTGGGCCGCACTGGAAAGGGTAGGCACAGCCGCTAACTAATAAGGATATTAGGTTACGTGATAGCTTATTGGATTATATAGATAATCTAACGAGACGGGATTATTAGGATTATTAGGCGATCCAAATAATCTAGGACTATAATAAAGAGATAAACGAGTACTTAAGAAGAAGGTATTTTTATAGTTAGGTAATCTAGTTCTTTATTAATTAATTTAAGTAATAGTTTTACTATTAAGAGTTATACTCTTAATAGCCTTATTATAATACTGCTTAAAAGCTACTTTATAGTATTTAACCTAACTTACTTCCTAAGAAATAAACCTATTATACCTTAAAACCTAAGCTATTATTACATTTTAATTAATTCTATTTAATAAGTTACCTTAAAACTTTAAGTAATAATAACTTCTAAGATATTTACTTTAAGCGAAAAGACTATTAACCTTAAGGAGGTAATAAAGTATCTTTATAATAAGATTACTAAGCTTAAGAAGTAGAATTAATAGCTTCTTAATTAATAGAATAATCTCTACAAGAAACTTAAGGTATAAGAAGAGAAACTTATAGTAGTTTAAAATCTTATACTTATATTCTTTATTAATAATAATAATATATTAAAATTCCCTAAGCTTAAATTATATAATAGCTATAAGGGTAATATAAGAAACTTTCTTATATAAGCTTAAGCTTACCTATAAGTTAACGAAAAAATCTATATAATGCTTAAGTTATAGATTCTTTATATTAGTAACCTCTTAACTAAAAAAGTAATAGAATAGTAGAAGTTAACCCTTTACACGTATCTTAAGTATAGCGTTAAAGCTAGAGTAGAAGTTATTTATATCTTCTTTAATTATAAAACCTTTAAAGAATAACTTCTCGCTATATTTAAAAACCTTAATAAGTATAAGAAAGCTACGTAATAGCTTACTTAACTTAAGTAAACTAGATTTATAGCTTATTACGCTAGGGAATTTAAACGTATTATAATAAAACTTAATTAAAATACTAAACTTAAAATAAAAGTTTTTTATTAAGGACTTAAAGAAGAAGTAAAGGATAATATTTATTAAGAAGATTATTCTAAGTTATTTAATAACTTTATTAAAATAATTATTAAGGCAAATAATTATTTATATAAGCGACGTTATAAAAAAAGTTACAGGAAATTTAAATTATATATTAGGTTTAATAAACCTAATAATAGTAAGCTACGCTAAATATTAATAGTATACGGGTATTACGCTAAACCTATAAAACTTAACGCTATAAATAAGAAAAGAGCGAAGACTTATTATAATTATAGTAAGACTAGATACTTTACAAATAAATGTAGAGCCTTAAAGAAGCTATAAAAGCTAATTTTTAAAGGTAAAAAGCTTTATACCGTAAACTAAGAAGACTTACCTACGTAAAATCTTAATATAATAAGTAATAAAGAAAGCCTTATATTAGCAAATAATATTAGTTTAAATAAAGATTAGGAATTTAAAACCTAATTAATACCTAATAACTTTTAGAAATACTAGACACCCTTACTAAAAAGTGAACCTTTACTAGAATAAATTTAAGAAAAAGAGAATTATTTAACTAAGAAAGATAAACCTAAAATTAAATATAAACTCCTTAATTAAACCTTTTATTATAATAATAATTACTACACGTACCTTAATAGTAAGTAAGGTAACGAATAGTTTCTACGAGAATAAAAGAGAAGAAGAATAACTCTTATAATATAACTAAAATTATAATGAATTAATTTAAAGATATTAAACGAAAAGTTATATTATACTAAGAATAACGTATATACTACCTAAGCTATAACCTTATAATATAAGGAGAAAGGGAACTATATAACTACAAGTAACTTGCTTAGCTTAAGTTTAATTAATATAAATAGTAAATTAAGCGATTATTAAGAAAGCTTTAATAATACGTTAGAAGATAACCGCTAATAATAGCGCCTAGAATAACGCGCTAGAGAATAATATAAGAATAGGATTAATAAATTAAGAAATAATAACTATTATTATAATTAAAACTAATTTCTTAACGGAGATTTAATAGGTCTTTATATATTATAAATATTAGTAGTATAATATACCTTATAATTAATATAACTATAATAGGATAAACGATTTAAGTAATAATTAATAGCGGAGTATAAGGAAATTTTATCTTACTAAATCTTATTAATAGATTATAATTACCTTAAACACCTAAAAATAAGCCTTATTAACTTATAATTATAAAAGAAACTACGGTAAAGTATAATTAAGGAGTAGTTAACATAAAAGTTACGTAGCTTTTAATTAATATATAAGGCACGAAACACTAAGTTACATTAAATATTATAGTAATCTTAAAACATAATATTATATTAGGGATACCCTAGTTATAAGCGAGTAATTTACGAGTTAATTAAAGAACCGGCTAACTTTAATAGGATTTACTAGAATACGGTTATAAAGCAAAGAGTAGCCTATAAAGGGCACCTTATTTAAACTATAATAGGCCTTTAAGAATATATATAATTATTAGAGAGCTAAAAGCTAAGATAATAGAGATTCTTAAGAAATACTTAAAGTATAATAAGCTATTTAATAGAGAGCTAAAAATAGAACTATTAGAGTATTTACGCTAGAACTATAAGATTAAACTCTAGCCTAGTATTAAACTAACGTTTAATAAGATTTATTCTTAGAACCCTAAGTAAAATAAGGCACTTAAGGAGTATTTAAAAAATATATTATAAAAGGGATATATAAGACTATTAAAGTTCTTAGTAGAATACCTAATTCTATAAGTATTAAAGAAGAATAGGAAACTATAATTATATATTAATTACTAATACTTAAATAAGATTATAATTAATAATTAATACCTATTACCGCTTATAATAGAAATTAAAGATAAGGTTAAAAAAGCTAAATAGTTTACTATACTTAACCTAAAAGAAGCCTATAACCTTATACAAATAAAAGAAGGCTATAAGTAAATAATAGTATTTTAAACTAGTAGAGAATACTATAAATATCTAGTAATACCTTTTAGGCTTATTAACGCACTAGTAACCTTTTAAAGAATAATTAATACGATCTTACGAAAATAATTAAAAGTGTTTATAGTTATATACCTTAATAATATTCTTATTTATTTAAATACCCTTAAGAAATATAAATAACATGTATATAAGGTACTATAAACTTTATAAAATAATAAACTCTTAGTTAAAGCCTTAAAATACTAGTTCTACTAGAATACTATACACTTTCTAGGGTACGTGCTTATATACAAAGAAATATAAATAAGCCTAAATAAGATTAAAACTATTAAGAAATAGCTTATATTAAAGAATTTAAAGGAAGTTAAAGGATTTATAGTATTTATAAACTTTTACCGTAAATTCTTAAGCGAATATAAAGATATCTTATAATCTCTTATAAACCTAATAAAAAAAGAAGTTAGCTTTTAATAAAATAAACTAAAAGCTATAGTATTTTAGAAAATAAAAGATTTAATTACGTTAGAACTTATATTAAAAGCACTTAATTAGGATAAACCTTATAAGCTTAAAATAAACGCCTTAAACTTTATACTAGGTAAATAGCTTAAATAACGAGATAATTAAGAAAGATTACACCTAATTATATTCTTCTTAAAGAAACTTTACGAACCTAAACTTAATTATAGGATTTATAATAAAGAACTTATAGCTATTATTAAGTGCTTTAAAGAATAAAGACACTATCTTATAGGAGTAAAGTATTAAATTAAGGTTTATACTAACTATAAGAATCTTATATTATTCTTAATTATAAAGGATTTAAATAAATAATAGATTAAATAGTATAAAACCCTTATAAATTATAACTTTAAGATTATATACTATAAAGGATTTAAAAATAAAAGAGTAAATGCGCTTAGCTAAAAAGAGAACTTAAAATTAAATAAGTAAGTAAGTAATACACCCTTATTACACGCTATTAAGAATAGAAACCTTATACTAGGTACCTAAGAAATTAATATAATATAGTAAGTTAAGCTAAATAAAATATAAATGTATTAGATTATATTATATATTAAGAATAATAGCTATTTAAATAATTAAAAAACGAAAACGCATTTATTTAAGAAAGGTAAAACCTTCTTATATAATAAATAATAGTATATTCCTAGTACACTTTAAGAATAGCTTATTAAGGAAATATACGAGTACCTATTACACGAATATTAGGGTGTAAGGAAAACGATTAGTAGGCTAAGAAGATTATATAACTTTCTAGAAAGCAGAAAAATAATATAAGAAGTTATTAAGAAATATAACACGTGTAATAAAGTAAAATTAGCGTAACACGTATTATATAGAGAATTATAACTAATATTACTACCTAAAAGAGCATAGTAAACTATTATAATAGACTTTATTATTAAACTACTAAAGTTAAAAGAACCTATAATAAGAGTAGCTTATAATAGTATTCTAGTTATTATAGATAAACTTATAAAATACGCTTACTATATTCTATATAAGAAATTAAGTAATACTAAGAACTTAGCGTATATATTCTTTAAAATAGTTATTATATAGCACGAATTACTAATAAAGCTTATATTAAATCGCGATAAATTATTTACCTTAAACTTTTAGAAATGCCTTATAGAAACTATAAAGATTAAATAAAGCTTATTAATAGCATTTCACTTATAATTAAATAAATAAATAGAAATCTTAAACTAAATACTTAAATAATATTTGCGAAGCTATATTAACTACTAATAGAATAATTGGGTAGAATAGCTACTACTAGTATAATAGGCTTATAATAGCTTTAAGATTAATAATATAAAGATATTACTATTTAAGGTAAATTACGGATTTAACCCTATTATTAAGATATATACGATATAAAATATAAACGCGCTAGTAGCTATAGTGTATATAGTAATTATAATAAAAATATAAAAATACTTATAATAGGAATAGATATTTTTATAAAATTAAATGAAATACTATACGAATAAAAAGAGATTACTAGCGTTAATCTTAGAGAAGGGATATAAAGTATACCTTATTCGTAAAAACATTAAAATTAAGCGACCTAATAATAAGCTTAACTAAAAGAAGATTAAATTATTTCTTATTAAACGAAAAATCTTAAATACTAATTATAAACTATTATTACTAAATAAAATAAGAATCTATTCTATATTTTATATATTACTATTAGAGAAAGCATTAAATAAATCTATAATTACTATAAATATTATAACGGAAAATACTAACGAATATAAAGTTAAACGAATACTTAAAGTATAAGGAGATATAAAGAATTATTATTATCTCGTTAAATAAAAGGGATATTTAAACTTTAAAAACACCTAAGAACTAGCTAAAAATCTTATAAACTACTTAACGTTACTTAAATAGTTTTATTTCTAAGAAACGCATTCTAATTAATCTCCTAAGCACTACCTAATAACTTAATATTAAACTTAGTATCTAAGAAACAAACTAAAGTAGAATCTAGATTCTTAAAAGAAGTAAGAAGAACCCCTATAATCTTTTAAAGCTATTTCGCTTCTTTACGTTTCACACGTTCTAACTCTTTAACGTTATTAATACTACGCGTAACTACACGCATTATTTTCTTAAGCTATAATTTCTTTTATTTTCGTAAGTAATACACCTTAACGCTCGCCTTTTTAAGTTCTTTCTTAGTAGCTTCTAGTTTAGACTTAGCTTTCTAGTATTAGGTACTAATACAATACAACTACTATAGGGTAAGAGAATTTATATTATAATAAGACCTATTTAAACGAATACACTTATAATAACAGGACGAGTCCACGTTAAATACCTTATAATTCTAGAGGCCTTAATCTTAGTAAAAGAAATAAGCGGGTATATTAACTAGGTTTTTAATTATTAACTTAAGAAGAGCGTTTCGCTCGTTTATTTTACGAGAAAGTTTATGGGATTAAACGGGAGGTCTTAAGATACGATTAGTTGATATAATAATATATAAGAAGGATAAAGAAGGGAAAATTACCTAAAAACCCCTAGCTAGCCTACTTTAATAGCCTTAAGAATAAGACTAATAGAGAAGGGGTATTATATTATAAACGTTACTACACGAGACGCGGGAAGCTAGGCCGTACTAGAAAGGGTAGGTATAACTACTAACTAACAAGAATATTAGGTTACGTAATAGCTTATTAAATTATATAAATAATCTAACGAGACGAGATTATTAGGATTATTAGGCGATCCAAATAATTTAAGACTATAATAAAAAGATAAATAAGTACTTAAGGAGGAGGTATTCCTATAATTAGGTAGTCTAGTTCTTTATTAATTAATCTAAGTAATAGTTTTACTATTAAGAGTTATACTCTTAACAGCCTTATTATAATACTACTTAAAAGCTACTCTATAGCATTTAACCTAACTTACTTCCTAAGAAACAGACCTACTATGCCTTAGAACCTAAGCTACCGTTACAGGTAAGACCTTCTTATATAATAAACGGTAGTATATTTCTAGTACACTTTAAGAATAGCTTATTAAGAAAATATATAAGCACCTATTACACGAATATTAGGGTGTAAGGAAAACAATTAATAGGCTAAGAAAATTATACGACTTCTTAAAAAGCAGAAAAATAGTATAAGAAGTTATTAAGAAATATAATACGTGTAATAAAGTAAAATTAGCGTAACACGTATTATACGAAGAATTATAACTAATATTACTATTTAAAAGAGTATAGTAAACTATTATAATAAACTTTATTATTAAACTATTAAAGTTAAAAGAACCTATAATAGAAGTAGCTTATAATAGTATTTTAATTATTATAAATAAACTTATAAAATACGCCTATTATATTCTATATAAGGAATTAAGTAATATTAAGGACTTAGTATATATATTCTTTAAAATAATTATCGTATAACACGAATTACTAATAAAGCTTATATTAAATTATAATAAATTATTTACCTTAAACTTTTAAAAATACCTTATAGAAACTATAAAGATTAAATAAAGCTTATTAATAGTATTCCACTTATAATTAAATAAATAAATAGAAATCTTAAACTAAATACTTAAATAATATCTATAAAGCTATATTAACTATTAATAGAATAATTAGGTAAAATAGCTATTACTAGTATAATAAGCTTATAATAGCTTTAAGATTAATAATATAAAGATATTATTATTTAAGGTAAATTACGGATTTAACCCTATTATTAAGATATATATAATATAAAATATAAACGCGCTAGTAGTTATAACGTATATAGTAATTATAATAAAAATATAAAAACACTTATAATAGAAATAGATATTTTTATAGAATTAAATGAAATATTACGCGAATAAAAAGAGATTACTAGCACTAATCTTAAAGAAGAGATATAAAGTATACCTTATTCGTAAAAATATTAAAATTAAGTAACCTAGTAATAAACTTAATTAAAAGAAGATTAAATTATTTCTTATTAAACGAAAAATCTTAAATATTAATTATAAACTATTATTATTAAATAAAATAAGAATCTATCTTATATTTTATATATTACTATTAAAGAAAGCATTAAATAAATTTATAATTACTATAAATATTATAATAGAAAATATTAACGAATATAAAGTTAAACGAATACTTAAAGTATAAGAAGATATAAAGAATTATTATTATCTCGTTAAATAAAAGGGATATTTAAACTTTAAAAACACCTAAAAATTAGCTAAAAATCTCATGAATTACTTAACGTTACTTAAATAGTTTTATTCTTAAGAAACGCATTTTAATTAATCTTTTAAGTATTATTTAATAACTTAATATTAAATTTAATATTTAAGAAATAAACTAAAATAGAATTTAAATTCTTAAAAGAAGTAAAAAGAACCCTTATAGTCTTTTAAAGCTATTTTACTTTCTTACGTTTTACACGTTTTAACTCTTTAACGTTATTAATACTACGTGTAATTACACGTATTATTTTCTTAAACTATAATTTCTTTTATTTTCATAAACGTAAGACCTTTTAATTCTTAGTTAAGGTACGCTTTTTAGCTTCTTTAAGCTCTCTCTTAAGCTTATAATATTAATTCGTAATACTATAAAGCTATTAAGGGGTTACCCCTATAATATTATAATTCCCTTACTTATTTATTATATACTTTATATAATAACTTAAATTAGAAATAAAGGCTTTATATTAAAGAAGTTTTATATAAGTATAATAAGCGTAAGCCTTTATAAAGAATAAAGATAAATTATTAATTATTATAAAAAGAAGGTTATTTTAATAAAGAGAAGAAGTAAATAAAGCGTTAAATCGCTATTTTAAGACACGATTAATTAATATAATAGTATATAATAATAAAAGAAAGAAAACGTATAATACTTAAGCTAGCCTATTTTAATAGCCTTAAGAATAAGACTAATAAAAAAGAGGTATAATATTATAAACGATACTATATAAGATACGAGATAGAATTATATTAGCTAAAATAGGTATAACTTATAGGTATAAGAAGAAGGTAAGGGCACGTAACTAATTACGTAACTTAAGAGGCGATTAAAGAGGTTAATATTTAAATATATTAACTAAGAAGAATTAAATTAATTAAATCTTAAGCTAATTAATTAAGGTTTAAAGGGATTAATAGTTAAGCTAATTAATTTAAAACTATAATAGAGAGATAAATAAATACTTAAAAAGAAAGTATTCTTATAGTTAAATAATCTAGTTCTCTATTAATTAATTTAAGTAATAGTCTTATTATTAAGAGTTATACTCTTAATAGCCTTATTATAATACTACTTAAAAGCTACTTTATAGTATTTAACCTAACTTACTTCCTAAGAAATAGACCTACTATGCCTTAGAACCTAAGCCACCGTTATAATAAGCCCTTTACTTTCTTTTAAATTATTAATATTTTAATTAATTAATTAATAATCTAATAGAATTATTATATTATAATACTAAAAGCTACTTAATTATAGGTATAAGTAATCTTTATATAATACTTTAAGAGCTTTAATAAATAATAATAGCTTTACATTAAAATTATTTTAAAAAAATAGCTTAATTAAAGGTTAAGTAATAGATTAAATATATTAAAAGAGAATGCTTTAATAGGCTTTCTTATTAAATATTCTTTTAAGCTATAAATTTAATTAATTAATAATATTAACTTACTTAAGTAGCTTAAAGAGATATAATATAGCTTTATTTTTATAAATAACCCTATAAATTTTAATAATAATATAATCTCTCTTATACTTATATTATACTTAATTATTAAAGCTATAATTAAAAGCTTAATAAAACTATTATTTATTCTTATTAATAGCTTTAAAAGCCTTTAGTAAGTTATTAATTAAATTTAAAAGAAAATAACATAAAAATTATATTTAATATTAACCTTTAAAATATTAATAACTTAACCCTTTAAATTCTAAATCTTATTAAGGTTAATTATATATATAAAGCTTAAAATAATTAAATTAACTCTTAATAATATAATTTAATAATATTATAAGTAATTTAATTACCTTAATTAATTAAATTACCTTTATAGCTATAATTATAACGCTTAAATTAATAAAGCTTATAATAGCTTAATTCTAGTATTTAAAGAACCCTTATATAAACTAAAATTAAAGGGTAATTATAACTAAGAATATAAAGTAATAATAAAGATAACTTATAATTATTAATTTATTTTAAAAATATTATAATTAATAAAGTAATAAGATTAATAAACGTATTAATTATTAAAAGTAATCTATTATAAGCGTTAATTATAAAGAAGAAAATTATTATTATAATAACCCCTTAAATAGCTTAAATTAATAGTTAACTTAATAGAATATATATATTTTAAATAAAATATTAAAAATCACGTTTTTAAATAAATTAAGCTCTTTTAATATTATTATTACTTAATACCATTAAATTTTAAACCTATTATTAAGCGCGTTTTTTAAAAATAACACGTTATTATTTTTTTATGTATAAAACACACTAAGAGGTGTAGGTTATAGAGTCCCCAACTAAATCGGGCTAGTTATATGCATACAGCGCTCATGCATACAGCTCCCAATAGATGGACTCGGTAAAAGTGTGTCCAAAGGGGTTAAAGAATCCGAGGCACAGGCTACTGTCACTTATCTTTACATGATTTTGCGCGGAAAATTCGGCACTCGTCACAAGTTGGAGCCTTTGACCACATAAATAGCGAGAGTGAACATAGCTTTATGAAGTTGCTACCTGGAGTCCGTATTCGATTGCCGCTTTAGAAATCTCCCATGAATTAAACGATATGACTCTTGCAACTACTTTGGCGTTGCAACAGGCTCACGATACCTTTATTCATAGAGGGCTGCCTTTGAAAGCCTAGTCTAGTACATGCTGAAGAAACAATAGTGCTGTATTCATAGAACTTTCACTTTGCGTCGCAGCCACTGAACATTGTCTGGCTGTCACAACTTCGAAGCACTGGTCTAGCCAGGTAATCTTGGATTTCGCTCAAGGCAAACAAGGGCTACCTCACCCACAGTCCAGTCCGCTGATTTTGTGTAGCCCAGGATGATAAAGAGAAATTGTTAGTCAAGGGTGCTAATGCTTGTCTTTTAGACATGAACTTCCCAATAATTAAGATGAAAAAAAAATTGTACTAACAAAGAAATAGTGACCATGGGACACACCCCGATGTGACGAGCTCTGATACCGGCCTTACCATCAACCCCACCAAAATTGAGTGAGTAGACAACTTTAGGGCCTTGATTATGAATGTTATTAAATTATTGGAAACTATTAGAAACGTTATTGGTATTATGAATGCCTATATACTTACCTTCTTCCCAAGCATATCGTGTACAAGCTCAAGCTAATACAAACACACGGGATAGGGGCGGCCCATTCGAGACTGAGAATCTCAGAGAGGCGGGCACAAAATTGCAAGAAATCAGTAAGTTTATCTGACTATTTTAGCTTAAACTATAGTATCTTACGAATCCCGTTACATTACAGGCCATGAATGGGGTGCGAGCACGGGCCGAGTGCTATCGCGTATAAGTCGCCCGAGAGCGAAGATATCAACTACTTCTGTGCAGATCTAAGCTACCTGAAGAAATACGAGGTAGTTTCCAAGGAACTCAAGGGCTGTTAAAAGCCCACTACTCATGACAAGACCTTCAGATACTGCTCCTGGGATCATGTTGTTCACTCGTGTGAAGCGCAGGTCTTGATGGATTACAGCTACACCTTGCATCTTGGAATTTCTTTTGCCCGTGCTGCCTCTTGGCCTGGTGGCTCTTGTTTTGTGAATCAAGTCTGGCAGATGTGCAGTATGATCTTCCTAAGCCGGCAAGTGATTATGTTGAATTTATTGAAAGCCTTTTCGGAGTGCTCCCTCCAATTCTGAATGCGTGGGCGTGAGACTAATTATGGCAAGCCTGAAATTGGCTGGGTTGGCACAGGTCCCGAGCAGCGTAGGAGTACATGTAGGATCAGGCCGCGGAACGTTATTGCAAATAGATTAGAATGGGTTTCACCCATGTTTTTGAGTGCCTTGTTCGACGCTAACATAAGCTTGGAGATGTCCATAACTTCCTTTGACTACAATGATACTAGTGGATATCTATTGCGCGTTTAATATTAGCCGCCTCTGGCTGTTCACGCATTAGGGGAGACAGACACCGAGATAGTAGCGTGGCATAATACCTCAGTATTCCGCACTTTAAGTATATATTGCCGCCTTATTAGCTCCCCAAGTATTGATTCAAAACTATAGTCTATTCAATTAGTCGCTCAACCACACTCCCACTAAAATAGCACCTCCCTAAGGGGTGGTAGCAGCTAAAGCAGCCTGAAGCCACCGGAATTTAGCCTGCTATTATAATCCATAAGAGGATGTCAGTGTGAGTGCCGAGTACCTTCACATAGCAAGCCGTAAATAGCCGGCAATGGTAGCCAAAACGAGCCATAGGTAGGTACTATTCATGAACTACTATCGAACATTGGTTCGTAGCGCCTTTACAGGCTATTATGCGATGCTGGTTTTGATTTCATCAGGAGCAACATCTCTATAGCAATGAAGCGAACATGCAGTAATTAGAGAGGTCACACAAAGTCCGCGTAATCCTCTTTGAGTCATGGAGTGGTGAGGTGATGTTATCCTTATTTGTATTCGGGAAAGCTCCAGGAGCTGCTCAAGCTTGCTTAGCTTCGCTCAGGGACTGCTCTGGTTAAAGCAGCCACAGCTCAGGAGCCCTTTTGAGAAAGGCAACTGGGTTCGTCTTGATTAGTGTTTTGTTGTGTGCTGTTATGCCTCACCCTTTTGAGGAGTCTCGGCGCACTGTCCGGATTTCCACGTTACATGAACAGGTTCAGAAACTCATTGGAGACGAAGAATACCCGGGGCTGGTTGGCAAAGGCAGTCTCCCTACTTGCTCGACTAGGCGCCATGCTTCTGAAATAATATGTTGGCAGGTCGTCCTTCTATAACATCGCCGGAGAGCTAAAAGGATATCAGAACACTTCTTCCTAGTTCTGCGTGTTCTTTGACACAGGAGCAACCTTAGAAGGGGTGTTGGTCGGGTTCTCGGGGACTCACACGGTGGAGTTGGAACGGTCAAGGTCAATATCGAGGGAAATGGCGGTACGTTATTGCTATAATTGAGGGGAAAGTTTTGACCAGAGAGCCGCCACCAAAGTAGGAACATGAGGTGTTATGAATCATGAAAGCCGCACTATGCGATTCCAGCGTACGTTTAATGAGGCCAGTGTTCAATATTCGAAGGGACTTTCGCTTGGCCGTAATACAATCCGATCCTGGAACAGGTATATTCTCGTTGTTTGCAGCCTGTGAGGCTGTACACTTGTATTTCAATAATAAATATTTGCAGTGTCTTCCTATTACAAGAGGTAGTTCAACGCTCTATGGCCAAAAGAGTCACCCGAGTATGAATATCAACAGTCGAAAACGAGGATCGCTTCGTACAATCTTGAATATTTCCCAACAGATCGTATTCATCATGCATCAGCTACCCCCCATCGCCGGACTCGTGCATAGCCCTCTACTCTATGCGAGTAGTCCTCCCATCCACCCCCCTTGCCTTGGGGAATGGTTGATCTGAAATTTTGCGCCCTGTGAACGGTATGCTGTCTCCTACGCAAGGGAGAGATGCCTTACCCAGAAAACTGGCCATCCTCATATCCTTGAACTTGATGGCTCCTTTTTCAGCATCCGGATAGATTTGAACTTCGCCAATTTCTTCACCTTTCAGACGCAGATAGAAGGTCCTTAGCGGTGTCTTTTGGTTCTCGACCAATTTTGCTTGCTTCGGCGGGCGCCCCTCGACCTCGGGGGGCTTTGGGGGTCTTTCTTTTCGAATTTGAAGCAGATTTGTTTCCGGTATCTGTATCCGCATCGTCATCGTCGTATTGCTCCTCATCATCGTTCCCAAAGCCCACGGAACCATCACTCCACCGAGATTCAGCCTCTCAATCCAGCTCGGCGCAGTACTGCACCAGGTCGGCCTTGTTGTCACAAATGACCATGGCACCTATGAGCATGCCAAAGTCAAACTTTGCCTCATAGACTCCCCGTTCCTCGGTGGTCCGAATATTCAAGGTCATGTTTTTTGCATCATCTGGCCATTGAGCCTTGATTTCTTCGCAGTCGATCAGATAACTGCGAACTGGGGAGTACTTCTCGGGTCCTCTTTGCCCCTTCAGAGTCTCCGGATAAGCATTGTGCTTGGCTGTTCGCCCGTCATCATACTCTCGCTTCAAAGTTTGCACTTCGTTCTTCTCTTTTGCGGGGTGCTCATCTGCTGCTTTTTCACAGCTGCAGACTTCCACCCCATGAAGACGACTTGTGTCTTGGGCCCATATCCCTTTGCGCAGTGCAGACCGCGTACTTTGCTAGCAACCTCGACCATACAACCGGATCCGTAGTTGCTACGTGGCTCGAACGGTATGCCAACTACTGTAGGCCTTTTCTGCGATCCGGTTGGCCAGATCGCAAGAAGTATTTTTCCATAACCCAATGAGGGTTCAGTTGCGAGTTGCCCAGGGGTTCGAGTTTCTCGCTATTCCATGTGCATCTGCCGCTCCAGAGCTCTGATGTGATCTGGTACCTTGTCGCATTGCCCTGCGAGTAGGGCTTTCTTGATCAAAACTGTTCCATTGCCAGAGAATTCCGCCTCGTCAAATTCAACGCCGTAATGCTTCAACTGCCAACGAATAAAGCCCGAGTCGTGATGATTTAGTTTCTGTTGTCCTTCGCGCGTCAGCTTGGGGATGAACATGCGCTGTAGTACGAAGCCGTCGATTCGTTCAATTCGATGTGCCGTGAATTCCCATGCGCAGAGGCGAACCCATCTCTTTTGACAGATTCATCACGATAGCAAGCCATTGCGGACCCTCCCGATTGCGGGCTTCGACAACTAAGACGCTATGGCGGCTAAACAGGATTCAAGGAACCTTGATGACAGATATCCGAAGACGAAGAAGACAGAAGACGACAAGTCAAGTCAAGCCCCAGTATCTGGTTGTGCAGCGTCATGTGCGCATTATCGGAAATAAAGACCCATGTGAAGCCCATTCTTGAAAGATATTTCCAAACAGGTGTATAACAGTGAGCTGGCGCTTGAGGAGTGCAGAAGACAAGCAAGCTATGTGTGGCCATGTCGAGGCCTGTCTTGCGCGGTTCAAGTGCTGTTTGTTACTTTCCATGTGAGTTTGTTTCTAGAGTTCGGCAGACCAGTTCTTTCTCTTTCAATCAGGATCCTAGCTCTGCGGTCTGGACGTTCGATTCGGGGAGGCGGCAGCCTAAATTATTATCAATAATCACTTTTTCCATGGGGCAAATTCGCGACGTACTACGGAGTACTACTCCGTTGTTCTCTTGAGATATGTTGGTCCCGACATGCGCATTGGGCATCTTGGAAACGCAAACGGGGAAATCATGCATTGTCATCTGATCAGACAGCATCTCGGTGGACCAAACAATTTAAATCCTCGCCACCATGGTCAAGACGTGGCCAATGCCATGTCTATCACGTCCCTCTCTACCCAAGGCACCAATCGCTGGTGCTTCGGAGGGACCCAATTCCAAGCAAGGCATGGTTGCGGCAGGCGATGGCAATCTGGTTGGCTCCAAGCCTCAAAACCCTGACTAGTCAACCATTGAAGCTCCATGCGAGACGGGGGAATATTTGTCTTGTCAGAAATCAACCATGGTACTGCCTCCTTGGAACTTTCGGTCCAGAGTACTCCGTAATAGCAGTACAACAGAACGAGAATTTCTCTCTCTCGTCACGGCCGCGCCTTCTTGTGGCCTCCTTTGTTTCTGTCCACGACAGATTTGTCGCACCATGTTGCATCGTCATGATGCGCAGTTTCTTCTAGCCAGCCCCATATTTCTTTCTTCTTTTCCAAGGTTTAATTGTCGACATCTGTACCATATCTGTCCTTTTTTTTTAACCGCATACGGAGCACCTCATGACGCCGACGCATTGCCATTCGATTCTATCCTCGCTCGTTATCCAGGAATAAGACCCACCATGGGCATCCGCTCATGCTTGACGGCTTCACGCAAAGTAGTACTTTTCCTCGCATCCTCTGCCTTGATTACAACGTTTCTCTATATCGCTCTTCGTGTTCAAGGCATTTTCTACCCACATGCTGGAGTGACAACGACCCAGGACCAAATAGCATTCGCGTATAGCAACACACGACCCGAGACCCGAACACGATATATACCTCGCATAATACATCAGATCTTCCTTAACCAGCATGATGCCGCGAATGAAACAATGCCCTCCACTTGGGATGTGGCGCGGCAGTCGTGCATTTCACTGCACAAAGACTGGGAGTACAAGGTGATTTGACGAAGCTTGAATTGGTGCGCTCCTTTCATGCGAATATCTCAAAGGGTCTGACTGTCATCAATTAGCTGTGGACTGAAAAGCCGTCACGAGACTTCATACAGAAAGAATATCCATGGTTTTTGAGGACGTATGACGGCTTCACCTTCCCAGTGCAGCGAGTCGATGCGTTGAGATACTTCCTGATGCGACATTACGGTGGAATTTACATCGACCTTGACAATGTGGGCATATTCGACACCATGGCGACATGCTATCGAGTTTCCTGAGTTATGCCGGCTAATACGATCAATCAATAGGCATGCCGGACCAATTTGGAGCCGCTTCTGTATTACCCAGCATGGCTTATGGACAGGGGCCATGGCGCTTTGAGCAATAACGCCCTGGGGTCGCTGCCGAATCATCCATTTTGGAAATATGTAACTGAGTCGCTACTCCAATACTCGCGGAACTACCCCCTCCCATACCTGGCAGCAAGTTTTGCGCCGGGCAAATGGTTTCTAATAGATGCGTGGCAGCGATACCACGCCGGACTGTCCAAGGAAGACGACCGGCTCACTCGTGTCATGATGGACTCGCGACCAGGATCAGCACCATGGATCTTCTTCACATATGCGGAGGGAGGTTCGCAGTCTAATAAGAACCACGGGTTGTTTTTACCGAGAGTATCGAATTTGTTTACTTTTATGTGCTGCTCGGTTGCCGTTCTCGCCGCCGCCGCCGTTGTTGTTATTGCCGTTGGTCCCGGTGATTGGCGGCTGTCGAAAACATACTGGACGAGACAGAGGTGTCGACACCGGCATTTTGATGAAAGTATCTCTGAGTAATAATAATGATAATAATGATCATGTTACAACTGTGAAAAGTCGCATTATGTGCAGGCCTACGTGGGCAGCAGTACACTGTTGTGTCGATTTGGTGGAAGGCACACGCTGCGCCTACTTCGGCGCCTAGATGAACTGCTGAAGGATTGCAAGTAATCCTTGCAGGGAGCGTCTTGTACCTGGTTCCGACTATGTTGGTACTCAATTCCAAAAACCCCCAGTCCCTTCATGGCAGACATGTTCAAGCCTTTGGCCGCACTTATGAGTGGTTTCGTGAGGCGCGTACGACGGGCCAATCGATACGATGGGACCTGTAGTAAAGTAAATCTGTCACCCAGATCATCCTACCTTTGGCCCACGGCATTCAGACATGTCGATAGGCTTTGCTCCGCCACCCAAAATCCAGCTCACTTTGCAGCGTTTACCGTTTTTCGCAGTTCAAAAATAACAGATAATCTTCGTCCGCTGGAAAGGAACGAGCAACACCTCCCCGGACAAATATGCTACCAGGTAAGCAGATCCCGAGAAAAAGGCATTCGCGACTCTCCGTCGCATGACATGATCGCTCTGCCTCACACCGCATTGACCCGATGTGTGTCGACGGTTCCCGTGGCCAGCCAGGGTTTGAACTTCACATGTGTAGCTGAGAGGCAGGGAACACGACATTAGTGTGTTAACACGATCTCGGACTTGACATCGACCTCTTGGAAATGCGGCAACTGACATACTTTTTCCTCAGCTCGAACCGGGATCATGTCGACGGATGGTGGGCAAGAACAGACCCAAGTTTGCTCATCGCCAGGTTAAAAAGTTGCGATTGGTGTTTTTTGAGCAGCGGGGTAGGAATAGATCAGCACAGACCTTTGGGGAAAAGAACCCAACCCCGCGCTGGAGGCTTGCATTGTCTCCGCACGACTGCCAGTTGCTGCCAGTTGTCGCTACCAAATCAGGCAGTTACGGCCCAGAGTCCGTTCCTTCCCCGCATAAGCCAGACTGCGCTAATGCACGCCACCTTGCGACTATCCCAGGTTCCAGCCATCAACTCCCACAAACTGGGACGAACTTGTGCGAAAACAGACCTCGGTAGCGAGTGTGGAGTTATGCCGAGCTCTTCTGACTCTTCTTATATGTAGATATTGGCCTATATACTGAGGCCCTGCCCTGATCTGCGGCAATACGTTCCATCCGAGCTCGAACAAGCTTCAACACCCACCAGCCTCTGATTGAGCAAACATGTCCAAGATTCAGAAGAGACAGACGATACGCCAAAGCGTGTCGTATCCTGCGGGGACAGCGTTCGCTTACAAGGTCCCCGAGGGTTACTTTGGTAATTTGACCGAGGAGCAAGAAGCAAAGGTTCGAGCAATGTGGGCAATTGGATTCAAATTTATCGAGGTTTGTGAGGCCGAAGACGACGCCAGTAAGCAAAAGACCCTCGAGGAGAAGTATGTCCCGCCCGCGAAACAGACCCGGCGACTGCCACGCGGCGCAAGTGAGACTCACGAAAAGCACCCGACGCTAGTCAATGAAATATTGTCACTATTGCCCACCACGGAAAAGAACTTGGACAGGCTGGCACAGCAAGCTGTTGAGTCTTTGGACAACTGGACCCCCGAGATGTACCGGTTAATTATTCTACGAGTGGTCAAGCATGAGCACCCAGACGCGCTTGCTCTTCGATTCCTCCGCGCAAGCAACTGGGATGTCATCAAAGCTACGACCATGATGGGCAAAACCATTTATTGGAGGACAATTGAGGCTGGAGTGGACGACGACATCCTGAGGCACGGAGAAGGTGGCGCGGCGGAAGATGAGAAGAACAACCGAGGAATCACAAGAGCGCTAGGCGCAGACTTTATGAAGCAAGCTCGACGGGGCAAAAGCTTCATTCACGGGGTCGATAGAGCGGGACGGCCGGTAACTTACATCAGAGTTCGACTGCACAGATCATCCGACCAGTCTGTTCAGAGCCTCGAGAGATACACCCTGTACCTTCTCGAGCTGGCCCGCTTGTCGCTGAGGCATCCGATCGAGGCAGGCGTATGTGAATGAAGCCCCCGTATCATGGCAAAAGAACGTGGCGACTGACGTATCATTATTGCAGACTATCTTGTTGGACCTGTCCGGCTTCAAACTTGCCAACTTTGATCTAAAACCACTTCAGTTCATCCTCAAGCAAGTTGAGACGAATTATCCGGGCTCGCTAGGGCTACTTGTGGTTCATAACGCCCCATTTGGCCTTAAAAGTACGCACTTTTGCTCACAGGCTTGACGTATCATAACTAACACAAGTGATTTACGCAGCAATCTGGAGACTCGTTCGCCTCTGGTTCAACAAAGAACTCACTAGCAAAGTCAAATTCACATACGGCAAGAAGGGCCTGAGGAGATGGATAGCACCAGATCAACTAATAAGAGAACTCGGCGGCGAAGAAGATTGGGAATACACATACGTGGAGCCAGAACCGGATGAGAACTCCAAGATGAATGACACTGAGACACGGGACCGGCTTCTGGGAGAAAGAATGGTGCTGGCGCTGAAGTTTGAAGAATTGACAAAGGAGTGGGTCATGAATGCTCAACTGAGCGAGAAGGCGAGGGAGATCTGCGACAGGCGAAACCAGTGTGTGAAAGACTTGGCTGCCAACTACTGGGAATTAGATCCTTACGTACGAGCCAGATCACTCTATGACCGACTGGGTTACTTTCGTGGTGCTGATGGTGTGGAGTGGCACCACGGCAAGGCAGATGAGGAGTCGTTGCAGGAGATGATGGAGAAGATCAGGTCGATCGACAGTTGTGGCGCGAGTCATCACGAAGATGTCAGTATTTCCGATGATGAATCATGCTACGACAGTGATTAAGAAGAGACGTGCCGAATATGTATTTAAGCAGGTGGATATGAGCCGTGTTATGATTGTAACGCATTGTTATGACTTACGTTGGAACATGACGTACTACTTTGGCCTTGAATTTGATGAGCACACCAAGTGTAAATATCATTGTACACAATTACCGTCATTAAAAAAATCACTACAAACTTTTGCCGGATGTTCATCGACTCCGATCCAGACGTTTTCTCCAGACTAAGCTGTTTGCGGCGGAAAACCGTTGCGGGGCCCCGTTTACGCTTCACAACCTCGACTTCGACAATGGACATCTAGCCACGGCTCTTCTCAGAGGTTCGATCCTAATTTATGCAATAAATTATTTTATCCATCTTTCTACGCTTGATGCCATCGTGTCTCTTTCCCTTCATGTCCGGCGTTGGCCATGGTATCTTTCTTCCTCACCATGTGTTACACGCAAGAGGCCCAACAGATCGTGAAGCCCAAGAAAGGGCCTCACCGATAAAGGACTTATTCGTTACACAACGAGATCACGAGAACTATGGGGCGCATTAGGCACGGGCCGTTTCTTTCATGTATATAAGACGATCTCCCCTCGCCTTGAGGCTTGAGGAAACCAAGGACCTTTGACACCGTACAAGATTACCATTGAATTGAGTCTTTTGCTCCAAGCCCTCGAATACAAGCCCTTGTCACACCGTGTCAACGCAGCGGGAATGCCCTAAATTGTCTTGCATGTTTTGACGGCTAATTTATACGAGTGAACATCGTATCGATAAGATATAAACTCCATTTTCGCGACGGAATGAATTCATGACCTGTCCGAACTGTAATCGAAGGTCGTTTGCCGGAACGCAAGACGTCCGCACTCCAAAACAAGAAGCCAAGGCGATCGCGACCGGTGGCTCTTTCTTTCAGGGTAACGGACCGGAATTTTCATGAACATTTCGAATCCTTCTATATTAAACGCGCTTATATATTTCTCCCGCAAAAAGCATCATAATTGCAGATGTCATCAGAATAAGCTTCCTCGCGCTCGTCTGGAAGCGGTGGTCAGATCCTAAGGCGAGGTCGAATGCAGGCAAGGCGAAATAAACACTAAACGTACTCTACACTTTTGAAATGTCATCCCATCTCGCTATTCCAGACTACCTCTTCTAGTCGTGTCTCTGTAGATGCTGATTGAAAGACTGAAGTGGGCGTCGAATATTGGGCACTCGGCGTCTTAATCCACGTGAGATAATATCAGGACATCTATCCCCTCTCAAAATTCAAATAAGAAGCTACAATAAAATGAGTATTCACTGGCACGTGAACAGATTCTTTCCTTCCAAAAGGGATGCTTTAGTTTAACGTGAATAAAGGCAGACGCTCAATGATGCATAAAACACACTTGCATGCAAAAGGATGGGCCCTTCTTTGCTGTGCATAGTTTATCACAGCTAGCTCTTGACTTCCTCAAAAGAGATCAGGGAAAAGAAAAATTGAAAACAAAAGATTCGTCTTCTCATGTGACTTCTTGAAGAACTTGTTCCGAACGCATCCGACGACAAACGGACAAAGAGAGGCGTCACGTTTACGGCACCCTCTCTTTGAGGGCGACGGATGTATAAGGACTGCCTCCTCCTGAAGACAATCTGCGTCGCTTGATTTAAAAATATCTCCACAAACAATCGAAACTCCTGCAGTACGTTTGCCGTGGTGCGCGTTCATCATTATTGACATTGCGCAGACCTATCTCAACTTGGCCACTATTATCTTGACTTTTTTACAAAAAGGAACACATTACGGTTAGTTTCTCTTATGTTATGGTGGCCGATCTTTCCTTGTAGCCAAGTAGTATTTGCTCACAAACTTCAGTGTCGCAATGACAGTACCATGGACAAAAATTGCAACGGGAGACGGGATTCGCAAGGCGATCGAGGAGGCCCTGAAGTCGGCACCGAGTCATGAGGGGGACGAAAAAAAGTTTTCCTTGAAAGTACACTGGGAATCGAGTGAAATCCAAATCCAAGAATCCGCATTCCGTGAAGTCAATAAGACGACTACTTCTATCGGCAAAACTCCGAAGGAACTAAAGAGACCTTGCCAAGATTTTGTAGCAGAGAATTGGAGTCACACAGGGTCAGATGTGCTGGATGCGATAATGGAATTTTTGGACACGCAGTACAATTTAGGTGAGTAGGGAGAGCTAGGTCTTCGCTACTTCCCATGGAGCCAATTGTGCACCGGTCGGACACCATGACAATGTCTTACTGACTTCTATACCATGGCAGACCTCGACAACCAAGACCGGAGCTACAGCATCAAGTTGAATTGGGACGAGCAGTATGCTCAATATACTGCGGAAATCACCGGAACGCATGAAGATGTTAGGAACATCACCGAACAACTAGCATGGATGACAGCCACATTTCGCAACTCAAACGATTCGACAAACGCCACTTCCAAGGTCTATTTCAGCTGGACCAAGAAAAGGAGTAGGATAAGGGCCGAAATAAAGCCTCTACCTCTTGACTCATCCCCGGAGACAAATCCTGAGAAGCTCGTCGACTCAACAGACTCCCCCCAATACATTTTTGAATACGAGGATGTTTCTGTATATATTCAGCCCAAGAAGGAAAACCAAGAGGATTGATAGCAACACTGACGTGCTGGGCCAGAGAAGTTTTTCAGAGGCTGATGGTCATGCCAGTTGCTTTTTCTGGGACTGAAATCAAGTTTGAGTTGAGGCGTCACGATGCAGAGGGTTTCAGAGGGTGTGACCAGGTATAATAAAAAGGGTCGAATTTGCGGGATTTTGAGGGGTTTCAACGAAGAAGTGTATAATTACTATCAACATGGTCAACTTCGTCATACATGTGCAATAACCCCCAGCCCTTTCACCGTTGAAGGCTTCTGAAGTCGCTGTGCAAGTTCGCCTCAATAACAAAGATTTTGCATCCAACATGAGCTGAGACTTCTGACATTCCGCTCGAAAGGATCTTGACCTTTGTAAGGTTGAGGTATTCATGTCGTTGCACAGAGTCTCAGCCACTTCTTCTTCTGCCCGTCACCCGGCCCGGGCCGCTAGTGGATCCGGCCATGTGGCATGTGCCATTCGCTACTGGTTCACATCAATTGATTGCATCACAGCTTGGGCTCCTTTTCTTGCACCTCAATCCAGAGGCCTTCAGCCTCGGCAAACAAGCCGCCTTCCCCGTCCTCAACCGTCCCCCTGAGCCACAGCTTTCTTCCACCCGACCTGCTCTCCAGCCAAGTGCGGCAGAGGACAATGCTGGGGGTACGCAGAGGCTTCCTATACTTTATATTCAGGGACGCCGTATAACCGGACATTCCCGGTGACCGGTGAAGACCGACGACCATGCCCATGGTGTCATCTAGTATGGTGGCGACTAGGCCACCGTGTGCGACGTTGGTGTGCCCGTTGACACCTCGGCCGAGGAGGGCAAGGAGGCTCACGAGCTCCCCTGCGACAGGGCTATTGGCACCGGTGGTAGCTGGTGACGGCCTGGGCTGCGGCTGCGGCACTTTGTAAAATGATTGCCACGAGCTGATGGTGTCGCCTGTTGCCAGAGTCTCGGCAATAAAGGAGTCCTCGCTACTGGCCTTGGGTTGGCGAGATGGAGTGGCCACGGGAGTTAGATTGGCATCATGGAGGAGCCGCAAGCACCAGGCAGGTGCCGAGGCGGAACCAAAAGTAGTGCGGGCATTTTCAGATAGCGGCTCTGGTCGGATTGCCGGCCTTTCCAAGACGACCATGTTGAGAATTGGGTCGTTGTTGAATCGTCGTGGTTTCTGCTAATTTAACAAGGTGAAAGACATGAGGATGGAGGGGGTTTTCGGGTTTTTCTTGCCGAGGCATAGCTTCGCTGAGGCAATACCCGAGTAGCAGGCGCGAAAATGCTAGCCGTCAGAGAATGGATTCACCCATTGCAACACATGCGAATTGTGGCAATCAATTATTCTGTTTATACATCTAAAGCCAAGTTTAAAAAAGTGCATATCGCTCCCCCATGTTTTGGAAGGCGTGCGCTGCTCCTTCCTGATTCGGGGAGCATCGCTGCGACACAGCTAAAGCAGCCAGCCTCACCCTGGACCGCAGCAGAAGACATAGACCTCGCAACCTCAGGACACGGGCATTCTTCATTGGATTAATTGACTAGCAGCAAAGAATCCATTAGGAAACAAGCCGCCGCTGGCATTGTAGCGAACATGCCGGCCCGTGGTGCTGTGGATCTGGGGCTTTGTCGTGGTGTGCGACCGACTAGCTGCGCTTGACGTCCAGTCGCAGCCATGAAAGACGAGTTGGGGCAGCCTGATGCAATTCACTGTACTCTTGAGAGACTTTCATTCCCTCTGGTTCCTTTGAGAGTCAAGGCGCCTTCGAATGTCGCAGTTCCCCGAATGTCAATGCCTTTGTATCTTTGGCTGAACGCGGTTTAGCGTGTTTGCAACGCGCCCAGTTCAAAATTTTCTTCAACGCTCTGTTGGCACCCTCACCACTTCGGGTAGAAAGAAATGTCCAACGCCTCGGTTGAGAATTCAACATCGGACCTCCTCACGTTGATTATCACGACGTCGCCGACCCTCTCAGCTCCATCTACCGAGCTGCTCTCTGCCGTCCTCACGTCGTTTCGCGCTCATTGCGCTCCATTGTTGAACTGCAGCGTCATTGTCGTGTTCGACGCATGCGAACAAATTACTGCCCATCCGCGGCTCAAGAAAGGCTACGTCACACCAAAGAGCGCCCAAGACTACGACGCCTACAAGAAGAACGTCAAACATCTCTTCCTGCAGGAATATCTGCAGAGCACCTCCGAGCGGACAGAGCTGACAGAATGTTGCGGCGAAGCTGAGTACGGCTCACCATACAGCACGCCGGTTCTTTTCACCACCTCTTCCACAGCAGATGGCCGCGTCACTTTCATCGAGGCCGCGGGTCAGCGCCTGGGGTTTGGTTTGGCAGTTCGTACGGCACTCCGAGCAGTGGGAACTCCCTACGTCTGGGTACACCAACATGACTGGGCTCTCATCCACCATGTCCCAATCGCACATCTCCTTGGCATCATGAGGGCCTCCGAGTTGGACCATGACGATGAGAAGCCCATAAAATACGTCTGTCTGCCCTCTGGACGCAGGACCTCCTACGCTACGTCGGACCAAGTCATGCCGTTTCCAGAGCTACGGAAGCTCGCCATTGCCCTTAGTGGCGATTATATATCGCCAGGGAGCTCCCCAACCGCCATCCCGCTGACACCCATGTTCTTTTGGCACGACAAGCCGCATATTGCCTCAACGGCGCATTATCTTCAGCGTGTTTTCCCCAGCAGGCTGGCCATGATGCGCGGGGCATTCATCGAGGACACGATCGGGCAGAGAGCCAGGAGTCAGATGAAGGAAGGGCAGTGGGCCAAATGGGCAACCTGGCTTTACAACCCCCGAGATGGCAAGCAAGTGTGCTTGAGACATCTCCATGGCAGGACGTGGAGAGGTGAGGAGGAGGAAACGAGGATGAAGGGGGTACATCGTGAGCGAAACTTGGCTGCGTTGCGCCAGTTGGCAGATGCAGCAAACGGTAATGCCGATGCCAACACCAACTCTAGATTCCTAGAAGACGACTCGGATACAGAAATTAGCCTAGACTTCTTACGAGAAGAGACGTGAGATTTCTTCAGACGAGTTCGAACTACCTCGGTGTCCAGTGCTCGCAACGCCGGCGCCTTCCATCTCGATGCATTGAACTTTCGATTCCGTATTCGAAAATATCCCGCATCGGCACGTCTTGCATATCCGCTGTTTTTTCCCTCCAATGAGACCATCGTGACCATGCTGCCTTCGGAGTCATCAAGCTCCCGAAACCTAGGTAATCTTGGCCTTTTCTCGTCGGCGTGTTTTGGCAATGGTTGTGTAAGGCAATCTCGAAATGGTATCCCGAACACGGGCTATTTCCGAGGTGTTACATTTAGGTCGCGCGTGTATCGCTTGTTTCGGGTGCTGCCTACCCAATGACTGGGAAACTTGGGTCGGCTTGAATTTACAACGACGGCACACGTAGGTGACAGATATGTTGTTTTACACGCCGTTCCTGTGCTGAGACCTGCAACTTGGTCCAGTTTTTTTTTCCCTTTTTTTTTGCATCCTCAGATTCAAGCGATTCAAGCTACAGAACTACCTGCTTATATATATATATATGTATTCATATCAAATTATAAAAAAAAAAAGGAAAAAATAATCTGGATAAAGGGCATCTAGTAAAACTATATTTTAGCCATACCTAGGCCGGGGAACCGCAACTAACCACGCAAGACAGCATGAACGCATCGCGATGCGTCAGACACACTACCCGAATTGGTGATATATATGTTCATATATAATTAAGTCTGTTAATATTTTTTTTTAAAAAAGATCTTTCTTAATCCAAATAATCATGCAAGCATCGTGCAAGCATTACATCAGTTAACACAATGTGTTGGCCGTACCAACCCAGAGAACCCCAACATGCCACGTAATACAACCACGAGTACACGCATCGTGATGCGTCAGAAACTAGCAAAATATAATATACATGAAACGAAACCTTCAAACTTCATGATCCTCTTGACAAATACACCTACACAGCTAGTGACTTGTTCCAGAATTCTCCAGCTAGCCAAAGGCTTATACAATGGGGTGATTTGCTTCAGCGGTAGACCTTGATAGGCATGGCCGAGCGGCGCACGGGTATGCAGCGAGCCAAGAGAGGAGCTGGTCTTTTCCGGCTTTGAGGTCGTTGTGCTCCGGGAACAAGCATCCGCGACACTTGTGGCTGAGCGAATACGCAAACTCATCCGACTGCCTCTCAGAATTTTTTCCACCTCTTTGTCTAATTGGTGCAAGGGTCTCTTTACCGTTGCATGGCAACGACATGTCCTTAATGCGGCCCAATTCTACGCGTGGGACATTTTTTGGCCCTATGAGATAGCCTTGTAGTCTAAAACTATTGTAATGTGCTTCTGTACCGGTGGAAACTCCTGGTCTTGGTCTATTTGGAACGGTTACTTCTGAGCATACTAGTGGCGTATTGAGTGATGACGTAGACGCACCTGCGTATCTGGTGTACAGAGCCTTTTATTCTTGTTTCCAGGAGTCCTTCAATATCTCATCGTCCACCAGCCACCCCCTCATCCAGAACAGTTAGCAACATCTGTCTAAATGCAAGGTACTGTACAGTGCCGTCTATTGAGTCTCGGCGTTATTTCTTGCCTCGACATTTAGACAGCTCACGATTCGTAGTATTTCCGGATACCCTGGCTCCTTGACCCAAGCAACCACCACCACCACGACGTCACTAGATAAGGGGGTGGCGTTTCTTTCTCCAGTCTCCCATTCATAAATCTGTGCCGGTGGACAAAGTGGCTCACGGCTTGATTCGTTTATCGAGTCGGTATCCCAAGACATGGGTCCCGGTACTACGGCAGATCGACTTGGACCGCTCACTCGCTCACCTTCAGTCGGTATAACTCTTGATCACTCATCCGTCCTAGCTCGTAGCCCTGCCGTGAGGCGGCATGCTTGATAAGCACTTGACGCTTTCCAAAGTGAAACTGACGCCCTGCATGATTTGCAGGCTGCGGACCCGAGCGCGGCTTCGCACTCACAGTTTTTGATTCATTCTTCTAGGCGACGAAAGGGGGCCGCTAGCTTTGGTCGTCAACCTCTGCCGCGATGATGCCTTCAAATCCTCCAGACATGCCCTCCTGCCCATGAATAACAGCACGGCACTGAACCCCCGGGATCTGCAGCACCTGGAGCGAAGAGGCTGCTTCAGCTTGCCATCTCGCGGGATGCAGGACGCGTTGCTCCGCGCCTACTTTCACCATGTGCATCCCTTTGCGCCCGTCGTCGACGTGCCCGACTTTGCGTATCGCTACACAACCGGACAAGTGAGCATCTTGTTGCTTTGGAGCATGTTTGCCGCGGCAGGGGGCGTGAGTCATGTCTACATGCGAGAGTTGAGACCGGCGAGCAGCACGTCGATGGAGCTGACCAATGTCTGGTGGTTTGTCGACGAGCAGCTGCCAACCGGCGAGCTTGGGACGACGAGGACAGAGGCCAAGTCGACGGCGTTTGAGCGGGCAAAGGCCGTCTATGAGTTGGAGTACGAAAAGGAGACAATGCTTCTCATCCAGTCCACATACCTGATGAGCTACCGGCTCGGGCGCTTAAACGACGTCAGGGGGCCGTGGTATTGGATGGGCGTCGCCATCAACCTCGCCTACACGGCCGGGCTTCACCGTCTCCCGCCTCCCGAATCGCCAAAGGCTCCCGCCGTAGAGGTCCCTCGCGAAGTCTACCACCGCTTCCTGCCCTGAGAGATCAACGAGCTGGTCCGGCTGTGGCTGTGCCTCGTCAGGATCAGCGCCACGCTGGGCAGCGCACCATCGTCGTTTTACACGGCCAAGTCGTCGGGCCCAACGCGCCGACAGATTGACCACATGGAGCGCGAATTCGAGACGCACCTCTCCGGCCTCCCAGCCGGGAGCCACAGGAGCAATTGAAGCTCATGGTGATGCACGTACACCAGATCCGGCTGTATCACGAGTATGCCGCTACCCCCCCCCCCTTACCACGTCGTGTATACACATCTAACCGAGTCCCTGCTCCAGAGCAACAGCAGCCATCCTGTATATCCCCCAGAGCCAAAGCCTGCAGTACAAAGGCACAGCCAAGCACCGAGGCTCCCTCTAGTCTCTGAGTCTCCGGAAAATGCGAGCCTCGGCGCACCGCATCACGCACCTGATCAACGTCATGATGGGCAAAGGCCTCACCACGCACGTCCACATGCTCACGTAAAGCCCTTTTGCCCGCCCAAAAAAAAAAAACCCACCAGGGATAAGAACAAGAAAAGAAGGCTAACGCGCGCAAGCAGCGTCATTGCCGTGATCCCCTCGATGCAGGTGCACCTCACCGACCTCATGTCCTCGAGCCAGCCGACGCGGCAGGCGGGCGAGCACAACCTGCACCTGTACATGGTGCTCCTGACAATCTCCGCACGACGCACGTCTCGGCCAAGGCGACGCACTGCCTGTTCAAGATGGCCATCGACAAGGTCAAGAACAAGCCCACGTCGTGTCCGTGCCCGCTGCTGGCGGGCGGCGGCGGCGTCCGGGCCCGCGTCGGCACCCGGCTCACAACCGGGGTATCGTCACCGACGACGGCGACCCGGTTTTCCCGGTCGCCATGCAGGGGCTGTCGTATCTGGACATGCTGCCGGTGATGTCGCCCGATGGGGAGTTTTCGCTGCACGAGTAACGGCTGCCATGTTTCTCTTTGGTGTGAAACGCGCGGGCTGACTAGTTTTTCAAATTTTCTCGGGACGTTTCGGGGCCGGAGATACAACGCTTTTAATCACGAGACTGTGCCTTTTTTTTTTTCCTTCCAGTGGAGCACACTATTACATGTACGATTATTACTACCATCTAGTTACCCCGTAGCCGGTCTGCACATGTGCCATTGCCTTTTTTGGCCCCCGTGTCTATATTTAAATCGTGCAAAAAGTCCCGCCCCCTTGCAAGCCGGGGTCCCGCCCCGCACCTCGGGCCCCCGAGCCCCAGTGTCCGAAACGCCCGGCTGTTCTCGGTGGGTACCCGCGGCTACCGGGGAGTCAAGCGCCGCACGTGGGATTGTGAGACTGGCAGCTCCGGGCCGTGGCCATGGTCCCGGGTCGTACATGACCTTCGCGTTTGTGTCTCGTGTACTCGGTAAAACAGAAATCATGGTCGCTGCCCTCTCGGTAGATCCATCTTGGTAAACAGAGCGAGAATTAAGGACAGAAATCGTCACGATCGCGCTCTCGGTAAAACAAGACCCTGATGCCGGGGAAATGTTGACCCAGGCAAAGCGGAGAGAGCCAAGGCTGTGGCTTATCCCCTCCGGGGGCCCTGCCGGGGGCCGCATCACGGTTGCCGGAAAGCACCAGACCGCTTAGCAGTTCGTCGGCCGGTACGCCTTGAGCGAGGTGTCGCCGCCGGGGACGGCGCCCTGCGCAGCAGCCATGTACTTGTCAATGGCGGGCAGCACATGCGGGCAGCGGTCCTGGTTCATGGCCCTGACCAGGGTCTTGACCTCGTCGGGCTTCATGGTCGACCCGCGCTTGGACACGAGCGTCAGGCCGTCGACGATGAACTGGAACGTGTCCTGGTTGACCAGCACGTCGTGGGCGTCGGCGACGTTGGCGTCCCTGGCGGCGGCCGTGCCGTTAAGGAAGACGCGGTCCAGGACGGCCTTGTGCACGAGCTCGTCGTTTTCGGCGTCGAGCGCAATCTTGCCCTGCCTCTGCAGCTCCTGGGGTTCCATGGACTCGGCGTTGGACAGGAAGTTGGAGACGGTGCCCGTGTCGTTTCGCCACGCGCGCGCCGCGGCGTCGATCTGCTCGCTGGTTGGCGTCTGCGTGCTCGCGGTTCCGATTCCGCCAGACGACGACGAGCCTCCTCCGCCCGCCAGGGGCCCCAGGAAGTTGTCCACCATGCTGCCGATGGCTCCAAAGGTGGGAAGGGCCACGGCGGCGTGTCCCTGGAGGACGATGACGAGGGGGCCGATGACGTTTTTTGGCCGCATTTTGTCTTTCTTGTTGTGTATAATAGACAGGCAAGTAAGAAAAAAGGTGCGAAAAAGAGGCCTAACGATTGGACTGTTGACAATAAAGGATGGAATACTGCTGCTGCAGCTGCTCGGTGTGTTCTGGTTGCAAACGAGTGTGAGTATCAGATTAAGGCTAGTATAGGCGTGAGCTGATGACCAGATGTTTTCCCCCCACGATGCCACAGGACACACCAGACGAGACCAATTATATATACCTTTCCATTTCAAGTTACACATCAAAGTAGCGGTTTTTTCTCGGCGGTAAATAATGGGCCTGTCCGCACAGAAGCTTTCCGTGTAACTTTTTTGTTTCCCAAGGCTTTTGCTTTGCGATGCCCACCACGAGCGCAAAATCCATGTAGTCTTTGTCGCCGGAAATGACGCATGTTTTAGATGCTACCCACTTTTGACTCTCGAGCATCGTACAAACCGTTAAAATATGGGCCCATGATGGTAGATTGCGAGAACCTATCGTGGCCGCCACGCGCGTGGTGGTGGCATCCCCACCGACCATGTCAAAGCACATCGACACATGCCTCCCCCACGCAGCGAGCGACCTGTTCGTTTCAGGTTTGACCTGCTCAGGGGATCACCGCTACGGTGTTGCGCTACGGCGCGCAGAAAGCTTGGTTGCCTCGGGACTTTGTGGGCTGGGTGGCCAGATGGGATGGCCGGCAATAGGAGGGGATTGGTGCTCTTGACTACACTGGCCGAGTTTTTGACGTTGGCTGGAGGGGGAACTTTGGATGAGAGACGGGGAAGGGGGGGCTCGAACGATTTGTTTTGAAGCGCAGCTTCGGTGATTCGGAACCTTTAAGCTGTTGTTGACTCTCTCGACAGCCATCAATGGGCCCTGTGATGATCTGAAAAGCCGTGTCCACTGTAGTAAAGCACCTGGTGTAGTTTTGGCAAAACTGCTGCGTTTTCGGCTTCAACTCGTACGTAACGACGGATACATTCGGCGTGTTGATCACAGTCGTGCCGCAGTGCGAGGAGGACGCCCTCCTTCCATCTTGTATGTGAAAATGTGGCTCTTTGTTGACAATTCAATCATGTCCTACCAGCCTGCCGGTATTGTTTATAGTCCCTATATCAAGAGCCTGTAGTCTGAATCGTGATGCCTGAATTGCTTGATAGGCCTCTTCTTGGACGTTGAACCATTTGATCCGTTGGCATGGTCACCTCTGACAGTAGTTGGTTTATTCTTACAATGCAGTTTTCCACATTTAGCAACCCTTTTTATGCCAGTCTTTTGGGACTTTCAAGCCCAGGGGACACTAAAAGCTGTCTATTGATGGGCGTTGCTTTTGGGCCAACCAAGTCTCGGGTCACAATGGAAGGGAGTCATGCTGTTCCTCAAGGGCTTCGATATCTTGTCCGTCTGAATCCCCGCAGTAGGGTAACTCGGGCAAGATGCGCCTAGCCTCCCTTCTCGCCTTTTTCAGGCGGCGCTTGGCCTTGATACCCAGCTTCGTCTTCTTGGGTTTCGAATCCACCGGCTTGTCAATCCACACGGGGAGCGCAACAGGGGCATGGGCAACTGCGTCGAGGGTGCGGAACAGCTCTTCGTTGGCGGCGGTAGTCTCGGGCGCCATGCGGCCATCGCGCACGGCAATCATGAGCAGAGCCTTGAGAGCAAAGTGTGCGTCGTTCCCGGCAGCGTGGAGGTTCGCGTAGGGAATGGCGAATTCGTCCAAGAGCTTCTCTATGCTGTAGCGGTAGTAGAGCTGGAGCGGGTACTGCGCAGCCTTGACCGTGTCCATGATGTAGGCGGCTCGGCTGGCGATTCCGGGGTCCAGGTTGTTCAGGAACTTGACCTCCTCGCGCGTCCCGTGGGCGACGAGCACGTACGCCCTGCCGGCGGTGAGGTGGGCGAAACTCGTGATGAACTCGGGAAGGGCAATGCGCTCCGTGTCCCCGAAGAGGAACGACTTGGCGGCCCACTTGCATGGCCGCGAGTCTGTGTTTATGAACTGGTGAGAGGTGATGGCGGCCCCCGGATCGTGGAGCGGCGTTGTGAGGTGGCGCGTGTCCAAGATGGAGACGCCAATGTGGAAGCTTTGTCCTGGGGAAATGACTTGGTAACCCCCGCCTGTGTCGACGTCTACGGCGACGAGCAGGACGTCTTTGATGTGTGTTCCTGGGAGGGAGTGGCTGATGGGGGGCGGGGTGTATGGCGGAACGGGGTGGAGGGATTCGAGGCGATATCCTAGGATTTGGCGGAGGGCAATGTTTTCCTCGCGCAGGATGCCCGTGTGCTGGCCTGGGACTGAGGGCATCGTGCGTGATGGTGATTTGGTGGTTTGGTGGTTTGGTGGTTTGGTGGTTTGGTGGTTTGGTGGTTTGGTGGTTTGGTGGTTTGGTGGTTTGGTGGTTTGGTGGTTTGGTGGTTTGGTGGTTTGGTGGTTTGGTGGTTTGGTGGTTTGGTGGTTTGGTGGTTTGGTGGTTTGGTGGTTTGGTGGTTTGGTGGTTTGGTGGTTTGGTGGTTTGGTGGTTTGGTGGTTTGGTGGTTTGGTGGTTTGGTGGTTTGGTGGTTTGGTGGTTTGGTGGTTTGGTGGTTTGGTGGTTTGGTGGTTTGGTGGGTGGGTCGGGGGTCGGGGGTCGGTGGTTGTTGGGGCCGACCGACTCCGCTGCCAGCGAGATGACGTCTGCCTGGTTGGAAATATCTGGATGAGAAATGGTTTGTTCTCTACCAGATATTCCACGCAGCGTGCGGTATCGAACAGGTTTTGGAGGAAAAAGGTGTAAATTGCGCCTAAGAATAGTCAGAGGTGACTCGAACTAAACACCTAGTTCATCATTACAAATTCTGGACGGACAAAGCCAGCGCCACCAAGCAAATTGTCTCGTGCAAGCTTCGACCGCGGAGTACTAGCATGGGCCTACTCCGTACAGGAAGAAAAATAATATTTGGCAGTTTGAGTTGCAAGATACTACAGATTCATGGGCAGCTGCCTATTGTCACCAGTGACGGTTGAGAAAAAAGACACCTCGACATTTCGTCGGTTGACTGCCCAAAAGTGAAGCTCTATACTTGTGCATATTGTGCGATAATTATTGATGAGAACGCGTTCGGACACTTATGCCCCCCCCCACATGAGAAGCGGGCTTGATACAACCAGCGGTGCCGCACTAACTGCCATGAAGTTTCAAAATGCATAAAGTCTAGTCACATTAAGCCAACACGGCCACGGCTAAAAATAACACACCAGACATTTTTTTTTTTTTTAAAAAAAGGGAAAAAAAAAAAAGAGGAACAGTTCCCCTATTTGTCCGCTGCCTAGTTCCTAAGACATTCAAGGACAGCAATGTAGATGGAAGCGCGAGACAAGCCGCGAGGGGCCGTGGTCATGGAATGCGATTTGATGGCAATATTGAAGTGTTTGACCAGTTGTGGATTGTTGGCTGGGGTCACCATGTCTTGGGCTTTGCAACCTGGAAATATACCACATGTACACACTTGCCTCATTTCACCAGCCAAGTCAAATCGGCTCAAGCCGGCATCAAGGTACCGCCCGAGCATGCCCTTTGAGTTTACCCAACTCGACTGCAACATATTCTCTTATTTACACGAGAGTAGTCCGCATCATCCCTTCATTTCCATCCCGCTGAGCCAACCATGATCAGCGCAGTTTCAGCCACGAGCTGTCTGGTTCTGACTCGAGCCGGAGCCGCTCAGACCGTGACGCACATTCTCAAACAGAGCACAACTTCTTCCCAAATACCTCGGCGATTAGTGGATCCGTTCAACATGTTGGCTGGCGATAAAACACAATCCGAATAGAAAGCAGTGTCGTGTACAAGGCCAGCTATAAAAGCAAGAAGCCTGGCCCCTTGAGCTGTGGAAATGGTTTTTTGGAATCTCCAATTCATTGTGTTTAATTCAGCTTGTCGCATCTTGGGACCTTTTTTTTTCTCTTTACCGTCGTGATTAGCCAACCCTTTTTCAAGGATGCGCTTCACAACAACTATAGCCGCCGGGGCCGTGTTCCTGGCTCGCGCTGCCTGGGCTCGGCCAGTCGAACTGGGTAAGCCAGCAAACGCAGCCCTCCCCCTAGATAGTGCAAAGCTTATATCGGGACCGAGACTAATTCGATGGGCATTCTCTGCGAAGCGGCGCGCCCCAGTATGCAGGAACGCGCTGCTGCGGGCGGTGGCGGGCTTGCCACGATTCTCGCCGACCACGTCAAGTATGTGGCCAACCCGGCGAGCGCCAAGGACCCTATTACTCCGGCATCAGAAAACAATCCCGCTCGTGAGGCTCATCGCTCGGTTCACGCTGCGCTCTTTGACGTCGTCAGCGGAGGTGGCGGTCAAAAAGGGGCTGGTGCTGGTGCTGGTGATGCTGCTGGTCCAGATGCTGATGGTGCTGGCAAGGACAAAGCTGCCGGAGGAAAAGGTTCAAAGGAGCAATAAGAACACGGCTGCCGGATCAGCCTCCCTAGAGAACCGACATGTCATCTTTTGTAGTAGTCTAGGTATTGGTCAGCATGTTGACTTGACACACGTCATGGCTGGCGAGAAGCTGCTGTTTTCTTGTGCCCATCGATGATGAAGCCGCAAGATATTTATTGTGATGATGGTGGTGGGAGGCACGTTGACATTTGAGGTGTTGCTGGCTGCAGGTTGGGGTGGGCCACCAACAGGACAGACCAGGGTAAACTATTATCAACGTTCTAGTAAAGGCACCCGCGGAGAGTGAGACATTGCAAAAAAAGGTCCATCGTACCGAGACGTGGCGCTCACGCTCGGCATAATGCTCCCTCGTCACGACTTGTGCATCACATCATGACACTCTTTCAACATCACATTGCCGGCACGACGTGACACAACTATACTAGTCTACGGCACGAAGTGTATTATACGGGATTATTCATCACTACATTATGTTATCAATATCAAATTGCCAACTTTGGCGTGATGTATATTACAATGGGCTGTTCGTCACTACATGAGGTATTTAAATATCAAACTGCCGACCAACGACCCTTTGCTTCCTTTTCAAATATGACATTCCACGATACATTGCCAGCACACATGTCATTCGCACCATCTGCTGTCCTCATCTTCATTCTCTCCTTCATCTCATAGCCAATATACACGGGGCTGACAGACCTAAAAGTCGCCCCGTCTCTCACGCTCCTGCCGTCTGACCTCGTCACGGAACGTATTTCGTCCCCCGGTGCTGCCAGGCTCTTCAAAGGTTCCACGGACGGGGCTTCCAGTCAGGCTGCCTAGAGCTTCGCTATCGCGTCTAGGTCTCTCGGGAAAATCATCGCGGTAGTCAAATGGCGGGGGCGAAAGCGGCGCGGTATCAAGCTGGATGCCGTTGTCCTTGCGACCGCGGTTGAAGAGCTTCCGCGTCCTGTGGCCGGTGTATCCGTGGCGAGAGCGGCTCATGATATTGCCGAGCTCAATGCGCCGCGTCTTGCGGTTCCAGAGGCACCCGCCGACAAGGATGAGGGCGATGACGCCCAAGGTCACGGGTAGAGCGATGGTGAGGGTCTTGCCCTTGGGGGCGTTGCTGGGCGCCGTAGGGTCCAGAGGCGGGCCAGAGACCACGACCGGCAGCGGGATGGACTTGTTGTTGTAGGCGATGCTGTTTTCCGTGTCGTGGCCCATGAGGGTGATGGTGACGTTGTTGGTGTGCTTCTGGCCCTTGAGGTATTTGCCGTCCACGGCAAACGGGAAGTAGCCCCATTTCGCAGGGACGCTCTTGTCGATCGTCTCGAGAAGCACGTACTCGTTACTGGTGGTGTTGAGGTAGTCGAGGCGGACGCTGACGAAGTAGGTCGAGTTGAGGGTGGCTGCTGATTTATTGTAGTAGTCTGGGTCCCAGGTGACTGGTTTGGACAAACATCTTGTTAGCTGGACTGATCCCGAGGTGTTGCGTTTTGGGAAAAGGGTTCAAGACGCACTGTAATAAGTGTTGCCGGTGTAAATGCTGGAATTGTACGACGGGCGGCAGAATGGCGCATACGGCCCGTTCTTGTTGTAGCATCGCGAAAAGGAGCCCTGGTTGGTGCCGGCATTGGTCGGAGTCGGGTTAGGCGGCAGGCCGGTGCTGGTGGAAACGTGCCCGTAGCTGGTCAGAGTGTACACCGAGGCTGTGAGGTCGTGAGGCGCCGTGTCGATGCCCGACGGGGTGCCGCTGATGGTGGTGAATACGGGAGTAAACGTCTTGCTGGGATTGCCGTTGTCGTCGATGGTTACCCAGGGAGCGGCAGGGAGGTTGTCGTCGTTGTCGTAGTCGCGACGCAGGACGGGAGGCTCGCTGGCAGCAGGGACGGCAACGGCAGAGGCGGCACGGATGGCGAGGCCGGCGCCGAGAATCACGGACGCGTGCATGGCGGTTCTAGTTCTGGTGATGATGCCCTTTTTTATGGTGGTGGGAGGGAGAATCTGCAGATGGGAGACGGGAGGCGGGCTGCGCGAAATGCGCGACTGAACCCTTGTGGAAGAAGAAAGAAGAAAAAAAGTGGCTTCAATGCTGTGCTGTCTACGATTGCAATAGAGGAGTAGTATAGGATACAGAAAGGGGAGCAAGAAGAAGATGGACAGCTGGTTGTGATCAATTGAGGTGAGAGAATAAAGTTGATCTACGGAGTAAATATGTAGTCGAGGTCATTTCGGAATGGAAGGCTCGGACATTTCGCGACGAGCAATTGGCCAGTAACACGCGACCGATTTTTTTCTCCCTTCCCGCTTTTTCACATCACTTTCCCGGAAGATCCGCTACTTCCTTATAGCCGGCACCAAGGCCGCATTCAAAGTTTCTACCAGACTTTAACAAAATATCTGGGTCCTCGCGTATTTTAGTTTTTCTCATACATAACACCAAGGAGCCGGTTCATTCTTTTATTGATCATTGAAAATTGAATGTCGAGGCATGGCCCACAGGTACGTTGCCGCTCAATTTCTCTAGGCCCTTACTTTAGGACATCAAATCAGACATGATAGATCTAGGTGGTTTTGCGGGAAAACAAAGGATAACATTCCTCCAGCGGTACCAGTTGGGCTTTTCCCATGACACCTACACTCATACACACATGCACACATGCACCCTCCCAGATAGTACATCAACCCATCATAGCTACTACTCATCGTACAGTTCCATCGCCGGGGTATATATATATATAGTCAACCGTAATTGCCTCGTTGAACCACCTGTAACGCCCAATAAACGCCCCGAATTCCCCGTCTATTCACACATCTTGATTCGTTTCGGCGCATGCGCTTCAGGCCCCTCTGACAGTGGCCCCAGGCCATCTATTTCTCCCTGTTCCCGTTTCTTAGACACGTCAACAACAGGTACTGATACTCCGTCGCCATAGGCAGCACAGAGATCCAGTCGTTGCTCGCCCTCCCCAAGAGGTCTCATGAAGGCAGCAGGGATGGCCGTGGCCAGCCTACAGCTCGCCTGGCACGGCTGGTAGGAGTCGGTGGTCCATGCGGGATCAGCGTAGTTCTTGGCTTCGGCAATGGTGTACCCGCAGCTGAAGCCTTCGTGGTAGGCGTCGGGCAGAATGACGATTGTTTCGCCCGGCCGCTGGTCCACGATCCTGTATGGTATGCCCAGCTTTTGCAGCTTGTCGGGGAAGAAGAACTCGGCGCGGTGGCGCATAAACTGCGAACAGCCCAGGCCACGGCCCAATGCCCTTTCTGCAACATCGACTTTTGTGGTGGGAATGACGATCCAGATTTTTCGGCCCTTGTAGAGGTGGTTCAGTGATGCGAGGCGGAAATCCTCGGCGTGGATTTGGAATGTTGCGCCAAAGGCCGAGGCGGATTCGTACACATACGGGGTGTGGATGCCGGGAATGACGGCCTTTGTATTGTCGAGTTTGTCGCCCTTTAGTGGGTAGATTGGGCTCTTCTCGGGAACACCTGCAAGGCGCCTTTGGGTCTTGGTCCAGGCGGGTACGTCGACTCTGTATCTGATGTTGCGCAATTGTCTGTTTTGCTGCTTCCGGAAGAGATGCTTGAGGTTCTTCAGAAGTGCGTCGACAGGCTCGGAAAATCCTGCGTCGGACATGGATGAAGATGCGAATACGCCTTCCGAAGGCACGGTGCTGACTTGCCAGAATGACGTCCGCCTTATCAGCTTGACCTTGTAGGCATTGGCCAGCAAATTCTGGGCTGGTTTCTCTGGCAGCTCCTCCTGCAGCGCTTCCGGTATAATGACCTTGAAGCAGCCGTCTCCCTCAGCACCAAGGCTTTTGGCATAAGCCAACACGGCGGGGAAATCATCCCACTGTTCTTTGGTGGGTTGGAGGCGCAGGATTCGATGGCCATCGACTTGGTCGTAGTTGTGCTTGATATCCGATGCAGCATCGGGCTGTTTGGGCTGGTCCTCTGCCTCGTCCACGCCGGCACTGTCACTGCTGACGGGGATTTGTGGCACTGGTGCCTTTGCCTCCGTGTTCTCGGCAGTTACGCTTCCAGTAGTGATTGGGCTTGTTTGAAGCTTGTTGATTGTGTCTTGCTCGTCCAGCTTGACCTCGCCGTCTATTATACGGCCCGTGTCGGATGCAGGACGGCCCACTGCTTCTTGCGCAACCTCGTCCGACGTAACAGCCGGTTCTTGTAGAATGGTCATCGGTCCTTCTGGCTGCGATACATCAGCCTGTCGTTCGCCCGGCACACGGAAAAAGTCATCGACTTCCTCGACAGGTGTCGTCTGTCGATGCGCCAGGCCAGTCGCAACCGCCGAGGGGTCGCAGATGTGCATGTCGCCCACGTCCCTCGCCTCAGGCGGCGCTGGCACCACGGTCAGCGATGGCGACGCAGATGCGCCGCCACCGTGATACCCATATCCATCCATCTCGTATTCCCCTTGGAGTCGCCGTATCGCAGCCTGGGTATGAACCGTACAAGACGCTTCAGGCTAAAGGAAAAACGCCAAGTTGTCGATGGTGAAGTGAAAAGCAAAGGTGGGGTGGGCAAAGCGCCAGACAGCGCCAGACCAAGACCAGCCCTTCACCGTGTTCTTGCCGTCGAATGACTTGTCGGCCAATTGGTCCCAGGCGACGGTCTTTGAGTGGCGATTCGAAAGAGATGTGAATAATCGTCCGGCTTTGCGCACGTCGTGAGCTGGCTTTGCGCAAAGCACGGGTCAGTCAGAGCGTCGCAATGAAGCGATTCAAGACGGTCGTCGGAGTGTCCGATGATTGGCGCCGCCAGCCAAAGGTAGCACAGCACAGTTGCCAGGACACTCGAAGGGGGGCGAACGAGACTTTCTGCGTGCTAGCTTAGTGGGCGGCTGCCACACGTTCGAGCTGGTGTCGCAAGCGCAGCCATTCTCGAGGCGCACGAGTCGCAAGCAGGAATCACATGAAGCTTCCAGATGTCCTCTTCTGAGGGGCCTGCCTCTCTCTCTCACCCTCCTGCCTCTGCCTCTGCCTCGCTAGTTTGTTGGAAACTCGGTTGCAACGTGGGGGTGGGGCAATGACTCGTCCATGTCCCCTGCATGTGCACAATCTTTGGGTACCTGGTACCAGACGGAAGGACCTAGGTGTATGTATCTACTAGGTACCCTACCAACTTTAGAAGGTACCGACTGCACCCGTCCGCTCCGTTAGCATTTCTCTCTGCCTTGAATCCGCAGGCAAAAGGGAACGTTGATGAAAAGGGAGACGGGACAAAGCCCCGGCCCCGGCGTGGCCCCCCTTCCCAGCTTCCAGAGGCAAAGTCAAGAAAGTCTCAATCGGTTGCCTTTGTTGCTCGGTTGCTTGGCCGCTGGAGCATTTTTTTTTAATGTTCTTTTCCAATGCATGTCTCGCCAGGCCCTTCCATGCTGGGATTGATACCGCTTCCGGCCCGCGCACCCTGGCAACATTAGAACCTGCCCCGGTCAGTTCGTCCAGCCCCTGTCCGCCTGCCATCCGCCATCTCGCAGCACATGCACACTCAGATCCATCTCCACCTACGTAATTCCCCTGCACCCCAAGACCCTTTCTTGTGTGTGACACTCATTCCCGCCGTCTGAACAGTCATCATGTCCACACGCCCATCAGTGCATAGCTAGCTGCGTAGCCCATTCTCCATTAAACCAAGTTTCATGATATATTCATGGCTGGCAGAAGCCATTGCTCTTTTATACCACTAAAAGCAATCATCCGACACCAATGCTCAACTCCAACCCTACTGTTATTTCTCTATCTATACCAACCTCACTGGCCCTAACCGCACTCAACGGTCCATGCGAGGGTATTAGCCTTCCGCCTCCTCCTCCTCCTCTCGTCAATATCTAACGCCCACGGGATATAATTTAAACAAGCATTATACAATAAAAGTCGTCTCGTATCAGACATTTACACTTGATGCACCAAGGGGTATCTCCCATTCGAACAAAGCCCCAAATCAAGACTCAATCTCGATCATCATGCCATACATTCAAGGTAGCCCCCGTTCCCGTCATTTGCCTTCGATTTTTTATGACTTTTTTTGGAGGCCGTGTGTCGTTTCATTCTTTGACGTAACCGTAATATTCGTGCCACCGCCGTGCATCAAGAAAATTCATCGACGTCTCCGGGTGAGCTGAGCCCACCAATTCTCTGAACAAGTTCCTTGGTTTCACGGGCAATCTCAAAGGCAATTGGAGGCAGTGTTTGCGTCCACGTTCGCCACGGGCCGTCGTCCTGCCCAGCAGCAGACTGCGCCAGCTCTCGCCCTCTTTCGTTGGCTTCCATAAGCCGGTCGCAAACTGCTGCCAGTCTGGTCGTCATGCTGCCGTAACCAGAGGACTTGGTTTCGCCCAGGATTTTGCCAATAATCGCATTAATCGTCAAAACTTCACTTGTGATTTGCCCCATCTCGGCATTGCCGCGCACGCAGCTGACAAGATTTTGTATATCCGAGACTAGGACAGCCGTTTGGTCATCTAAATAGACCTGAACCACCGTCAGCTGGGTCGTCGATATGCAATCACAAACCGCCATATGTGCCGTAGGAGTGTACCTTTAGATCATCGGCTCGACTGTCGTGATATCCGTTAGGACCCTTATCGAGGCCCATATAGCCTCCACCGTTGATCATGCCATTCAATCCATTCACAGGAAACGGGTCAACCGACTCTCTAGGGGAGCTAATCGGGCTGTATGCCGATGATTCAGCGCTTGCGCGGGCTCCCGCACCACCCAGGCCTTGAAAAGGTGGCGGTGGCGGTAGACTCTCCTGGTTTGAAGTCTGGGTAGTGCTTCGAGGTGAGAAGAAACTAGCAGAGTCGACAGGAGTTATAATTCCTTCGTCTTCCTCCTCGAGCTCGCCAGGAGGTGTCGGTCTGATCTTGACAAGGCGAAGAAGCTCAACAACGGCTGCAGTGAGGTTAGAAGCAGCGGCATCCAATAGGGACACAGGAGATAGTCCCGCTCCGGCTTCGTAGTTCCTGCAGGCTGTTATGAGAGCATTGGCTGTTGCTGCAACTCTTGACCTCAGCTTTCCCTGTCGCTGAATGTTGTCATCATGAGGTGTTGACTTGTCCAAGGCCTTCGTAATTTGACGCACGCTGACCACGACCCTGTTCATCGAGTCAAGAGCCTTCTCGGGAGTTTCTTGATGTGCGGCTTGGAGCAGTTCGTCAATGGAAATTTGGAATTGGGTAACAAGAAAATCTTTGATAACGCCATCGTCGGCAACGAATTCCTTGTGTCGTACGTGTTTGCCAGCGTCGTGTTCTAGAGACAGGCCATGTGTTGAAGCCCGCAATCCGCCTTGCATTGTCTTGGAGCGAGCATAACGATTTCTCCAAAGGCGCACATCGCGTTCTAATTCCTCGTTTGCCTTTTCCAATTCGAGCTGTTTATCGTAAGTCGCAGCACTTTGCTGCGATAGCACTCTCATCTCCTGGAGGAACTCTTGTGCTTCTCGGCGGACTTCCTCGTTTACTTGCTCCTGCTGCCGCAATGACTCTCGAAGTTCGTCATTTTCTTGCTGCAGAGCGGAAACCGAGTTCGCAGGAACCTTCTGTTCCTGTTCGGCTCGCATGCGGTCTAATTCTTCCTTCATCGACTTGTTCAGGTCCAGGGCTTCAGCAAGTTTGTTCTCGAGATCCAGCCTGAGATCTGCCCACTCCTTCTTCTCCAAGTTCGTCGCCGTGGCCCGCGAACGTTCGCCGTCGAGCGCGCTATTCATCTCATCTTCTTTCTTCTTCATAGCGTCTTCCATGTCGGCTAATTTGTCCTGGAGTTCCCTTATTTGAGTCTGGTAGTCTTCCATGAGCTTCTTGTCCGCCTATATCTAGAGTCAGCTGCTTGGGGGGTTCAGATCACGTTAGAATGCATTCTCACCTCTGAGGTTGACGCTCCTTCGTCATCTTCTTCCAACATGGTACTTTTGTTTGGAACAATAGTATTATTTTGATTAAGTTGTTTTGGCGTCGGCCGTCCGTAATCGCCACTTGGTAAGTTGGGTGAAGGAGGGATATTATAGAGATCTGGAGCCGACGGCGCCCCACGAATTGAGCTGGCATCGGACGGCCTTCGCATGCGACTCTGACCTCGAGGAGGAAACATGCCATTAGCAGGAGTTCCAGTTCGGTTCATTGGACCACCGCGCATCGACATGGAGCTGCCTCCTCGAGGAATATCCCGCGCAATGAATGAAGGAAATCGTCTCTCCAACTCATGATACACGTCGGCGGCAAGATCCCGAAATCGTGGAGGGCCCAACGAGGAGAGACGCTGGCGAGCTTGGTTTCTCTTTGGGTGAAATGTCTTTTCTGGCAAAAGGAATTGCGGAGGGCCGTTTGGCGCATTAGGTCCACCAGCCCTAGCCATTGCTTGCCGACGCATCAATTCGTCGAATACATCTGTGCTGAGCTCAAAGAATTGTACCGAGGACAGGCGTAGGAGTTTATCGCGTGCCTTGTTTGGTTGTTGCCTCGCATTGTTATCCCTGGCATTCAGAAACGCCCTCAGTGCCATGTAATGTTCGCTCAGGACGGACTCGTCCAGTTCGCCGCCTCGCGTACCGTTGCCGCCTCCATCGCTTCCTCCAAAGAGGTTCGTACCAGTGCTCGATCGGCCAACCGAAGGCGGCGGTGAGGGACCTCCTGTACTTCGGGGCCCCGAAGGGAAGCCATTCATACTCATGGTTCCGATGGAACCTCCCGAATTAGGGGGAGACGCCAGGTTACCGCGACCGTTGGAATAAGGACCGGCTTCTTCGCGAAAAGGGTATTTTGATAGTGACCACTCGCTTCCACCTACAGATATAGGAGATAGCGGCGCATTGCGGCCAACAGGGCTCATGGTCGAGAGAAGAAGGGTAGGGAGGGTGATGCGCGAGGCAGGATTTTGGAGGCGCTGCGAAAGTGTCTTACACAAAGGAGACACCGCAAAGCACCGGTCACAAGCGGGCTCGTCTTGGAACACCAGGTCCCACAGTCACTGCCCCTGCTTGCTCGGGTCAGGGCAGCCTGTTTCCGGGGTCGCACGACGAGCTACCAAACTTATTCAAGGGAACGCGGCGGACAGAATAATTGCAGTACCAGCTGACTGGCGGTGGTCGTTCTACGCAGTCGGCTGAGGATGTTGGTGACGGTGAATGCAACGCGGCTGCCGGCAAGGTAAAGATGTCAGTGTGGGAGAGAGAAGACACAAAGGAATATTAAAGCCGGGAGCTTTACTAGACCAGGAAGTCGATGAACGGTGCGTCTGGTAAGACACAGGCCGTGTGTGCCTGGCTGCCTTTTGCCACTGCTGTCAAGGTCTCGGTCGGCGGAAATGGATCGACTGGTACTCCGTACCAGACGTTTGTTATTGAGACAGCACTCCGTACTAGAGAGTCGACGGAAGCAACAAAGTATACCCACAAGCTTGTAAATTGGCTGTTGGCAAAGGGCATGCGCGGTCGTAGCTGGGTGACTGGGGCCTTGAAACGACAGTGCGGGAAGCAGGGATGAAGAGCGACCACCCAGTCGTGACCGCCAAATTCGCAGCCTCCTATGGAGTACTCCGTAAAGTTTCCCTAGTCTTGAAGGTCCCAGTCTCGCACACCTCCTCCCACCTTGGCTTCCAGGGAAGCGCCAGAACGGAGTCAAAAAAGGGGGCGGGTGCAAGAAACGCGTGCTTGCAACCCAACAGCTGGCGGGCTGGTAACCGACCGGAAATGAGCCTGCTTCCCTGGCAGGAAGCCGCATGTATTAATATCGATTGGCAATTTTACAGTACATATGCCTGTCCGCTTTTGGGGGGAGGGATTCGGGTGTTCGAGAATCGACGGCTGAATCAACGTGAGCAAAGGATGTTGAATGACAAAGAAGAGCGTGTGGCCCGGTTGTCTGGTGGTGATTGCGACAGAAATCGATGATGATGAAAACCACAAGGGGAAAAAAAAAATAATAACTGTCGGACTAGGAGAGAGTTGGACCTATTGTATTAAATTGGAGAGACGAGAATCGGGCAGCATGGAAGGGCATGAAGGCGGCACGGCCTGGCACCAGCAATTGGCCCTGGAACCTGGGGATGGTAAAGACGACGGCCTCGATGAAAATATGTGATTGGTTCCTCATTGTGAGGGAAGGAACGACTTGGTGGTCCTTCTCCATGGGGCGCCCGGCGTTCTCCATGGGATTACAGCCACTCAATGAGGGCATGGATCACTCTGCAGCTTCCTGTTAATGTATCCTCCCTCGCCCTTTTCCAAAATTGTGACCCTTGGTTGTGGAGTCTGCTTCAGCTCTTCATAATGCTCTCCCGTCACCCTCGTGAGTGCTCTCCGCTAGACCGTTGACAGAGCCCCGGTCAACACCAACCACTCACGGCTTCAGTAGCTTCCTGTTCCTGAACTTCTCCTCTTCGGCCCTGGGCAGCTGGAGCGCAAGGTGGGTCGTGGGCTTGGGCTAAATCTCGAAGGTGGACCTTCTTCACGTTTCCTGCCTGTTGGATGAACAATCTTTGACGGCAGCTTCTGGGCATGGAGCGAAGGCGCCTATTTTATGCTGCCATCTGGTGCAATGGCGGCATAAAAGAGCCCGCCATCCATACTGACTTGTGTTTGGTGTGCCGCCGGTGTAACGCTCAAGTCATGGATGTCAAGAATATGCGACAAACTCGACCATCTGCTGGCCTCCAATTGGGTCAGTCGTCTCAGGAGAGTCTTGATACATTAAGCTCCGTGTTTGGCTTCGGAAACAGAAGATCAGTCTCATAGTCGTCCCATCTTCATCCAAGACTCGATCGATCTAGTCATGACTTCATTGTGATACCTACGTACCTACCTAGGTAGGTAGGTGCCTACTTAAGTAGGGCAAGGGATGTGGTCACGTGACTGGAACAGCTCGCCAGGCCCAAATTGCATACCCGTCAGAATGTTTTGGCTTTTTGGGGTGTGAAATAACTACTCTGCATTGTCACAATCAGGCAACAGGCTGGGATCACAAAATTTTTGATCCACATGAGACTCCCAAAGACGGGTTGGCATGGCACCGTCTCATAGGCATCTGCTCCATGTAGTGTAAGCCCAAAGTGGTTTACCCATGGTCCTTTCTCTCGAAAACTAAACTTTCTACTTGTTGCTCTTATATTACATCGACAACAACACAGCCTGCCAAGGAGCTCTGAAAGAACCCGTCTTTTGGTCTTGGCAATCTTCAGCTGTGCTAGGCCTCGCAGGGGAGTACCCGGTGCTCTAGCCACACAGAGCCATTTATGGATGAAATATCAATCTATTACAAAAGCCCCTCTTGACACCCAACCAAGCTGGTCGAAGCCATGGGACATCCCTGCTTCGAGCCGATGCCATCTGGGCCCAGGCCAGGGAAGTCCCCATTTTCAGTCATCCAAGTTGCCGTGGGCTCCGGATAGCGCGTGGAATTGCTATTCGATGTCTTTTAGATGCCAGCGTCTTGAAGATATCTTGATGCAGGAAATGCCTGTCCGGCTCTCTGTACCGCTTGAATCAAGGTTTCACCAAGGCACATCCCATCAGCCTGTTGCTGGATGAGCTGGCAAGGAAACACACCGCAACATTGTCTTTCGCTCATTGGCTACGACGACAAACCCAACTTGACTTTTCATTGCCCTTGCCCTAATACTAATGGTAAAGCGAGGCGGTTTGGAAGGCTGTGCCCTATGCTTGGAGTCTCGGTCGGACAATTGCCACAGAACCATATGCAAGCAACATTTACACTCCCAAGAGCGGCATCGCGGAGAAACTGGTAGCGTAGAAGACAAACAAGCTATTCGCCAAGCTTTTGCGGAACGGGAGGCCCGTACGATCTTGGGCCCTTGGCGTTCGTGAGATCCTCTATGTATCCAGCCGGAATACGACACATGTGGCACCCGAGACGTTGCGACAATGTCACATTGCACCCGAGTGTTCCGTAGGGTCACACAATTCTAGAGACCTTTGTGAAACGCAAATCATGTGTTTGCGTTAAGAGCTGCATATTGGAATTGCAACGCGAAATATCCTTTTTACTTATCAAACGTGGGGCAGGTTTGATTTGGTGGTGGTTATTGTGGCCTCATGCCGGTCGCTCAAGTAGCCGAAGCAGCAGCACTGGACCTGGATATTGGTTTCTCGACGGCGAGCTTCTCTGTGTCATCTTCGAGATCAACGTCCCCGTTGCCAGAAGTAATGGAGGAGCCATAGTCCACGATACCTACTAATCTACCCACAACACGCGCCAAAGCCTCAAGCTCATCGCACACCAGCGCACCGCACACTTGTGTTAAGAGGTAGACGCGAAGTTCCGTGGTCAACGGGTCATGTATCTTGGAGCTGCCGAAGCTGCCGCCGCTGGTACCGCCGACTTCGCCTCTTCCGGATCGATGGCCGCTCCTCATGTATCGCTCTGTGGTGCGATCATGCCGTTCCTCGCGGAGATCTATCATCCTCAAGGCCAAATCTCCATGCTTGTCCGAATACGAGTGGGAACGCATTGAGTTGCCGTCGCCTCTTGATCCCCCGTTGGCCCCAATTCCCGACTGCAGCATTCGATTCTTTGCTGGCTCGTCATATCGAGGCATTGGAATGAAAGGCGGCAATCTCTGACCCGAAAGTAATGCGTTTGACAACATAGTCAGCGTCGAGAGGACCATATGATGTGTTAGTTCTACTTGTTGCAGAACTTTCACGTTTGGCTGCCTCCCATGTTTATCCGCCGCTTCTGCCTCGGCATCTGAAGCTCCCGCTGGCTGTTGTTCAGTACTCTCAGTGTCGGTGTAGGTCTGCTCTGTCAACGGTGCGGATGCTAAAGCATAGCTCATCAGCATCAGATATCCCGTGATGCGGGTGTTGCGCGCAAACATCTCTTCGTACGCCTCGGTTGGAAAATTGCCGCCTATGCTAGGCTCCCATCGTTGCCACATGATGTGGGATTCGATGGAGGAATCAAGACGCATTACTTTACCGAAAATCTTGCGGCGAACTTCCACAAGGCGGCAGGTGGCTGCCGTCTCTGAATCGCCTGGCCCAGCTCCCTCCTCGAACTGCGCTTCCATTGTCGAACTCAGCACACTGAAGTAATTGCCGAGTAAGTACATGACTGCTGACAAATCCCGTCTGAGCCAAGTCCGGTCTGTCAAGGCGCAAGGGAAAAACGTCCAAAAGAAAGCAACGAGGCTTCCTCCAGCGATGACGGCGAGCCGGTACGGGCCCAGCAGGTATATTCTACAAAACGTTGCATTAGCCCTGAGGCCGCATTTCAAGTAGCATAGACCGTAAGGGAGAGCTTACGGATAATACGGCTGCCCTGAACGAGTGGCTACAGCTTCGCCGAGCGTCCTCACCTGTAGCTCATAGCCGACAATGACGAGCTGAGTCGTAACTGTGATGATGACGGGAGATGCAAGCCGAGGAAATTTGATGAAGTAGTATTCGATAAAGATGAATAACCAAAGGAATACAATGATACCGGGCGTCTTTTGGTCGGGAATATACCATATGGCGAGTGACGAAACCATGGCTAGAAATGTGGCGCCCACTCGACAGAAGAAGCCGAAAATAGACTGACCAGAAGCTGTGAAAGTTGTGTCAAAAACTGAAAACTCGGGCTGGTAGATATGGGACATACTGAGTGTCATGCCCAGAGCAATTGTGAAAATGGCCCATAACAGTCTCTGCTCTTGAAAGAAGCTTTGGGTCTCCTCCAAGAAGGCCAATATGCTTACCGACATGGCGGCACAGGCGACTCGAAATCCAAAGGCTGATTCCTTGGATCCCAAGACGTTCGAGATCTTGCATAGTCCGACTCCAATGTGCTGCCAGGTCCCGGCAGGAGGAAGACGTTCGGGATTCTTCTTTTCCCAGTAACCATCTCCGTAATAGTCGTCATTCGTCTCCAGGACGTCGGAGTTCTGCGTTGAAGCCGAGTCCCTTTTTCGCACGATACTCTTCAGCCATCTCCACAGCCGATGTTTGGAAGGCAATATCAGCTGTTTGTGCCTCATGGTGCCGTCGCTGGCCTTTTCGTCGGCAAAGACTACAAGGCTCTGGACTGCCTCGCCTGCAGCAAGCATCAGCTGCTCCGAGTACAGACTCGCCAAGAGCTGGGGCTGATTACTCGCAAGGGCATCGTCTTCGGCCATCGACAGCCGCTCGCAAAGCCAAGTTCGGAGGACGTTACCCTTTGCATATATACGTGGCCGATTCTGGTGTTGACCATGGCACCAAAGCGTTCATCTCCTGGGTAGATCAGCCCACCGTGTCCCTCAACATCAGCATTACAATGGCTGTTTCCACTTTGTGTCATGTTCCGCGACTTCTTCGACTTGGGGAGGATCTCCAGGCAGATACCGGCATGCTCGAGACCCTGGTCGATTGGTTCCGCGAGGAGCTGGAATGACGTGTGTATTTTTTCAGCAACTTGATTCCATACTTGTGTCTCTGCACTTTTCTCCTCGCGCTGTCCGTCGACCTTCTCGCGTCCACCAAAGTCGTCTCTCTCCAAGATCCTTATGCTCGTGCTGATCGCCACTCTACTGCTGTGAGCTGCGTTTCAAAGCTACAAGTAGGGAGCGTGGAAAAACTCACAACGGAATTGTGATGTTATACATGAGCGTGAATATATCCGCCAGATCAGTAGCGTTGAGCTTTCCCCAAGCCGAATCTCTCTTTGCAAAGACCATGTCACCATATAACTTGCCGGCCAGGCGGCGAATCTCCCCGACCGTCTCGGACAGACGAGTGGCTGTTGTCGCAACTCGGCGTTTGGCTTTGCCTCTTGCCGTCACCATTTCCCTCAGCCGCGCGTTCTTCATTTTCCGCGGGACGTCTTGTTTCCCACCGTGATTTGAAATCGCGTCCGTGGTGCGCTCCTCTGTTCGTGCCAAGGCGGAAAGCTGCTCACCTTGTAGACGCACCATCTTTCTCAACAAGCCGATCAGCTGTCTGAATTCTCCCATCACAATCATGCGGCTGCCAAAAGGGAAGATGAGGAAACAGACACCCGCAGCCAACCCCATTCCAAATAAATTAGCCAACAGCAGCTCCCTGACAAAGCGCGTAGCTCCCATGGTCGTGCCAATCGTAGGGCCTGCGGTCAGGCTCGTATTGACCAAGATGCTGTAGATGACAACAGGTAGATTGAAGGAAGGCATCTTGGCCCGCACGAGGTTCGCGAACCAGATATTAACGAATAACCACACGGCGCAGACGGCCGACTGGGACGAATTATACGGCAGCGGCATGCTTACCGCTCCCTGCGCGGCGGATGGAGAGGAAGTATGAATGCGCGCTTGGACGGAGGACCAGACGGCCAGGAGGGACATGGCAGACGCAAGGCAGATGAAGAGCACATTTAGGATCAAGCTCTGGGTGAACTTGTCTCGGGGCAGGATCGCGACGGCGAGAACGGATACGATGGGTATGAGATACCCCTGCGTGGTGAAGTAGGAGGATATCGCGGTTGCCTGGTACATGGATATACCGACGAGAGGGGGGATAGAGCCCCTGATTGAAAAGCGACATTATTAACTAAGAGAATGCTTGAGGAGAGAGACAGGATTTGGCTTCTGACTTGAGCATTACTATCAAGGTGGGCAGATCCAGCCCGGCCTTGTCTAACACGCGTCGCAACATGGTCGGGGTAGCATTCTGCTCTTGGCCCGTATCGTCGTCAACCGTGCATGGTTCCCGTCTCTTAGATGACGAGCTCGGATCGTTCGGCTGGTGGTTTGGGCTTGCCATGGGGTCAAGGATGTCCCATGAGCGGCTCGTAGCATGAGTGTTTTGCTGCCGTTCGATTCCTCCTCCTGGAGCATCACCATCGTCGGCACAGGAGCTGGGATGCGGGAGCAAGACATGGCCACGGGCCACGCCCCGCGATACGCTACAACACCACCCGAGCCGTGGCGCCGGTTCTCGGCCAGTCCCATTTCCGCGCCTGGCCGCGTGGCACCAAGGTTCTGCTTCGGCAGACGTGGGTTTCATCATTCAAGGACTGCCGGCGCCTCGTCGTTTTGCTCTGTGAACCCGTCTGCCATTCTGTGGCAATCGCCGTGGACTCTTCCAGACCAAAATTAATAAAGAGAAATTAGATTGACCATATTTAAGTAAAGCTTTTACTATAGGCATAGCCTGTGGGCGCTGCTAGGTGGCTTTGTTTCCAGCTGTCCCAGACAAGCGCGACGGTGCTCCCGTACAGTCGTGAGGTGTTGTGATCCGCAAGAACATCGTTGGATACAGAACGGGAGGGCGTCCAATATCCGTCACGCTTTCGTTGACATTGACCTCGGTGCTGCGAGTGCTGACGCTGCGGGATTGGCGGGAACAGCACCAAGGTCAATATGATACCAAATTAAACCACCAGTTCCAAATGGCCGAAAGGTTAGCATGCCCAGAATGAACAAGCGTGTCTGCCAACTAGTGCGCGTGGCTAGAATCTACATGTGGTGCGCGAGACCGATCTGCCTGTCATCGTCACTCAGTGGTGGATGGCATAAGTAGATCGCTGTTCAAGAAGCAGAAAGAGATGCGAATAGCAGAAGCATGTCGCGACTTGTATTTTGTAGGCTTTCAACATGAGGGCTGAAATGTGGAAAACTTGTACGTGGGATTACCAGTAGACACTGACATATATACGGATTTGATTCTACAAGGCGCATCGTAAGATATAAAAGGCTCGAGCAAATGAGAAGCCTGCTTATGCTCAACACAATAAAAAGACTGAGCCCTCAGTCAAGTTCAGTCTACCGCCTAGAACCATGCCAAGGTCCACGTTGACGGCAAGTTTGGCCATCTCTCCTGCCAGGCACCCAGTATTTCAGGCACCCTCTCGTCAAAACTAGCTCGGCTCGAGGCATTCCCGCTATCAAAAGCCGCTGCGCCAATTGCCGCCCTCTCTTCCCTGGCTGCCGCATTGAGGGAGTTGGCTAGATCCAGAATCCCCTGGCCGCCAATGTGCGCCTCCTCATGGTTATCCTTTATGTCCACGTTAATGACGTGAACGGGGCGGTTCAAGGGGGACCCTCTGCTGAGAAGGTCATCGATAACGGCGTCCCAGCAGCGTTCTTCGCATGTAAAGACGACATCTACAACGCCGCCTTCTGTCCCATCGCTGCCTTTGTCGGTGGAGTGCTGAAGTCGGGGAATACCTATGGCCCAATCCTGCCAGCGCTCCGGCCCCCACTTCACACCACGATTTCTATCCAGCATGTTCAGGATACCGTTGGCCTTGTACAGGCGTCCGTCCTTTGATTCCAGCTCCTTGTACATGCTGTCGTATGAGGTTTTGTTGAACTGGTACACATTGGGCTGTGTGATGGTTGGTCCTGGTAGCCGGACTAGGGATCCGGTACCAAAGGATATGACTGGGTATTCGGCTAGAGATAATCGCAGGTGAGCTTCCATAGATCTGAGAATTTTCATTAGATGCTGTCATGTAATTCAATTGGCCTGTTGTCGTTTGGGGATTGCTACCTGTTTTGATTACTCGCACACACGGTACAAAATTTCAATTTGTATCCGCCGGTATTATCTCCAGAGCCATTCTGGTTGACAGCATCAGCTGCTCCGTTTACAACTTCCATGTTGACTTGATACCAAGAAGTAACTTCTGCAGAGAAATCAAGCCCAATTGCCCCTCAGGCACATGTTCCAGTGCCTCAAACGGTTTGCTGGCATGCAACGTCAGCATTCATGTACACATCTCCATTAGGCATTGCGTCAAGAGAAAGGAGAAATGTTTATTGCCAAGGATCAGATATGTAAAGTTGCGTATAAAATGTCTTTCAACATGGAAAGTTCAGACAGCTCCAATAATTTGGAATCATCACAAACAAGGCCAGCCCGACAAGGCTTCAGAACTTTCATAACTGACATACCTGCTTCCCCTAGCCAGAACCAGGCAAGTTCAAGTGCAATCGAATTTGGCGCGTCGCCGAGGAGTTTCCCGAAACCCCAGCAGGTGCTGCATAGGCATCATCTGCTCCGAGTGTTGCACCAGGGTGGTCAGTCGCGCCGTGGTTGATGACGGTGGGTGGTGATTTGTCCCAAACAATTGGAGCTTTGTAGTGAAAAAGCTAGACGTGTGGTTTGTGTGCAGTGCGAAGGCTGGAAGCCCAGTCGGCTAAACGCCGGCGGCTGATTGGTGGGTCGAGCAGGTGAGGCAGGAAGCAGTTTGGCAGCTTGAGAATTGAGATGAGGGAGAAGAAGATTGGAACGAACTGCAGGCGGCCCACAGCAAGGAGTGAAATGAGTGGAGAGGACTGTGATTGGCTCGCGGCCATGTGCATGACCTGAAACAAATCGACGGCCCCATGTGGACCAATCAACAAATTGCCTCCCGCTCTTAATGATCCGGGGTCCAAAAATAGACTGTGACTGATCATTTCGGTCGAGTTGGTTCGCTTCGGTCGATTACCAGAGTTGAGCTTCCTTTTTGCCACTAAAGTGCTCATTTTCGATGCAAGGACAACGTAAGCCCGCCGCTTTGGAAGCAGACATGCTGGCTACTACTAGCATTGTTTTGCTTTGATCGTCATCCTGCGTGCTGGGATCTAGGCCTGACGCTTTCACTTTTCACTTCCAGGGTCAGGCTGCATCGGGGGACACGCATGCATGGCGCCGTTCAGCTATTAACTCGATCTCGACATCAGAAGCAAAAATAAAAGGTTAGAGCAATTGCTCGTCAAAAACGCATGGCATCCTATGGACAGCGTGTTCGCCATGATCTCGCGAATTTTGCGTTTCAGCATCATGCATCACGGAGTACTCCGTGTTATGTACGTACATCCCGATAAATTTGAAAGTCAGCCCAACCCTGCCTCACGTGGTCTCGGTAGGGATTTTTGTCGGGATGCCCGTCCCTCCTGGACCCTGCTTGGCGTTTCAGTGAGGACCGCCAGCCCTCGTGCCGCTCCAGTGGCAATTTCCTGATGAGACGTCTTGAAGGAAGACGAGAATTGCGTCTTTGATCTTCCAATCGACAGTCGGTGAGCTTGCAGCATGTCGTGATCTTCAGCTGTGTGGCGAATCATCAAGCGAGCTGAGGGTTTCAGTCTTGCCGGCAAACCAACAAGTTTAGACAGCAGTTCCCACTTGTTGGACAGCATGGATGTCTATCAAAGCGAGTGCAGCTCATTATTATTTCTCCATCAACGTCCTTGGAGCCGCCATAGTGGGACCACGAGATCGATCCTGTTGTGTATGTAATGTAACTATGTAGTAACTACGTATTGTCGTTCTTGGCAAGGATGGTCGTTGGCATCTCGATCAGATGGGAGAAGACGGAGTAACTACCTAGGCAGGTGGTCTTCACATTCGATGACCTTGCAATATGGGCATTGTGTCTATCAATTTCGAAGTTTCGGCATACAAGACAGGCGCAGATTTGTGTCTGATGTTGCACTACCATCTGCAACAGATGTCGTAGTCGAGGAAGGATCCGAAACCTGGGTCCCGTGAGCTGGGTGTCACAAAGCAATCGTTACTGCAATTTCGTCATGAGCCAGGGACAGGCATCCGAGATGAGAGAGGACGCGGAGGTGGACGTGGACATGCAATCGAGGGTGAGTTTGCAGGTCGACTTGGGCTCCGGGGCGACTGGAGACGAAATCTATTCAACAATGGTTGCCAAAATGGAGGGCCAGGCTTATCTAGCCTGTCGCGAGGCCACTTGCCAAGAAGCTGATGAGTTGGCCTTTGTGTCTTTGGACCGTCGTCTACATGATACATCAGTCAGCATCAGTGCCATTTGGACATGTGCGTCCAGATGTCCCGACTCCCCCACAGCAGTTGGAGCCGCATCGTGGTCCTGCACATTGCACAATAACCAGCTGGCTGCTCGAGAGGACATACATACACAATTGAGTACCTAGGTATGTAACTTATGGGTACGCACCTGACACGATGCGGCCGTCCAAAAAAAGATGTGAATAAGCGTCTGGTCTGTGGAGGTGGGAACGCCCGGCTAGACGAGGGCGCAGCATTGAAGGGCGCCTGTTGGGTTCAACTTTGCTGTGCGAGTGTCGAGGCGGTGCCAATTGATGTGCTTGGGCGGGCGCTGGGCACAGGCCACTGCGTCTGGCACTGGTCTGCTTGGTCCGTGCCCGGGGAGGCCTGGCACTCTGCGTCTGGAGCACCTCGGGCGCCTGATGACGGGCGCCCGTTGGCCAGCCTTCACTAATTAGACCACTAATTTTGAACTGTAGAATCTTGGGAAGCCCCCAGTGCCAGGGCCACCAGTACTTGAGAGCAGTCTGGTCTGGTTGCCATTAATTAACATCGAGCCCGTTGGCGGCTTGAGTCGCTCCTTCCTTATCCGCTGGTGTCCTCCTCAACTCCCTCTCTCCATGTCGGTTCCCTACACTCGAATCTCCCAACCCACGATCCTTTTCCCGACCGCGCGCTGCCTCGCTGGAATCGCCTTGCTCTACGCCACCCCCAGCAATGAACAGTACCGGCGCGCCTCCGTTGTTTCCCTTGAATAAGTAATCTGCCCGACTCCATCTAGGCAGTCACACCGGCGAACCTTCGGGCCTGGCACTTTCACTCCTTGTCCACGCCTTTGCCTGTCAAAGGCCTGCGCCTAAACACCGACGGCTTCCTTTCTGTCCACCGCCTGACCGACTCCCTCTGCGATATTCTTCACCATCGTACCGAAACCATTGCTGCAGCTCTGCCTTCACAAGACGTGCAACATCGTCGCCTGGGCCCCGCCTGCGGGGTCTCGTCTCGCGCGGCTCTGCAATCCTCGACAACGGATACTTCAACCAGACGTTTCTGAGGACTCCTAAGCCCATCCTCTGGCGGCTATCGTATTCTTTGAGCCTCGTAACTCGTCACTCGTCACTCCCTTGGCTCTTGTCAGCTGGCCCCCTTCCCCCTGCTGCCGTTGCGAGGAATGACTGCGACCGCCACCATGACGGATGCCTCATCCTCCCCAATTTCGCAGCCTCAAGGCTCGTCCCCTACGGCGAATGCAAATCATCCCGCCTTGCCGCCATTGACCACATCAACACCGACGCCCTCGCGCCGAAGCAATCTCCCCCGGCCAATGTCGCATGCCTCTAAGAGCCGCTTGTCGCAGTACTCGTCGGGATCCGTCCCTTCGAGGTCGCGCCCAGGCTCTCATATGTTTCCTCTGTTTCCTTCTAGCCTATCTTACACCTTGGTGAGGGACTTCGCCTATCCAACCGCCCATCCGATGCACTTTGGTCCGCCGCCCGAGCCTTCGGGGCCACCTTCTGGCCTGACCACCCCCGCGAGCGAGACCCGAAGACTGTCTGATCCTCCTGCTTCGTGGGAGCCGCGAATGCCGTGGGATTCATGGACCTCGGATGGTTTCAGCCGCGGCCATGATATTCCCCCAATTCAATTCGGGGACGGTCCGCCGTATAGCGAAGACGATGATTTGCAGAGTCCAGTTGTTGCCACCCGTCACCGTAAGCACAAGTCAAGTTCAGCAGCACTCGGTCAGAGCAGGGGGAGGGCTGGCCGAGAAGGCGACATTATGAGCACCTCCAACTACGACAGCGAGCGGGGGTACTATCTTGGAACAGGCGGAGATGGGAGTGAGCGTTACTATGTGACCCATGGGGGCGAGGCGAATGGTCCAGGTGGCGAGTACGTGACCTATCCTCCTGACCAAGCACGCCATGGCCATGGTTACCATTATCCTCAACAAGGCCATCAGCGCGACTGCGGCCGGCCTGGCTCAGAGAATTCTAGTTCTCCATCATCATCCGGATACCACGACATTGACGAGTCTCGCTATTCACGAGACTATCAGTTCACCATTACTTCACCCGACGAGGAGTTTCACGGTAAGGCCGTGGCTTTGTTCGATTTTGAGCGCGAGAATGAAAACGAACTGCCACTAGTTGAGGGCCAGATCATTTGGGTGTCATACAGACATGGCCAAGGCTGGCTTGTCGCTGAGGACCCAAAGACCCAAGAGAGTGGACTGGTTCCCGAGGAATACGTACGATTGCTGCGAGACATTGAAGGCGGTATGAACAGCTTGACTGGGCACCTTGTGGATGGCTGCATATCCCTGAACGAAGCCGAGACTCCCACACAAGCGGAACATAGTGGCAAGGAACGGCAACCATCCATCACGTCTACCAATGGCTATCACCAGCCGATTGTGTCTGTTTTCTCAACGTCCAGCAAGGATTTGAACCCCTACCCCACAGGGCAGTTGGGAATTCAGGCGGGGCAGACGCCTCCACAGGTCATTCATTATCACGGACAACGTGGTGGTAGCCAGACAAGCACGCCCACCATCCCCCAACACAACGAGCCCGGAATGGCTCGCGGAGAAAGCCAGGATTCAACCAATGATGGTGAAGCTGGTAGTACGCCAGTCCAAGAACATCCAACGGCTAGCTCTAGTCAGGCGGCCGCTCGGTGAAGATAGATTCTCAAGCGACGTTTCTCATATATCTGCATCGGGACTCAAACGTTTTAAAGGCATCAAAATAATGCCGGAGACTGCAACTACATTGCTGATGAGGTTTGGCTTGCACATTTTTTGTTTAATATTATGAGGCACGTGCTTCGGCGGCTTATGCTTATATATAACAGCCATGTAAGTAGGTAGGACTTTTGTCTCTCTCGGCGGTAAATGATCTGTTATTGGATCTCGTGATCAACTGAGGCCTGACCCTGCAATCTAGAGAAGAGACGAGGAAGTGAACAAAGAACGGGAAACATGCAGCCACAGATTGGCAACGGACGACGGGTAAAAAGGTGGATAGCGGGTATCAGTGAGGCTTCACATCATCTTTAAAGCGAGCCTAGGGCGAACTTGTATGATTCAGGATAATATGCATATTGCCTGTCACTATTTTGGTGGAGGCAATCACTTGGCTTCTCTCAGATCCCTTGTGATTCATCTTCAAGTATCGTGTGATGAGTAGGCTCCTATTGCTTGAACTTTGAATGTTGCGACTCGTCGTACTTGAGGTTGTCAAGACGTTCTTGCAACGTGCTCCGGCCACACATATACCAACATCTTTAGTCCTAGGTGCCTACCTAGGTAGGTCATCTTGTCTGGCGACTCCTCTTTTCTGTTGCATAGTACTCGGTACCTCGGAGGACCTGTCGGTCTACGCCGAGGTGTGCTCCGTACTGTCTACCTACCTACCTAGGTAGGTAGGTACTTGAGTACGGAATAAGTTAGTTATTATAACTCTTTTTGCTCCGTACGGGAGAATGCTGCTTATCAATCAACGGCGTCAGCAACCGCTGCAGAATGGTGGGCCAGTGTAGTCACGTGGTTGGCGTCATCACTGAGGCTTGCAGCCGCAGCCGCACCCGGCACCCGCACCAGAGCATGGCGTCCCTTTCTTGCATCATCATCCATTACCCTTTTTCCTCTTTGAGCCGCAGACTGTGTGTGTTTTGGCCAATTAACCTCAATTGAACCGACACCACTGAGCCGTGATCGAATATGTTTGCTCGATCTGCTTTCCGCGTGGCTCAGCCACTGAAGACTGTATGTGCGCTGTTCCGGTACTTCCATGGGGACACCCAAAGCCGGCAAAGCCGCTCACGGCATGGTTACTAACGGGCTTGCAGCAAGCTCGCCGATATGCGACTGAGACAACAACCAAGGGAGGATCCAACGCCCTGCCCTATGCTGCGGGTGCTGCTGCTGTTGCCGGAGCTGGATACTACTACTTGGGCGGAAGCACCCCCGTGGCCGCCAAGGCGAAGGAGGCTGTTCCTGCTAAGCCTGCTTTCACCGGCGGCGATCAGGGATTCGTCTCTCTGAAGCTGGCCGACGTTGAGATTGTCAACCACAACACCAAACGTCTTCGTTTCGAACTCCCTGAGAGTGACATGGTCTCTGGTCTTCACGTCGCCAGTGCCATCTTGACCAAATTCAAGGGCCCCAACGACGAGAAGGCTACCCTCCGACCTTATACTCCCATCAGCGACGAAGGTATAATAGAGACGCTCCGTCTTCTGCGGTCGTTGTCCTCATGACGTGCTAACGCCTCTGATTCCTGATGTAGGCGAGAAGGGCCACGTTGATCTCTTGGTCAAGAAATATCCCGACGGCCCCATGAGCACTCACATCCACGACCTAGTTCCTGGTCAGCGCCTTGACTTCAAGGGCCCTCTGCCCAAGTACCCCTGGTCCGAAAACAAGCACGACCACATTGCGCTCATTGCTGGCGGCACTGGCATCACGCCGATGTACCAGCTCTGCCGAGCCATCTTCAACAACTCCAACGACAAGACCAAGGTTACTCTTGTTTTCGGCAATGTGACCGAAGAGGACATTCTTCTCCGCCGCGAGCTCGCCGAGCTCGAGAATACCTACCCCCAACGATTCCGTGCCTTCTACGTCCTGGACAAGGCCCCCAAGGACTGGCAAGGCAACACTGGGCACATCTCCAAGGAATTGCTCAAGACGGTGCTGCCCGAGCCCAAGGAGGAGAACATCAAGGTGTTTGTCTGCGGACCCCCGGGCCTGATGAAGGCCATCTCTGGCCCCAAGGTTAGCCCCAAGGACCAGGGTGAGCTCTCTGGCTCTCTGAAGGACCTTGGCTACTCCCAGGAGCAGGTCTACAAGTTCTAAAAAGAGGATGGCTCGAGACTGGAACCGGCTACCCGCTGTACGATAGTAAATTTTAAAGTATAGATACAAGGCAACAAGACATAGACTTTTTATCTAGTCGCGCAGCATTCTGGCCGGCGGGATTTATGCACGCTATTCGAACTGTGAAAACATTTTGTCACTTGCACGATGCTGTCGAGATTGCTACCCCCAAGGCAAAAGGAGACGTGGCTAGGCAGGCTGTCTCTCCCATACTCCCCAAGACTGGCGGCACACGAGTTTAAAAAAGACACGGTCAATCTCCAGGATTGACTCTCACGTGGTGCTCTTGAATGCAGGCACCCTGCATCCTCTGCTCGACACGCTACGCGACGCCACGAGCGCATCGCTCAATGGATTTTCGTGTGGCGCCAGTCCTTACAATGGCCTGCGCTGGCCGTCGAGATGATTGACTTACGATGAGGCCGTCTATTCTAGACGACGGAGGCGCTTGGCCTCTGTTTGGATTCAACGCCTCTGCCGGCGGTAGTTTTGCAGCATTACCATGCCCGACGCGTGGTGCCTGCCGCCGTGGAGGCAGGATCGAACGAATCTGAACAAGGCTCTGCACCCTTTGCCGTTGAAAATGTGCACATGAATCGGCGAAGGGGTGCCGTGTAGATTCTGGTCAAGCCGAGATTAACGACGTGAGCCGCTATTTCACCATCCCTCTACTGTGCCAACTCCGGCCAGGATCTACACGACGAACAGGGAACAAAAGTGTGGTTTCTGCAAGAGATGGACGGCCAGGCCACGCGCTGAATTGGCCGCGCTTCATCACAAAGCATTGTCGCTGTGCGAGAAGACGGGGGGCGGCTGAAGCACCGGCGCGGGCTTGCATGTACGCCCAATGCCCGCCGCAGAGGGCGTTTCTGAGCGCTCAGAATGAAAGTATGCTCCTTGGCTTTTCATAGGGCTGAAGAGCTGTGTCTCGTCGCGTCGCAAGCATTCTTGAAGCTCTTGACACGGCTCAAAACGTGGATGATCCTTTAGACGTCTCGTGGCATCAAGGCCTCACCAGATGAGAGGCGCGTTAAGGGTATTGCGCCTATTGCTTTGTTGTGCCGCTATGCCATGCTGTAGTATGAGTTGGAAGATGCAACAAGTCAGCCGCATGTTGTGCAATCTTAAAGTGCAGAAGCGCAGTCGGGGCTCATGATGACCCGGCTGGTTCTTGCACGAAGCCACCACCATGAACCCCCTCCCCTGTCCGCCATAACACTTTGGCAGTAAGCTCGCGGGGGCGGTGGCTACTCTTTTTTTGTTCTCCTTGGTTTCTGTCCAGACGGGTAGAGGCTTGTTAGCTGTACGAGGGCCCACGAGGCAGATTTTCAATGGTTCAGCGCGAGATATTTCGAGCGGCATGGGAGAAGTCCGTGATGAGACGCGAGATGAGTTTTTCTTTGCCCCATGTGGCGTCTTCTTAAAAGGGCCGGGCTGGCCGCTGTGCGGGTGTGTATCAACGAGTCTGCGTATTTCTGTGTTTTCCTAGATTCTTTCCCCGGCTCAACAAGTGTATTTTGTGCGCTCTTCCGTCTCCGAAACGCCCGTGTTAGTCGTTCCCTCTCCCCCTCGACCAAGAACAGACCACGACCTCGGGCAGCACACTCCCAGACCATGGCCCTTGAGCGCAGACCCGGCCGCGAGCACATTCCCAGTTATTCCCGGGATGGGTCGCGATCCGCTTCATCCAGCTGTTCTTGGCCGTGGCCATTCTCGGCCTGTCGGCCTACACCATCTACGCAACCCCAACGGCCGCCGCTACCAACGGCCTGGGCCTCTTTACGGTGCGTCGGATTCTGTCAGGCTCTTCTTTCTTTTTCTTTTCTTTTTTTTTTTTTCCAAAATAATAAGTACCAACACAACCTTCTCCGTTCACCCTCCCCCCAGGCCCTCGTAACCATCATCGTCAGCATCTGGCTCGTCTGCGCGCACACCTGCTCGCCCCGCGCGTACAACTACTGGGCCGCCCTCTTCTTCGACCTCTACCTGTACATCTTCTGGCCGGCCACCTTCTCGCTCGCCGCCGTCTGGGCCGGCCTCATCTTTGCCGCCGGCACGGTCCGCCGCTCCGGGCGGTCCCCGTACAGCTTCTGCGATGACCACTTTGACAAGTACGACGATGCCGCCCACTACAGCAAGTACTGCGCCGGCGGCAGCAACGTCTACGGCGCCAACCACAAGGTCTTTGGCGGCGTGGTCGCTGGCATCGCCGGTCTCGGCGCCATCGAATTGTACGTGTTGGCGACACAGCTTGAGTCCTCATATCGTCTTGCTGACAAACCCTCGCGTTTTTTTTTATAGCCTGTTGTTCTTCATCTCGTGGGTGACGGATGCCGTCGTCATCTACCGGCACCGTCGGAGCGGCGGCCGCGCGCGGGCCGGTCGTGCTGGGTCCGGGACGGCGCCGTACCAGCTCCAGATGCAGCCGCAGACCGGGACTGACTACCACGCTGTTCCGCAGCAGGGCATCCCCTTCAACCAGCGCCAGACGGCGTACCATCCGCAGCAGCAGCAGCAGCAGCAGCAGCAGCAGACATTTTACCCGCAGGCGCAGCATTCGGCCCCCCAACATACGGGCAACGTCTCCGTCCAGGCGCATACGCCTCCTCCTTCGGGGGTTTATCCTGCGCCTCAGTATCCGCCTCACCAGCCTGCGGCTCCTCTCCACCCGACCTACTGAGTTGACAGGTGCGACGAGGCAAGATATGTACAGGTAGGTATTTTGAATTGGAAAGGGGAAAAGGAGGGGGATGGTGGGCGGTAATAAGTGCCCAGCTGCCGCCTTGTTACGACACAGAGAAAAAAAAAAAAACAGCGCAACTCTTGCTGATTTTAATTTCAAATAATAATTTAGAGATAATTGTCGCAATCCGACCTGCTGGCTAGTCAGGCATGTGTGGGACTTGAGGCGTTCGCATCTATGCTGTGCTATTAGTTTACACGGTAGACATGAATATAATTTGCAAGGCTCTTCGTTATCCAAGATCGCCACTCCCATTGTAACCTCAAGTTCATGTTCCACACCTGCAAGCTGCCATTATATGCTCTCCGCGGCCTTGTGAACACACCGATCAATGATGCCCGCCCACTTTAGACCATTAATGTAGTCCTTGGCATCGATGCTCTCTATCAAACCAGGGTACACGGCTATCATGAAATTAGCATGTCGAATCAGGTAAGGGACTGCACACAAAAGACTACTTACCTCCAGAGTAACCAGTCCACAGGCCAGGGGCAAACACTACATGCTTGAACCAACTGCGCTTGTCGAGACCGCCTTCAAACAAGAAGTGCCTCTCGAAGAACTTGTACTGACCATTGACCTTGGCAATAGTGGTCCAAAGCTTGATCTTGCCGATAATATTCCACCACGGAAGACCATCTCTCAACTTCTTGTTTGCCCACGCAGCGCGTTCGTCTAGCCCAACGGCTTTTGTGCGCAGCTTGCTTAGCGACGCACGTATCTTCCTGAGGCTGGCTTCAAACGCATCGGCGCTGCCTTTGGCGTCCTTGGAGAGCGCAGCTCCTCGCATTGCGAACATGGCCTCGTCCGTGGCTGGTTCCTCATTGATGTTGAGCTTCGCTTCCACCTCGTCGAGATATGTGCCTAGAGCATCGGCATACTCGGCGGCGCCAAAGGGAATCACAATGGTGTCCACCAGCTCGGACAGCAGGACGCCGAGGACTCTGGACATGGCCAGATGATACTTGAAGCCAGGGTCGCCGTATTCATGCATCCAGTAGAAACTGTCGTAGTTGCTGTGATAGTGATAAACGGGACTGTTGGGGCCGGCTTTGAAGCCCATATCAATGGAAGGGACTCCAGCAAAGTCTTGGAATGCAGTAAAGTCACTACCGCTGCCCATGGTACTGATCTTGCCATCCCAGACATCTCCGACAGACTGACCAGGAACGGTTTGGTTGGGCGAGGGAACTTTGTGCGTCGCGTCTCGCAAGACTTGGTTTAGGAGAGGAGCTGCGGAAGCTCCAAAGGATGAGCCAGATGCGGCGACATCAACGTTGATGTAAGCAACATTGGCATCGGAGAGCCATGGAAGATACTCCTCGACCCATTCGGTGCTGCCAACGAGACCGTATTCTTCGCCATCCCAGCTGCCAAACACAATGGTTCGGAGAGGCTTCCAACCCGCCTCAACAGCCTTGCCAACGCTGCGTACAACTTCGTTCAGCACGGCTGAGCCGCTGTTGGGGTCCGCAGCGCCACCAGCAATCCACGCATCCCTATGGTTGCCCACAACAATAACCTCGTTCGGGATTGTTCCATTGACGACGCCAATAACATCCCACTGAGGAGTGGTGACATACTCCTGTTCGTTGTGCAGGTTAAGGAGCACATGTTCGGGAGAAGGCCCAATGTTGTAATCTACGCCCTTGTATCCGAGTCCCAGGTTCCTCGTCCAATAGCTGCTCAGATCAGAGGCTTTTGGGCCATGTCCATTCAAAGCTTTGAGAATAGGAAGAGCGTCAATGTATGAGATGGGAATAGAGGGGATAGACGGTGTGGCATCATCGGTGGGCGCTCGTGGAACGCCGGGCTTAGACGGGTAGCCGGGGGTAGTTCTGATGTGAAAAGTGTCAGCAATCGTGGCAGAACTCGGTGCAAGCAAGGGACGTACGGGTCACCGGGACGAATGCTCAAGAACTGGACACTCCCACGCTGAACGCTACTCTCATGTCGAGCAGGACCTTTGGGGTATTGCTCGTATCCGTTGGCCTCAGTCTTGTCGCCATCATCACCAGGGTCACTGTAAATTACAGTACCAACCATACCTAACTCTTGGGCACGCTTCACCTTGAGCCCTCGGAAGATGCCGCCATATCTGGCAATTGCAATCTTGCCTTTGAGATCAATGCCAGCATCGACAAGGTCTTGGTAATCCTGGTAAGTTCCGTAGTTGACGTAGACAAACTGACCAGTAACGTTGCCGCTGGCAGAGTACCCGTGAAAGGTGGGAACTCGGGTATCAAGTGCAGTGGTAGGGTCCTCGTCCAGGACCGCCTCGGTCAGAGAAGCATCGAATGTCACAGTCCATGAATCGTCCTTTGTAGACTTCTTCAGCAGAGAGAGGCTGTGTTCAAGCGGGTAATTAATATACACATGGTATTCGGCGATGCTGGCGTCCACTCCCCAGCTCTGCCACTTCTCTCTAGTCCAATCGGCCTGGCAGAGTGTTAGCTAGTGAACAGCAGGGATGCGGGCGAGTCATGAGGCTTTACCTGTGAGAAGTTCTTGCCCGCCAGATGAGGGCCAGAGGTGTAATAGCGGCTCCATTCTTCAGCATGATCTGCAGTTGGGGTCTCCAAGAGGATCTTTTGGACCTCTTGGTGAGATAGGCGCTTGCCTTGCTGGTGTGAGTACGAGTAGTGGCTGTGGCGACCATGATGATGGTGGTATGGCCAGATGAGAAAAACGTGGGTAAGGAATGAGGCGAATCCGATTACGAGGAGACAAGTGCAGGCGATGGTGCAGAATCGCCGGCAAGTGTCATGGCGATATCTCCTCCGGGGCGGCGCAACACGGACCGTCTGGATCAACGGCGTCGACTCGTTGGCCATCTTTTCAGGCTCAGATGGAAATCTGGAAGATGATGCTTTCAGCGCTGGCCCATGAGATGGGAGTTAAAGCAAATGAAGACGGGAAATGGTCGAGGTGTGCGGCGTGGCGGGCTGTTGGATGGTGGTCATGGGATTGGTTCGCCACACCAGTGAAGGCAGCGGGATGCGGGACGCCGGGATGTGAGATGGCGGCACGACGATGCGGAGACGGTGATTGGGGGCCAATTTGTGAACTTACAACCTGCCCATTATTGACCAAATGACCCCCAATTGTGATATTCTTCGAGTAAGTTGTAGATGTAATGGAAAAAATCACGGCCTTTGGCGATGCTGCATGCCGGCCTTGATGGGGTTGTTGCGGAGGGCTGATGAGCTCGACGGGTCCGATGACGAATTGCAAGCTTGCAGGGTTCTGGTAGTTATTCAGCAGATAGCGGCGTCTGGTTGGGCGAAGGCTGCGGTGCGGCTGTTGCTTTGTCAACCTCAAATTGCTGAGACGGGCGAGTTGTCAAGCATTGAATGGGTGACAAGAGGCGAGAATTGAGACATCGGGTTGCCGACGGGGTTGTTCTGCAACATGCATCGACAGTTGCCGGGTCGCTCCTGCCTGTTTTGTACCGACGGAGTATCGTCCCCAACTCCGCATTGGTGCTTTCAGACGGCCAGTCGATGGCTCAATCTTGTCACTGCGGCTAATACTGCGCCAGCCGCGTGTGTATCGACTTTCATCTCGGCTCAGTCTCACACCATCGTTCTATTTCAACTTGGCCCAGGCTTGGAACAAAACCACAGCCCTGGCCCTGACAGCTCTCGGCCATGGCCACATACGCACATCATTTGAGATTGCCCATCTCGGTTGCTGCTCACCCGATGCGGGCTTGGTTGCCGCCAGTCTGCCATCCCCGATGACGGCCGGAATCAGCCCCGCCCGTCACTCTTCAAAGCACGGCAAGGCATGGGTCACGACTCACAATGCTACCAGACAGTCTTGGTCAAGTTCCTTGGCGCATGCTGCAGCTGAGGCGCAAGTCATCCAGCAACACACCCTGAAGCACTCTTGAAGTCAAAACCAAAGCAAAAACGTGCTAGCCCTCTTCTATACCACCGTCTACTCCGCACTCCGTATTTAAGCAGACTTCTTTTGCCCGTGGAACTGTCAGTACATGTCCTGTTGAGCTCTAACAGTTCCAAATCTCCGGGCAATCGATATCCAGAAAAGACCCTTGTCCTTTGGGCGTGTTTTACCTTCGTTCACTATGGGCCATCGTGAGTTGTGTCCATCGAGAGCCGGAATAGTACATCTGGTACTCAAATCTCGTCTCACCAAGTGCAAGTGAGAGAGGTCGTGTTCCCATCCCACCCAACCGCATCTGTTGACCCTGCTTATAATTGGCGCAGCAAGCCCTGGGTTTGGTGGGGGTTTCCAGGCGACAGGTCCGACACCGTTCGTGGCCCTGGCCCAATCTAAACCGACTTGACATGGATTGTGCTCGTCAGCGTTATTAAGCGTGCCCATAGTGATTCGTCCCTTAGTTGGTAAACTTCATTCTCGATTTTTCGTCCTTAATCTCGGGCTCCCTTGCATCATCTGACTAGCGGTGTGTATAAACTGTGTTATCATCGCTAATTAGTATTGTGCGTAACGGTGTCTGCTAGCTGATGGGTAATCAAGATTCAATCTTCCGAGTCTCACCGTCAGTTCCACACAAACAGACTCTCCCTCACTGCGCCGCGACGCCACGAGAAGGGCCGCACCATTTGTCTTTATTTCGCAGCACCTAGCACCCAAGAACATGAGTGATGATGACTTGCACACGCCACCGAGGCCAAAGCTACCATGGCAGCAGTTGACGATTTTAGGTAAGGCACGACAGGGTAGAATTATGCGTGAGGCCGAAAACCACCAGACGCTTTTACGTTTCCTTGCTTCATATGTTGAGAAGGAAGGAACGAGAGAGGCACCTTCCCGCAGACCGGCTTCGACATTCGACAGGCTGGTGTACATCACAAGCTGCAACTCTATTCTTCCAGCCCGTCTCCCTTCCGTTGCTAACAGTTACCATAGCTGTTGCAAGATTTGCTGAACCCATCGCCACAACATCTATATCCATACCTTCCTCAGATGGTCCGCGACTTCGGCGTGGAGGAAACAGAAGTCGCAAAATGGGCCGGCCTTACGTCCGCCGTTTTCTCAGTCTTCCAGAGTTTCGCTGCGGTGCCTTGGGGGAAAATAGCAGACTCATGGGGCAGGAAACCAAGTCTGATCACTGGCTTGGTTTGCACCATGGCCTGCTTTATTGTATGGGGAGTGTCGACCAGCCTACCCATGGCCATTACCGTGCGTGCCATCCAGGGAGCAAGTAATGGAAATGGTTCGTCTCTTCGGGTCTACTGCGTATCATCCAAAGTTGGGCGTAGCTGACAGTCCTTTTCAGTTGGAATTATTCGAACCATGGTGGCGGAACTTGTGCCCGAGAAAGAGCTCCAGCCAAGAGCATTCTCCATCATGCCCCTTGTCTGGTCATTGGGCTCAGTTGTCGGTCCAGCATTTGGCGGGTTCTTTGCAGACCCTGCCAAACAGTATCCTTCAGTGTTTGGGGGTGTGTGGTTCTTTGAGAAATTTCCATATGCTCTTCCCAACTTGATTGCTACCGTCTTCTTCCTCATATCTGTCACTAGCGCGACGCTTTTTCTCAAGGTATGTTCTCGGCCCGTCAGTTGCTAAGCCCATGTTCTTTTCAAGTAACCTTCTCACCACTAGGAAACACTTACTGCGAAACGAGATGAGCGAGACTGGGGGCTGTTATTCGGCAAGCGTCTTGGCCGAGCATTGAAGTGGAACAGGAGACGGGACAGGAGACGTAGATCCTTTGTAGACGGCGAGGCAACCGCCCCTCTCGTCCCCAACCAAATTCGGCACAAGAAAGGACACGACTCGTCAACCCCAGGATCCCTGGAGATCTTTACGCAGCAAAGCAGTCTTATTACGCTGGCATACTTCTTCCTTGCCTTCCACTCTGTCGCCTATGATCAAAACGTCACAGTCTTTTTAAACTACCCTGTCAAGGAGCACACTCCGGAAAATACACGACTCCCCTTCTACTTCAATGGCGGATTTGGCCTGGAGTCGGGGAGGATTGGGACCATCTTCATGCTATATGGCATCACATGTGGTCTTGTCCAGTTTATTCTCTTTTCTCCCATGGTCACCCGATGGGGTGTTCTGAACTGCTACAAAGCCTGCTGTAAGTAAAAGGGTCTCCCATTTATCTGCAAGCTTATGGCAAATAGACTAATAGTAGTAGGTGTCATCATGCCAATGGTTTACATCCTCACGCCCTATACATCCTTATTCCCAACCTCCGAAACGCGACTTATGGGCCTTGCCTTTGTCCTCATGCTCAAAGCCTTTTCGATCATCGTCGCTTTCCCCGCCGTCACCATTCTGCTTACTAATTCGGCCAAATCGTTGAGAATCTTGGGTACTTTGAATGGCTTCGTTACCATGTTTAGTGGCTTCGGCAGAGCTCTAGGCCCTGCTAGCACTGGGCTGGCTTTCACTTGGGGTGCAAAGCATGGATACGTTGTCACGGCATACTTCTTCCTGGCGGTCATGGCTGTTCTAGGAGCCATTCCCGTCTTCTGGGTTGTAGAGGGTAATGGCCCGACCGCATCCGTTGAAAACAGCGATACTGAAGATAATGGAACTCCCGTTAGCAGCCGCATTCTTGTGGATGAATCTGCGATTGACGACTCTGACGTCGAATCCCATGAATCGGAACCCTTGCTTGGAAACTCTAAAAAAGGAGCACCCTATGGAGCTGCAAAGACTAGACTCCAAAACTAATCCGGGCTTGACTCGGAATAGTCAAATAGTTAATCATTGATCTTGTTACCGATAGTACTTGTTTCAACTATACTCAAAAACTTTTGCAGGCGACAATGGTACGGAGGCAGAGATGGTGGTGCAGCACGAATCAATATGTCAAGAATTGTGTAACCGGCGTTCCTATTAATTCGTAATTTGGATAGACTTGCATACCCTGGCCAATAACGCCAATAACGACGGTAAAAGAAAATTATTTGAATTCATAAGATGCTTCCAGAGTCTGCGTGATGGACATCGCTAGAAATGCTGCAAATTAAACGATGCTGATCCATACAAAGTGAATACCACACTTCAAAAATCCCAAAACTCCGCATCCATGCCAGTTCCCAAATACAGGGCTCGATGCCACGGGAAAAATACACCCAAACTTAAACCGCTCACTGGAAGCCCGTCAAGGAGAGAACAGATAGATTACATCCGGTAGACTTACCCAGGCACATACTGCAAATTGGCCACATACTGTGAACCTTCCCCAAAGCCTTCTTGTGTGTTCCAACTCCATTCCTCTTGTACCGCACGTCCTCTTGGGTATGGGGGCTGCAGGTAATCTGCATACTTGTGTGACTGACACTCACCATTCCGAGCTGCTTGCTCAAAGTGCGCCGCATCGTGGATGTAGTCAAAGCCATAGGTGTGGTCTGCAGAGGAGAAGTCATCACCACGCCAGCGAGATAAATCTGCCTCCATATCCCGTAAGTGAAGGCAATTTTTTCCGGCCCAGTCATCAATAATACCTGCAATCTCCCGGAAGCCATCTGTGTGGCCTCCATATTGTTTGGCTTTGAGTCCGCATGTGACAAACATGAAGCTATGGATCATTTCGTGCAGGAATGTAGAGATGAGTAGCCGCCTATTGTATTGATTATCCCTCAAGATAGGCGAGGAAAGTACGATCAAAGTTTCCCATCCTCCAAGCCTCGCGCTTCGTCGAAGAGCCGTGGTCCCCACTATGTGATTATCGTACTGCTGTGATGTAGAGTGGCTCCAGTCCCAAGCAACCCTGCGTGTAAGGCGACTGGCAAAGAAAAGCTCGTTGGATGCAGAAAAAATACTTCGCAAAGCATCGTTGTCCAATCTGAACTCTGCACCTCGAGACTTTGGATTGATGAGGGCTTTCAAGATTCGTTCCGGTTGTGAGTCTGGAAATCTGCGACGGTAGCTTGAGATGTGTTGACGGACGAGTCTTGCTGCTTCAAGATCTTCCAGCAAATATCCATATTGGTCATGCTCTGCCGAGTTGCCGTGATGGTGTGCTGAGGCATCAGATGATATAGACAAACCAGATTCGGTTCGTTCTAAAGGGACAGGAATTGCGCTTCGGGTGTGGAAAGCGTTAGAAGCGTCATCATAAGCATGTGGTTTTGGCGATGGTGAGAGCGGTGGAGTTGATGTTTGCCTGTCATCTCCTTCGTGAATCACAAGAAATGCCAGTTTCGGTACGGGTACCGACTGCTCCGGCTGGGCTACCTGCTCGTTGACTGCATATTGATAGCCATTTTCGTAGGAAGCATTCGTATTCCAATGACGGTTGTCGAGTCTGCCATGGATACTGAGGTGATGTTCGTCATGGGCGCCTGTATTTGTATTGAAGTCTCGGTAATCGGCGTCATTGGGAGCAATATATGATCCGTCAAGAAGCGGGCTGCGGTTATGTCTTTCTACCACCCAAAAGGACATGCTACTCGGCAAACTTCAAATATTATCCGACCAAGAATATTTTGTTGTAAAAGGACAGGAGACAAGAGGAGATCTTGAGAAGAGTGAGAGGCGTGTTGATGATAAATATAGAAGATGAATTTAGATATGGGCTGTTGGCGGCCGATAGCTGTCTTTTGAGCGGTGTACATGGGACATGAATGTGAGTAAGCTCAACCCGGGCAGCAAGGAAACAACAGAGAGGGCCCCGATGCAGAAAGACCAGGCCGGCTGCCGGAGCTGAGCCGTGACGATGGTGGACCAAGCCACTGAGACAGGGCCACCGGGACCAGGGTCTGTGTAACCTGACAGTTCTTGACGAGTAGGCGCCAGCGAAGCGAGTGTGGTCGGGCAAGCAACAGTGATCTTGGGGCCACGATGATGATAAAAAAGTTGTAAAAAGGGTCGAGAAAGAAAGTGGAGGAGAAAGGAGGAAGAGCCAGGCCGGTTGGCACTTCCGAAATTAGTCGAACTGGTCAAGCTGTCCAGGTGGTCAACTTTGCTTCAATGCATGTTTCTCATTTGGCAAGAGCGAGCGTCGTGGCCATGCTGTCCTGGGTGCACCTTCCGCGCCTACTTGACATCTTGGGAGTCGCCTCTGATGCCTCTGGTGCCTCATTTGTTCCTCATTTATTCTCACTTGTCCTCACTTGTCCTCACTTTTCCTTACCCCCTCGCTCATGACGCGAACTCTAGCAGAACTTTGGCTCCAAGGGTGGATGCGTGGAGATGCATGCGCATTTGACCCTGTCTGTACGGCATATTGGACAGAGCCTTTCACCACTTGCATACTTAAGGTGCCGTCAGATCAGCCAGGGCTGGTTCAGGGTCAGGTTCAAGTCCACCAGGCCCAGCCAAATACGACGTTAGGTAGGAAGATGAACACAAAACGGAACGAGCTGGAGTCGCGTCGTCGCTGCCTGCATGGAGCCAGCATCACCAGAACAAACCCGACATGACAAGCTGGCGATCCACTGCAAAGGTTTTGTCTTGGCAAACAATGAGTCAGCCACGGTACGAAGCTCACGACAAGTCCCAGGCATTGATTGAATGGACCGAGCTGAAGCGTTGCACTCTATGCCATCATGCAACGCTGGCATTCGTCCTCGCTCACCAACCTCAGCAACAACCCTTCATCATAAACAGCGCCTTTTCCCATTGCCATATAGACGTTGTTAGCATGGCCAGAATTTGCACCATGCGTCCTTGTGCACGTCAAATCACAGTCTCCGCTGCATCTCCCATCACCCTGCATCAACATCCAGCCCCACAGCAGAGCATCCAGCATCCAGCATGTACATCTGGCGCACTCGTGTTGGTTGCTTGTCGTCTTGTCCAGTCGGGTCTCCTAGGCCGACATTGTACAGCAGCTGATGCAATTCTCCTTGCAGTCGATTGTTTTCCTTCTTGGTCTATCTGCCGCAACATCATAATCTAACGTACTGATATATCTCTGAACAGAGAAACAGACAACGCATCATTAAATGTTCTCATGCCTGAGCATGGCTGCTCATGACGGCCCAGCCCTAGCACGAACAAAAGAAAGTCCGCCATGTCAGAATACAAAAACCCGGCGCATTGGGCTCCAGTTACCGAAACCGCCTTGATCGCCCTGATCGACCTGACTCAGCCTCACGCCTTGGCAATACGAATATGACTTTGCGCTTCTGCATTCTAATATCTAGAGACAACCCCACCGTCGTTGGCGGACAAGCAGATAGTAGGAGCAGTCCTAGAACCTGTTACATGCCTGTTCTTGTAAAACACCCAACGACCTCGCACAAATGACTTCAGTCGGCATCAAATTTCGCAGGTGTATTCTTCACGACTCCTAGATCGGAAAATAGGGGCCAGTCAGTTTACCCGTACCGTACCATGTGCCTTCGCAAACGGCAAGGCTTCATTGGGCAGCGAGCGATCAAGTCGCCCAACCAGGCAGGTAGCTTGACATCATTCCCACCTCGATACAGCGAATCCATTTTTTGCCTTGGGCACGCAAATAAGAGACGCATCATGCACTAGTGTCCTGCATTGGATTGCAATCGAAGTTTTGCCATTTGTACGGAGTACTTGGGGACATCCTTGCTTGTTAGCCGTCAATTGGGCTTGCCCTGTCCTGCAACTGATATATCATCTTGATATAGCGTGGCCGTGTTTGGTTTGTGACCACTACCCTGGAGCTGTGTCAGGCCTGACGAAAGCTTGAGTTACATTACACCGAAAAGGGGCTGTGGTGACTGGGGAAAAGGCTGCCATTTGAATAGAGCTGTAGCTACTACTGGCCGAACTTTCAGTTCTGTTGAAGAGACTGGGGGGGATATATGTATAGCGTCACCATGTGAAACTGGACCGACCCTTGGTCGAGAGATTATTATCTTTGCACGGACTGCCTGCTGAAACTACCCAAGTCTGGACAAAATCCATGATGCTATATCGCCGATGCTTCACTTAATTTGCTTGGATAGCCCAATCCCCATTGGATGTACCACCGTATAACAAGCCACGTAATTTCATTTTACCAGGCTACAAATATGTGAAAAGATATCCATAGAAACGCTGGTCTTGCACAAGATAAGCATTGAAAACTGACCGACACCCATGTTTTGTATCAAATCTCGCCCAATTACCCAAAGGTCTTCTTACTGCACCAGACTCCATGATATGTAAACAATTCTACCGTGTCCAATATGTCGGATCACCCAAGCTTCCTATAAACTTGACCTCGTCTGCCTGTCGTTCTAGGGCGCGCCGCATTCTGTTCGTATACTCTTTCCTCTTTTCGTTTTCTTCACTGGTCTCTGGGTCCTGAAGCTCGAAATCCTTTCCGTCGAATATAGGAGACTTCGTGAAGCTCACAAGACCTAGCTTTTCCCCGGTCCACAACAGAATATTGTCGTTGTTGGGCCGGTCGTTGCCTTGATTGGATTTTGTTGATACAATCTTGCGGGCCATGTCGTCTGAACCAGCCATGGAAGCAAACAAAGAGGACGCCTCTTCCGCATCACTATGGCCAATTCTCATTCGTCGACACTCAGTAGACCCGTCTCGCTCAAACCATTTGATGAATCCCGATCCATCTGAAAAGACAATCTTTGAGCCATGGTTCGCCACGGATAGGATGGTGGACGACGCAACAGTCTGTCGATTTTTCGTAACAGAATTCTGCAAAATCGACTTCTCGCCAGCACCTGCTGCCGAGCTGAGGCCGTAAATCTCAAGGGATCCTTTGGACTTGTAGCCGCCGGCGGCGATTAAGGTCCTGCCTTCGCCCTCAGATTTCAACTGGGCTACCTGTTCAGTTGTCAGTTCACCCTGGCGACGCACTTCCGTGTCGACAGCGGAGAATGGATACGGCAGGGCTGCCAAGCTCTTGATCAACGCGCCAGAGTAGATGGAGCCTTCTATGGCCGGAAATTTTCGACGATCATAGTGCAGTATATTGGAAAATCGGCCGGCAACATAAATGTCGTCCGATACTAGATTGTGCGAGCCAGGCCGGGGAAGGTGCAAGATGCTGATGGGAGTAGGCTGGGACAACGATGCGTATGGAGGAAGTGGCTTAGTATCGAAGATCATTTTGAAAACATCAGATTCGTCCCACTGGATTACGTCGAGTCGCTCAACGATATCTCGAGATTTCATTGCTCTCATACGAAAGTCATGAAGGTGAACACCCAGAGAAGTGCCTACAGTCAGGGGTACCCCTTGATGTAGGGCTGATAGCGTTGTGATTGACCACTCGAACGATTCGCGACTTACTACCTCTAGACGGTTCAAATCCACCTCGATGAGATCTGGAAACATCAATCAGTGATTGCTTGAAACGGATTGCAGAAGTCAGAGATGTGAGTCTTACGGCTTTGGACGGCGAAGAAGGCTCTGTGGCCATGATGATCCACGCTGACACACTCCGTAACGCCAGTGTCTATCTTCTTGGACCGTTTGCTGTTCTGATCACCCGGACCGTCAACAAAGAGTATACCAGGACTGCTGGAGGCAAGGATGCCACCCTTTCGACCCCGAGTTCCGTTGATATCCCATAAGCAAACCGACCCGTCATCCAAGGGTGAAACAGCCAGCATGGTGCCGACACCATCGTTTCCATCGTGGGGACTGTATAATGCCATGCCCCGTGCTTCTATGGTTGCCTCAACCCCACAGTCATACAAGCGCGGAGTTTGCAGCCAGTTAACACACGTAGGGCCATGCCTTTGCACATACTCGTCGTACCACGATACTCGTTCGCCTGGGAATACGGGGTCCCAGTTGGCCATATCCTGTAGTTTCCGCGAGCGACTGGTAAGGCTGCGTGTGGTCGGGAATTGATCTTGATGTATTGCTTTGCTAGGTGAGGAGCCAGCATCGCCATCTATTTGCATTGGGTCGTGATGAGAGGTGTCGCCGTATCGCTCTACAAAGGGCCGGAAAATAGTGCGGCGGTTCTGGAGTGATTGGTACCATTGTGAATTCTCGAAGGACAACAGCTTCCACAACTCGTCATCGAAGCAGAGCTTGCGAAACCTATGGCAGACAAGCTGTAACTTGGTGATATGGTAGGGCTCGAGGTCTGTAACATGGTATCAATTATATTTGGTCAGCTATCGGTTTTCTATCGTGGCACGGTATGCGCAAGCAAAGTGTATGGAACAAACATAAAACTTGCTTGCCAAACAGGCGTAGGTGTTGAAGGCCGAGGACGAAGGACGGAGGGGCAGAAGCTTACAGCTTAATATTAGGAGAAGAAGCTCATCCGGGAGCTCGTCCCATCGCGATGGATTCCCGGACGAAGCCATGGCACATCGTGGCGAGCAAACGAGAAAGCCGAGGTTAGAGGTGGCAATATCAAGGCAAGGAAGAATATTGGATGGATGAAATGGTTCCGGGACGAGAGAGAGGAGAGAGAGGAATGAAGACAAGTTGCCTGCAACCCGCTGCAGCGGCAGCAAAATCGGAGTTGCCTTCTAGGCAGGGGCAGCGCAGGACGAGTTTGGATGGTGTAGTCGGTGCCAATGGCCAGGGATGTGGGCCCGCGGGGGGGATTTGGTCTTGTCAAGAATGTGGCTTGCTCAAGTCTTCACTCTCTCACGTATCAAGTGTCCAAGGTACAAGCTCACGTGTTGCGGGTTCCGGGCTTGCTGTGGTGTTGGGTGTGTTCAAGTTGAAGGCATCGAGGCCTGCTAGGGAAGGGGCGTCGATCCAGACTTGAGGAAGGAGCGATCGAGCTTGTGTTGGTCGCCGCCCGGTAGGATGGCCGCGGCAAACTTGAACTCGGAGAGGAATTGACCATGAGCCGCCATGCCGCTCTGGTAAGGTCCGCCCCTTTGCCTTCGAATCACCACCAGGCACACCAAGGACAAGCGTCTGCAGATCATGTCTTCGCTTTCTCGAACCAGTGGCTTGCTGACCATGTATCCACGAATGGGTGCGCGCTGATTCCGATGGAGGAACCTCGATGCCACCTAATCTGTGGGAGATGGAAAGCTCGGATCCGGGCCCCTCGAGTCGACGCCCCATTTCACCGACAATGGACTGGCCTAGAAGCATAGGCCACGCACGCACTCTTTCGGCACGTACTTGACTTGTTTAGCCACTCCAGATGGCAGTTTCAGAGCCCTGACTATTTCTCCGTGGAGCAGGACCAGCCGAGCCGAGAGACGTGCCTATAGGAAGCCATCCAACGTGGAGGGCGGGCCGCGCAGGGGACGGGAAACTTAGTGCGGCATTCATCTGGGATCACCTGGTTCTGAGGTCTGCGTGTAGGGATCATCATGTCAAGATGGTCTGAAGACACTGCCGGCCGAAGGAGATGATTGCCCGTCACACTGGGGTTCAAAGAGCGATTCACATACGCATGTATCGATCTATCAAGTCGGGCGTGATTTCAAGTTTCTTCGGCCGTGTTCCTCTGATGTACTGTGAGAAAAGGGACCTTGAACCACCCCAGATTCTATGAAGCTCCCTATTCAGGGGAGGCAACGCTAACTGTCTCTGGACCAAGCCAAGCAGTGCTGACTCTTGTCACCACATTGGCAAGTCCTTGTGCCAGGCAATCCCTGTTTAAGCCACCAGACTGCTTACGGGGTCGAGTCGAGTTACAGGTTCGGTCGACTCCTGGTGTGTTGGTGCCACAGGCGGGTTCTGAAGCACTCGCTCGGTGGTTCCTCATGAGCGAAAACTGTCTCCCAGTAGAAGAGAGAATCTGGTCGAATTAGGTCAAAAGCACAGATCTACTCTTTCGACAATTCCCTCACCACGCCACTACCCACTCGGGCAAAACCCAAAGATGTCACTGGCTCTGTAGGACTTCGATTGAAGAATGCATTCATTATTTGTTGGAGTGGTCCCGATCCACAAACCCCACGAACCCACGATGAACTACTTTTTCATAGTACGCATGCAGTACCTACCTAACCCAAGTAGGTGGTGTGTGTACATAAGATGGGAGACGCCAAGACGAGAGACATGGCATGGATGTTGACAACGTGGCAGCAGTCTCGTCCGGCATTCCGCCTGGGAACAGAGCATTGTACATCGAGGCACGGAATGAAACACACGATATCTTGCCATTATGGGGCTCGCTGAAAACAGCAGATTCCCCTGGCTGTCTAACCCGTCTCCTGGCCAAGGTGCCCTTGTTAGTTTGGATGGATGGAGTGTCGTGCATCCGCCGTCTCCACGCGTCCGCTAACGAAGCCCCAGTTCCAGCGGATCCGGTTGGCGCCAGCTTAGTACATACATACGTGTCGCGAGAATCCTCGGCGAACAGATGAATCTTCAACCTCGGAAGTTTCCGCTCCATATATGCCAATGCCATTCATGGTTGTGTCTCGAAAAGAAACTGGCAAATTGAATCACTGCAACGGCCCTGTCTTGGATTGACCTTGTCGATATGGCCATCTCAGAAGCTATGAGTATGGGCTGCCGAACTGGGTGCTGGAGCATTTGGAACTTCAAACGGGCGACGAGAAAAGCCGCACGTGATGTATTAAAAAGATTGGGAGTCCACGGGGTGCTGTGAAATATTTATTTTAATATAAACACTCTAATTAATAATTACTTAACTCTTAAATCTTTATAATATATTCGCAGAATTAAATGTTCTTTTAACCTGGTTTGCCACTTGACTCTTTCTTGCTACTTGCCATGGCGGATAAAATAATATTTAATCTTAATAAGAAATAACTTTAATGTAAGATACTTGACTGGCTTGCGTAAATTTAGCTATTTATCTTTTTTTTTATTTCAAACACCTGGCCTTGCTTGTGTGCGACCGAAAATTTCGACCGCCCACAAAGTTGCCACCTTTAGCTGACCTTTGACTTCCACAACTTCGTCAATCCACCATCGACGGACGGAAACTTTGCCCAAAGCCAGGGTCTCTGGTTTTCCTGTGATCAAGAGCCGGGGAGTGGCAGTGCTAATTGGAGGGCAGCTGTGTTCACGTCACTAGACAACTTGCACTGTTTGCCGCAGATCCCACTCCTGGCAGCACAGGGGAGATGTAAAGTCGAGTGAGAGACTCATCACTTCACCATCTCTAGTCACTGGCGGTACTATCAATTACAAGCGGTATACGACACCACTGTGGAGAAGACTACCATACTCGGCGCTCAATTCAAGAGTGCCGAGTGCTGCGAGCAGCATGGGACCAGACTCTGGTGATGTATGTTTCACTCCTAATTAACGTATGCCCTGATGAAATACTAACCGTGAAGTAACCTGTTCAGTGGACCGACATAACTCAAACTATCAATGGGTCGGATCAGACGCCAACAAGCAAAATGTCGCAGGAGCGCGTTAACCCATTCTCCGACCCCATTTGCGAAGACGAAATCCCCCAACTCCAAAATCTCGAAACTCGGGATATTGCCAAGTCCAAAGCAAGAGGCTTCGTTTCAGAGCACCCGTCATGGAAGCCGTCACAGTCTACTAGAAGTCGTATCTCTCATTACCTCAAGCCCACTCTTCAAGATGACGGCAATACAAACTCTGAGTGGGAAACCGTCGCGCCTGATGAGGACGTCATTCTCAGACCCAGTATCTATCTCAGACAGCGTTTGGAAAACGGCCGCAGGGCATACCCAACTCATAATGCCCTGGGCCGTGATCGTCAAGCTGCAGAGCACTCGCAACATAGAACCACTGCTCTCATGCCGACAAGCTCGTCTCGTAACTTGGCTCGTACATTGACAATGCACACCAGTAACCGACCCAAGCGTGCTTCTCAGTCGCCGCGAGCACTTAGCGTTTATGAGGACGATTCCGTTTTCCCCAAAATCACCGACCAAAACCAGCAGCAGGGCCGCCAGCCTGAACCCTCTCGCACTCTGACCAAGAACCGGCCGGCTACACTGGGGTATGATCGCAACGCTCATGGTGAACTGGTAGCCAGCTACTCCAAGTCCTCCAGCCGAGCGAGCAATGACCCTTTCAAATTTGACGGCGCGGGCTACTCCATGTTTCTCCAGCCCTCCGCCGAGAGAGAAGTCAGCAGAGCTCTCTACGGAGCGGGAAATTGTAGCGAAGCCCAGAGCACGCCCGTCTACTCTCCGCAAAGGAGTGAACGGCGCATTTTTCAAGGGGAGTTTCAGCTAGGATCGTTTTATGACAATGCCGCCATTCAATCAACCTAGAAAGTCGATGATGCGGTCAAAGTCCCGGTCATTAAGCGCGCTAATCTCAGTCCAAGTACCAACGAGCACCCGCTCTCCGAGCTCGCTCAGCTGGTGAACAAGACAGCGGCTGAAAAAGATGCAGGCAGCGACTGGCAGACGATTGCAACGGAACAAACTCCTCACAGGGCCTTGGAGCTGACGCTTCGGTTGGATCAAGATGTAGGAAGCAGTCTGGCCGATGTGTCAGATGGGCCCGAGTATGAATCGTTTGATCACTTCCTCGGGGCTACTGCAGGTTCGCAGCGTTCTCGTGAGACTCATCTAGAGGGGAACGTGTATTCCAACACAACCCAGCGCCGCACATTGTCCCGTGGGATCTCGCAGCCGACGTACAGGAATAGCCGAGTGTCTTCTGCTCGTCCTGTGGCTACAGTCCGGCATCTCAGCCGTCTGTCAACCGATGCCTCGAACAGACCCAAGCTCTCGAGTAAACTGTCCCAGATGCGCAAACCAATGATGAGTTACAGCAGTCTAGACTCGGAGCCGGAGCAGGACAATTTTGACACAACCACTCCCGTGTCTCCCGACACAGTTGTGGAAGTCGTCACCCCCCGACACAGCAAGTGGTCCAGTCCGCGACGCAGACAAGACTCACGGGACATTGTTGGTCTCGGAACGCAGGACGGAGACATGATATATAAATCCAGAGACTTTGCCCCCAGAAACACCTCGGCTGACCATAATTTCCCAAGCCTTCCGTTCCCACTTATAAGTCTCCAAGAAGCAGCCCTTCGCCAGTCGCACGGCATCACCCGAGGCGAAGCAGACTACACCACAGCCGGATCCATGTGCGACGCCAAAGCACGTTCCGGCACAATCAGTACTATTTCTTCGTACGGGCCCAAAACCCCAACCACGCCCGTTGGAGACATCCCGGACGCAAGTGGCATCCCCAGACCACCACGGGCGTACCACCGACACAGCCCAGCGCGAGCTCTCCGTGAGTTCCCCCCGCCATGCAATGTCTCGTGTAAAGCCTCAGTTCCAACTAACCCTGTTCCGTGAAGCATACGACCCAACTCAAGGGCAGCTCAACTCGTCGGCCATTATCGACACCCACTCCGGCTCATTCTTCCGCAACTCCCTGCCGACCAACACATCGCTCCTCAGCGCGCGCTTCTTCCGCCTCAGCGGCTTCTCGGCGCGAACCACTCGCGAGCGTCGAGACGGTCCCAATCACACTTCTCGCACGCACCCCGAGCACGGCCTTCTCACCCCCTCGGAAACAGACCTCATCCACTCCGCCAGGGAGGATATTCTGTGCCGACGCCGCCGGTGCCCAGAGGAAGACGCGCAGCAACGGCGCGTGTTTTTGGTCATTTTTGTCATGGCTGTCTTCTTCCCGCCGATTGGGGTGCTGGCACTGTACGGAAAGTTTGACGCGACGATTGCGTGGTACGGCAAGGGCGAGAGGGGTTGCCTGACGCAGGAGCAGAGGAGCACGTTGAAACAGCAGCTTTGGGTCGAGGGAGTGCTGTATATCGGGCTGATTATCTCGTTGGTTGTGTATTATTCCGTCCATGGATGATGGGACGGCAGCCAATCGCAGGATGGATGGGCAACAAAAGTGTGGGAATTTGGTCACAGGAGATGTGAAGGTGGGTTAGGGGAAAGGGTGTCAAGGCAGGCAAGTTATCTGTTTTGAAACGTTTACAGTGTACGAAAGACTTGTTTATATCAGAGAAATTGATGAATGGAACGGTATATTCAGAGCTTCTCTGCCAATCGCACCAATGAGAGTGCCGGCTAGAATAAGAAGACAGATGCGTGAGACGCAACGGCAATGGTGTGATCTGGGCTCTTTTGCCACCACATTAGCAAGCACTTTACGCGGTTACGAACCTGGGAGTTGGTGCCAGAGGACTTGTACGTGAAGTCAGGGATGATGGGCATTGGCAGAGACACGGAGCCTGGGGAGAGCGGCGATGGAGGATGTGTGGTTATAGTGTCATCGGAAGAGGAGGATAACTGGGAGAGGGAATTGGGGACATAAGTGACCAAATATATACAAGACGCGTTTGAGAGCTGTGGGGCCAGAACTGAATGAGGGGTTATACAACGAGGTGAATTGGCGAGACGAAAGAACTGTCAACAAACTACAAACCCATTCAAGAGATCCACATCGAAGTGCCGGTTGTTGAGATGCGGTCCCACTCGGTCTGGGCAGAAGCTGTAATAGATTCTGTACTATGCTGTGTTATATTTGTGTACTGCGTCCTAGCTCGCTCAGGTCACAGTCCATGCCGGTTACAAGTAGTAGTTCTTGTGTGACTCGCTCTGGTTATCTCATACATTGTCCACACCTTCTGCTTTCTATTCCTGCTCGAACAGCATAATTTTGCGGCTTTCTACTTCTTCGCTGTCTTCAGGTCTTAATCGACATGCAAGGGCAGTTAACGGAGTCGGCGTCCAGGGAAGAGGCCATCACGCTCGGGTGTCGAATATGCCGCGCGGCTCGTCGAAGGCTGCATTCAAAAGATGGGGTCAGACTGGGCCGCGATATTCATTCAGCTCCGGTAGGACGCGGGTCAACCCTGGGGACGTATTTGCAGGAAGTCATAGCCCCGGGTTGCCCTTCTCATGGGGGTGGAAGCAGCCTATGCTTCAAATTTGGGAATTCTCGCCTTACAGTGCCTGTAGCAAGGTCTCAAAGCATATGTACCAACCTCAATCAACGAGCGCATTGAGAGTAAGGAGGTTTGCACAAGGCTTCAAGATGTTACTGTTACTGTGTCTCAAGCTTGTGAGAACCTGTTCTGGGAGCAGAAATTCTCGTCATAGTTTTCGTTTGGGTTGTCGTACGATTCGAGACCTCCCGAAGAGTTGTCTTGTTCATCACAAAAAAAGGAAAAGAAAAAAAAAACACAGGGCACCGGTCTTGCCGCTTTGAGTAAATGCTGCAGTGATTGACCGACTTGTTTGATTTGTACGAACAGCGAAAAGTATGTTCGAGTACAAGGTCCAATAGACGAAATGGAGAAGGGAACCATTTCCTCCTGCTGTCTGCGACCTGCAGCTCATTCACTATGGGGCCAGCTTCCGTTGAGAATGTACCACTGACTGTCATTGAGGGTAATGGTTCACGCCATATTGCAATAGAGCCATCTAGAAGCCGACAAAGTCAGATGTCCTTGGATTCACCGGCATTGCAGAACAAGGGTCTCGATTTACCGGCAAACAAAAGCCATCGGATAGCGTATTGCCGTCAATGCCATGGTCTTGGGCATCCGGCGGACATCAACCGGCGGACATCAACCGGCGCGCAAAGCTATTTACAAGGTGAGAGCCTCCAGTCTGAGTCGAGGCGAGTCCACTGCCAGTCATAGGGCTGTTTGAGCCATGAGGGCGTTGAGCCAAATCAGTACTCAGGAGCAGCCGCTAGTTATTCAACTTATATTCAGCCAGGTTGCAAAACTTCGATGGAGGAGCTCTTATTCAGCGAACTATCCCCTAAAAACAGCGAAGACTACAACTAGGTCACAGTATCCACAGGGCCCCGGGTAGCAGCTGGTGACGTCAAGTGACATTAATAATAGTGAAGATTATGGCGTTTATGATGTAGCGTTTTATAACCTAGATTTTTATGGATACTTATATCATTATATAAAATATTAAGGGATTAAGGTATCATGTAAAATTAAGTTTTTAATTGGTTGCTATCCCCGCAGCTACACAATTGTAGTCTTCGCTGCTTTTAGGGGATGCCTTTCGATAACGGGAGCTGAGGCGCATTGCACCAAGAACAGAATATATGCAAAGAAGAAGGCGAAGAATAAAAGTAGACAGTATCAGCCTTCAGTCAACGCGTGCTTGAACCTTTTGCACATTCGTTTGTTCCTGAAATATTAGGCCCTAACTTTGGCCAAAACGGGGCTAGCGCAGCCTCGAGGACCCTTCTCTGGTCGTCTGGCTCGGCTACCCCACCCCACTTGCTCGTCGAGGGGAAAAAAAAAGTTCTTGGGGTGGCCCGAAAAAAAAAATTCACAAAAAATTTGGCTGAGGGAAGAAAGAATTTCTACACCGATATACCCCACTACATTCCGCCTTTCCTCCTCGCAATCTCTCTTCTTCCCATCCTCTTCAGTCGTTTTCGACACCCGACAAACTCTCTCCTCCTTCCTCCGTTCAGACACATTTCAAAATGGGCGACGAAGTTTACGACGGTGCCATTGGTATCGATCTGGGTGCGTAGCTTGACCTTGTTTTTCAGCCCCTTGTTGGGCCAATGCCGTGCGGCCGAGATGTTTCGTTTTTGATGACCGGTCACGCTCCGTTTTTCGCTGCAAGGCTTTGCGCGTGGATATGGAGAATTTTCATCATCAGTAACTGAAGACTACGACGTGCTAACAATCCGGTATAGGTACCACCTACTCTTGCGTGGCCACCTACGAGGGTACCAATGTCGAAATCATTGCCAACGAGCAGGGTTCCTTCACCACTCCCTCATTCGTCTCCTTCACCGACAAGGAGCGTTTGATTGGTGATGCTGCCAAGAACAATGCCGCTATGAACCCCAAGAACACCGTCTTCGATGCCAAGTGAGTTTTGATGCAAGAACAAAGATGTCGCCGTCGGATTGATGCTTCGACGGTGCCACCTCTTATGGCCGTTCAATCGCTAACATGCCTTCAGGCGTCTGATCGGTCGCCGCTACGATGACCCCACCGTCAAGAAGGATATTGAGTCCTGGCCTTTCACCATCATTGATGATGCTGGCCAGCCCAAGATCCAGGTCGAGTACCTCGGCGAAAAGAAGGAGTTCTCTGCCCAGGAGATCTCTGCCATGGTCCTCACCAAGGTACGTTTCACCCACTGCCCGATTGCGGGCTTTTGTGTCTCTTCCTAGATTACCTGGGCAAGCTTGGACTAACAACTCCCACAGATGAAGGAGATTGCCGAGACCAAGCTCGGTAAGAAGGTCGAGAAGGCCGTCATCACTGTTCCTGCCTACTTCAACGACAACCAGCGTCAGGCTACCAAAGATGCCGGTGCTATTGCTGGTCTCAACGTCCTTCGTATCATTAACGAACCTACTGCTGCCGCTATTGCCTACGGTCTGGGCTCTGGAAAGTCCGAGAAGGAGCGCAACGTCCTGATCTACGATTTGGGCGGTGGTACTTTCGATGTCTCTCTTCTCAACATCCAGGGCGGTGTTTTCACCGTCAAGGCTACCGCTGGTGACACCCATCTTGGTGGCCAAGACTTTGATACGAACCTGTTAGAACATTGCCGCACAGCATTCACGCGCAAAACCAAGAAGGACCTTAGTGGTGATGCCCGTGCCCTGCGAAGACTCCGTACTGCTTGCGAGCGTGCCAAGCGTACCCTGTCCAGCGGTGCCCAGGCCACCATTGAGATCGACTCTCTCTTCGATGGTGAAGACTTCACCATGACCATCACCCGTGCCCGTTTCGAGGAACTCAATGCCAAGGCTTTCGCTGGCACTCTCGAGCCCGTTGCTCAGGTTCTCAAGGATGCTGCCATCGAGAAGTCTGCTGTTGACGAGATCGTTCTGGTTGGTGGTTCCACTCGTATCCCCAAGATCCAGAAGCTCTTGTCTGAGTTCTTCGATGGTAAGAAACTTGAGAAGAGCATCAACCCCGACGAGGCTGTTGCCTACGGTGCTGCCGTCCAGGCCGGTATTCTCTCGGGCAAGGCCACCTCCGCTGATACCTCTGACCTCCTGCTTCTCGATGTCGTCCCTCTGTCTCTCGGTGTCGCTATGGAGGGCAACATCTTCGCCCCAGTTATAAGTCGATCTACGACTGTACCTTGCTTGAAGAAAAGGTAATGAATTATTTTCTCTCATGCTTTGCCTTCCCTCACCAGTTTCACAACGTTATTTGTCCAACCTTGACAAGTACCCCCTGTCCTTTCCTCCATATCCTGATTCACCGCAAGCGTTCTTGCCCGTCAATGCTAGAAACCCGTTTTTGGTTCATCCGCATTTCGCTATTTTATCTAAGTGTTGCCCATATCTCATCAGCCATCAATAGCAGCTACTGACAATTCCCTGAATAGAACCTTCACCACTGTTGCCGACAACCAGCAGACCGTTCAGTTCCCCGTCTACCAGGGTGAGCGCGTCAATTGTGAGGACAACACCTCGCTGGGAGAGTTCACTCTTGCTCCCATTCCTCCCATGCGTGCTGGCGAGGCCGTCCTCGAGTGTGTCTTCGAGGTGGATGTTAACGGTATCCTGAAGGTCACTGCCACTGAGAAGACATCTGGCCGCAGTGCCAACATCACCATTGCCAACTCTGTCGGCAAGCTCTCCTCTGGTGAGATCGAGAAGATGATCTCTGACGCTGAGGCCTTCAAGAGCAACGATGAGGCTTTCAGCAAGCGCTTTGAGGCCAAGCAGCAGCTCGAGTCCTACATTGGCCGTGTGGAGGAGATTGTCACCGACCCCACTCTGTCTCTCAAGCTCAAGCGTGGCCAGAAGGAGAAGATTGAGCAGACCATCTCCGAAGCCATGGCTACTCTTGAAATCACCGAAAGCTCTGCCGAGGACCTCAAGAAGCAGGAGCTTGCCCTTAAGCGCCTTGTTACCAAGGCCATGTCCTCCCGATAAATGTATTAGCCCAGAGATGGCGTTAGAAAAGGTGAAGTGGCGATGTGACGAAAGCAATTTAGCGTTGGACAAGTCCAAGGCGTTGTATTTGAGCGGTGGCACCTTTGTCTTGAAAAGATTTGGACGGAGAAGGCACTGGATGTGAAGCGATCTACTGGGTCTCGAAGATGAGAGGTATTCGAGAGCCGGATGAAGGCTTTATAAATTATTTCCCTTTGTTTCTGGTTTTTTCTAATTTTTCACATCCCCCGGATCTATGGAGATTCAAAATAACGGAGATAACGAAGGCACTTGAAAAGTTCTGCAAACGAAAAGTTTCCTGTTCCATCGGGTACTCAATGTTGGGAGGACCCATGATGGGTGATGATGCTGCATAGTTTGAGGGTGCCCTGGGCCAGTAAAGGCCGGATGGCCTGATGATGTGCGAGGAACGAACGGCCTGTGAATTATAGACTCGGTAGAATGGAAAATTACGGATTGAAAATGTCAAGTTCAGAATAATGTGATGTGTGGGAGTCCGCCGAGCGATGGTGATGACTAACCAAGGCCACTGTCACCAATAATGGCCTCAGGAGTCGGAACCCTTCCCCCAGTTTACACAACGGTCAACATAACCATACCCGATCCCAATGATGACTTTGGGCACACTCTGAATCAAATGTCTCTCCACTTCCTTGACCTCCCCGTTGACATCCTCGCCCTCATCCTCGCCCCGCTTCTCATCCAGGATCACCCCATTCCCTTGTGCCCATGCGGCTCAACTGAGAGCAGTGACAAGGACGGCAACGGCGACAACGGCAACAACGGCATCAGCGTCAACCCTGTACCGATCCTGCTCATCCACCCGGCCATCTACGCCATTGCCACACCGCTCTTCTACGAAGGCAATGAGTTTGTCCTGGATCTCAGAATGAAGCACGGCCTCCATGCAAGGTTGTACTTGGATGAGCTAGCCGAGGAGGATGCGCTCGACGGGAGAGAGGGGTTCTTCAACTACGACGACATGGTTATTCGTCGGAGGCGAGAGGTACTCGTGCTGGAGGGGTCACTACGAAGGATACGGTCCCTAAAGATTAAGATTTTGAAGCTGAGGGGATGGATCGACGCGAGGGTCGTGCCGTTGGTGCGGGACATGATTGTCAGCGGCAATCTAGCCGAGCTGACTGTCGAGATATACAGCTCTCGCGGTACAAGCGCACAAACAGCTCGGGAGGCTCGGGAGAGCAGCATATTCACACGTCCCCCGCTGTCGGGCCTCTTGTCCCTCCTCTCCGATCCATATCTTCGGACCGCCCGTCTGTGGGTCTCGGCCACGGCTGGCAGCGCCTGGGAGCCGTTCCGGATGTCGACTGCGTCGGCCGACCTCGTGCAGATTGATTGGGCCAGCATCGTGAAACAGCTCGACCCCGAGGGGAGACAGGTGGCTGTTCTGAGGGATGGTGGCAAGGCCAACGTAGCTCGGTGACCAGCCTCACCGTACGACTGTCGACACCTAGGACGCCCGGGGGCAAGGTGTCACAGCGGAGGGGTTTGGACAGACCTCGGAGGAGTCTTGCTTGCATCATCCATTACCAAGCAGTCCAAACTTTTGAACATTGCAGTGGTCCAGCGAAGGCAAAAAAAGGGGGACTCCAACACCAACTGACTCGGTCAGTCAGCAATCTCAGACATTTCCACCATTCCCACGTCTCCTTACCTTCCACTGTCTCCTCCTGGGCGACACAAAACTACCTAGTACGTATTACAGTGATGCCCAGTCCAGCCAGTGCAACCAGACAACCAGTCAACCATGACAATCTTAAACCGCCAAGGAAGATCTTCAACACAGAAATCAAACACAGCCCCCGCAAAGACCACGTCTGTCCCCCAAAAGAATCCAGTCCAGAACACCAGTGCGACTCAAATGTCTCACTCAAATGATAACCTTATCCGCTTCCCCGGCGCCGAAGAAACCCAGAATCTTCCCGTTGCCTCGGCGTGTTTGAGATTGAGAGAGAAGGCGAGGTAATAAGAGAGAAGGAGCACGAAATGCAATGCTACGACGAGAAAAGGCAGCGCAAATAAGCTTTTGTTGCACTACACCGCAACCATGTACGCAGGTGAGAACAAGGTCTGTGGCGGATTTAAAAATAACAAAACAAAAAAGCGTCGCGGTAGTGGTAGTACCAGAAGTAGTACGTGGAACAGGGTTTTCCCTCGCTTGGTTCGGAGCAATCTTGCGCCTTGGCAGATGAGATGAGATGGCCCCCTCAAGACCCAAGCCAGCCAGCCAACGCGGAAAGGGAGCAAACTGGAGCAGATCACCCTTGGTGTGTGTGTGATGTGCGCGCCGTGGCGTAACAGGCCTTATCTCTGGGCTTGCCAATCAGACGCCGCGTCGTCTTGCGACGAGCTGCTCCGTAATGATGAATGGCATCTGCGGTTTTGGTGTTTTTGCGACAAAGCGCACCGACCGCTTTGCGCGATCGACTGGACGAGTAATTTGCTGATTTTGCTGGCGATTGACCACATTTTGTTGACGTATCCTACTCGTCATCTTGTTCTCTCGGCTTCACGTCTCCCAACAGAGAGGTGTGCTATCCGACTTCCTTTTCGTCCAAATTCTTGTTTTTTTTTCTTCTGTTTTTTGCTGCCCACAGCAAGTCCGCCGCGCGTCTTGCGCGAGAAAACTCTCTCTTCTTTGATAAGCTAGTGACAAATGGGGGCCGGACCTCTTTTTTTTCCTCCCCTCTTCAACCACTCAGTATGCAGATACGAGTGCGTGCGTACGTGCGTGTGGCGCTGGGAGCTGCCATTTCCGTCACTGCATGAATGTGGTGCTCTTCAGGGTTCTACAAGCCGGAGCTGGTTGGGTCATTGATTTGACTGTGAGACACACGTGCATGGTAGATGGTTTGTGGCCATGAATTTCCCATTGGTTGCTTGCTTATCTGTTCACGCTGTGTTTTAACTCCGTACATGATGAATCCTTTGTTTCCCAGACCTTGTTCACGCTTTACTTGGTTGCGTTGCTTTTTTTGTGGCACACCCTAACAAACTTGATTGCGTGCTTCCCATGCCCATGTCATGTCTGTCCTTGGGGCCGTTGCACTGAAGGGGGTCCAAACAGACACAGATCAAACAAAAAAGAAAAGAAAGAAAGAAAATGGCTAATATTGCTCAGTTACGCAATCGTAGCCTCGTGAAAGTCTTCCTTGTGGTCATCAAGGTGCTCGCCCCAATGCACTGGGCTGAGCTTGAGGACTCTGTAGCCGCCGCTGCTGGAGCTGGAGGATCGTCGACGAACTGGCTCTGGAGCAGGGGCCATGTCTGCCGCAACCACGCGAGGAGAGGTACGGCTGGCTGGTGCTCGGGGGTAGGAAGCAGAGGTGGTGGGAGCCAGAGGGAGGAAGAAGGAGTTGGAAGACATTGTTGCTTGGAGATGGTTGGTAAGATATCGAGTCAACGCTTGGATAAGTTGTAGTAGGTTGGGAGATGTTTAGGACTAATGCAGAGAAGACTTTTTGCGCCAGGCTAGTCGTCGGTTCCGGGTATTGCTCTGTGTTTATAGTGAAAAGAAAACGACGGGCTTCTTTCCCTCAGACAAGGGCGCCGGATGGTTGCTCTTTATAGATCTTGGGCAGATATGCCATCTCGTGGGTGTGGACAAGGGTCGGGGGTTGCCGTCCACCAAGGCATTGAAATCTGTTGGCACAAACGTCTCACACCTGTACTACCACAATCCTGACGACATGTCGCAGACTTGGGACATTCTGGCACGGCCCTGACCTCGACGAGAGTACTAGAACCTTTGAACAAACACCAGACCCCTGGCACTCTTGTTGACTAGGAGGTACGGACCCCGGAGGATATTTGCTGCAGCATGGTCAGCTGATCCGCAGAGATCTATGAATCGTCTTTGCGCCAGAGGTTAGTGGCACGTGCCGTTTTCTTTGCTGGCCTAGCGCGGATTGCGAAGAGATTGGTAACCAGGCGCGGCGCGGCCAGAGCGGGCATTGTAGCAATGCTACCGCCGCGGCTTTCCGTGTGCCGAAGGCCTGAGCAGTGAGGGGCCACAACACCAGCGTAACTGGCCGCTTGCGGACTCCCAGACTGTCACGACTCACGATCAGATGCAAAGCCACTTGGTGGCCGCTTAGCCTGTAGTCCTACCACACCTACCACACTAGCCAACCAAGCAAGGAGTATCTCGGGCTGCCGTTTGATGAAAAGTTTCGGGCTACGGCCCTCCAGAAACACCTCCTTGATGGAATTGCGGTATTCCTGATTGGATGTGCCGGTCCCGAACCATGGGATTTCCCGGAGCCGGCTGCCGTTCCGTCTGCCATGTGCTAAGTGGAGTTGCCTCTACTCCTTTCCGAGGCCGCGGGGATAAGCTGGTCAACCCCTTTGCCGACAAAAAAGCTCTGTAGCGTGGTACGGCAAGTCGATTCTGCATGCTTGCCTCTCCAAGTCCCCTTACCACGAACCGTTCCTCCCGTGCGGGTCCTGGCCTGCATGCTAATGGAGTTGAGCTCCCGTGCTTCGTGAATAGCCGGGTGATACTCCGAGAAGAGAAGAGAAGGGGGGGGGGGCTTGACTCGAATCAACTCTGTCAGCGAGACTCAAATTGAGCCGGTTGCCACGAGCAGATCCATTCATATGCAAAAAGTAGTTTCCAAGGAATGATGACATAATGACAACATGGAAAGGATTCCAATGCCAGCAATTTTTTCTGCAGGCTGTTCCAACCTGAACAAGGACATCAGCTCAATCTCAGTCATTGAGACCACATGTCACAATCTTGCTGGTTAGAGTCTGGCTTACTCATGTCATTGCGTAGCATGCAGCTAACAATATTGATAGTATGAGAGCTTTTCTTATCATTGAATCAATGGTCAGAGCTACCATTGTCCAAGTATTGGAAATGCTACCTTCTAGTTAGGGTCAGTACTCCAGTGTACGAAGCTCTGCTAGTGACAAGAGGCGAGCCTTGGATCTTCAATCTCACTTGACTCGTTCTGTAGCCCTTGTCCCAGCTTTCGGCTTGTGAGGTTGATTGTCTATAAGGACAACTCAGATCTTCGTTGTAAAAGTATAAAACTAGTTTGCGGCCCCAAACCCTGATGTGTGACATATTCCAGTGCCATGAACACGTCTGACAGGGTGTTGTGGTAAACGCGTTACTATGGCACCTAACTGGCCAGCCCGTGTGTATCAATTCTCGTAAATTCCGTAGAATTCGTGTTTCTTGTTTCCAACTATTAATAGTGCTCCCTTCCCAGCGACGGTCGTGTTTGCACAAAAACTCACCAGCAAAGGTGCCACGCTTCGCAGCTCTATGGTGTTTTACACCCAGCATCTTTCGACTGCAGACGATTAGTCTATTGCCTGACACTCACATTTCCTGAGCTGAGCAAAGACAGCCGATGAATTGTCCATTGGTGATGGGAAACTTGGGAGCAAACATTCTCGAACCGTAAGAGCCCCGGGATACCTGCGGACATAACCCTGGTGCTGTTATGAGGTCCTTTGGGATTTATGAGCGGGAAATAAAGTAAGCCCTGTGTTGGGATGAAAATAATTGACGCACAGGCTCGTTTATGGCGGCAAGTCTTGCCTTTACTGGGCATGTAGGCGACCCGATCTGGCAATAGACACAACAGAAGGCAGTTGGTTCTGCTGTCCCGCAGGACTTTTTCCACAGCGTTGGTGATTGATGTGACCGGCCTGCAGGTCGTATGATACGCATCTATTCTCTGTAAGCCATGTATGGCTCACGGCTGCGCGACTTGTCCCGTACCAGATAAACACTCTCGAGACCGATGCGTGTTGGTTGAAGGTTTCGGAGCTTGCATCGTCAATGCATCGTCGATGTAGTAACTATGTCATCAGCCATTTGGAGCTAGTGATGCAAGCCTGTGTGCCACATAGTACCTGTCAACACGGTCCTTGGACATCATTTGCGATGTTTAAGCCGCTCTTTGTCCTTGCTTCGTGACGTGTGGCTGCCCATACAGGTTGTTGGACGACGTCAAGAACATCCCTGTCAACTAATAACTTACAAGCCTGCCGAAGACGGTGGACCATGACTTGCCAAGTGCAGCAATAACGGCGCTTATGGTGTGCTTTGATTGGCTCATTCATGGCGCCATAAACGGCATCACATCCGTCATCCATCTTGCTAACATCAGTGTCGCTCTCCATGCCAGGATCCTAGAAGGTAGCGCTTGATCGCTTGGTTTTTGTGAGTCGATTGTACTAGCGAGTCCATTTTTTTCTAGAACCGGCCGGGTCGATGAGTAGGACAAGGGTAGAAGAACTTTCGATTGCACAAAATGCAATTACTTGATCCAACTCGCTTGGCTGAATCAATATTTGCATCCCCAGACAGAATGCAACACCACTAGATGGCCGAACTGTCTTGCAGTGATGAGGTCGACGGATGAGAGTATCTCTCAAAACACTCAGGCCGCTACATAAAAGTTCTGTAAGTAACTGAGAGTAGCAAAAGACACATTTGTCGAAATACCTTCAACTTTATATACAATTACCAGTGCAATATGCTGAGTTTCTAGATAACATACTGTCAATCTGAAGAGATCACTTGACTTTTGCATAATGTGCCTGTGTCAGCTTGTTAGACGGACGAGTCCAGCGCATCGGATCGACACAAGTTCCACACCAAGAACCCGGAAGTGAGGTGCCATGCTTGAAGACCATCGGACTCGGGAAGGGTCGCATATCTGTAGCTAGAAGCGGCCCAATATCTCGCATTGCGCTCTCGCCGATTTTCTGCCTTGGTTTTAGTGTTCATGGTGTGCGCGGGAAGAGTCGGTCGCATACATGGCCGGGAGCTGCATGCACACCCGTCGTTAACATGGCCGTGACTCGCGGGTTCGAAGTTTGTGGAAACAAAAGTGTAAAGTACTCAAAAATTGAGCCGCATAAGCAAATTTCGGCGCCGGCTGTGCCATTGACATGTCCTGGGTTCCAACGAGGTCCGGGGCTTAGATATATATCACCCCCCAGAATTTGTGAGAAATTCGGCCTGGTTCTGGCCCCAAAGCACCACTCAATCCATGGACAATGAAGGCCGTAGCAAGAAGAACAAACAAACACTCCCTTCTTTTGATGTTTCCTCACTATAAAACGAGAAGGCGGAAAGACGTAAACGAAAGTGCGTCCCTTCTACACCAGCATGGATTACAGATTTGCCGGCTTCGTTAAGATCTCACATTCACCAGGGCAATCCATGGGCCCATGGGCAATGCATTCAGCCATTGACCAAGTTGAGTAAGTGAAAGACACTCAAGAATCCCTGCCAAAATCCCATATAAACGCAAGAGTATAAAGTCTTGTTGGGCAGTGACAAGATGCAGTGCATGACCATCCACGCCATGAACCTCTACCAGCAGCGCCTAACCTGCGCCGCGCCGCGGCTGTCTCTGCAATGCATGGGTGGCTGCGTCTTGCGTCGTCACGGGGTTCTTACTGAGTGGTTGAACTGAGGCGTTTATTCGTGTCACCGTGCCTGAAGTAGAAAAACAGCCTCTCACAGCCGCGGAGACTTGTGCAAATATGCGAAAGGCCGGGAATCGAGGTTGACCGCCCCCACGAGGGAACCAACATGCAGGGCATCTTGCTGCGGTCTTGGCTTTGTCCGTCACACCAGCTCCCAACATTATACCGTTCCACTTTGATGCATGACATAGAATCAACGATCAATAGCTGAGAGCCGACAGCCGACAGCCCAGCCCTAGTCAGTCAGTATAGCCGCTATTTCTCAGACGTAACCGTGAGAATAGTTGCATTCACGTTGCTTTTTGCGGTCACCGGACGGCTCTCCAAGTCGCGGCACAGTGTAAAAATGTTGAAAAGGTCCTGGGACACAGCAATACGCCAGCCTAGAAAATACTCCATTGAATCCCACAGTGGTTTGCCAGTATACTCTTGGCCTTTCAAGAAAATAACTTCCCAGAGATGGAAAGTCATTGGGAAGCAGTCGCCAGGTTTTCCGCGATTTGATCATGTCAAGTCCGGGAAAATGCCCTCAATTCACAGAGCCCCGGCTTGATGGGCCCTGGGTCATTATTTGTATGGATTCCAGGCGAAGCACCGAGCGCTTGACGGACCGGCCCTGCATTAGCATTGCTGTCTTCAAGGCAGACCAAAGCCAACGGCATGCTGTTTTCTGGGCAAAGGAGCGGTTTCAGCCAATGTTGGCTCGCCAGCCAGCCATAGTTCGCTTGTAAGCGCCCATGAACTTGTCGAACATGCACGGAACCTCTCCGAGCTCCGGGTGGTGGCCCAAACCCAATACCGTATTCTACCTCTCACGCTAGCTTTATCGTACTCAAATGTTGTCGGGAAGTGTCGCTGGCAGTGGGGATACATATGCCCAATTTCTAGACACGAAGTACTTTTCAAGTCATTTGAGTTGATCGAGGTGTTTACTAACACCATCACCGTGGGCCGCAGGCACGAATGAGAAAGAAGTTCAAAGAACACCCAACATGGACGGAACAAACTCCACTTTCCGGATAGAGCCATGACCAACTGCCACGAAGGGATAGCAAGTCCTTTTACAGCATACTTCGGTCGCTTGGTGTCTGCAGTTTAGCCTTGATAAGGTGTAGGCTATGGAGATTAAAGACATATATCTCGCTATGAATCAGTGATATGGAGTCTTCTCATTTGGCCGCTTACTTGCAGTTGAACGGATCCATCAACGGGGCACTCGTCGCTTGTGCTCGTCTGTCGCGTTTGGCTTTCATCCAGCCAATGCTGCTGATATTCGTTGATTGAGCTCGGCGCTTGTCCGTTGCATTCTAGGACACGCCTTGCATACCCTGGTCCAATTATAGCAGGTCCGTCGTCTCAAACCATGTCAATCCTATGCTTGTAACCATTAAGCGTGGCTACTGCGGATGTGGTGGCACATGCTGCAGCAGTTCCACCAGGCGCCTAAATTCCGGTGTTGTTAAGAAGGACGGGCATTCTTTTCGTGTGGGAGCAGGCTCTACTGGATGGAAGATTTGACCATATGCCGGCTTCACCAGCTGCCCTGCGAGCACGTCACGAGGTTGACTATGTAGTTGATGGCGCATATGCGTCTTGGATGGTCTGATCGAGAGGTTTGCCGAGCCATAGGCCGAACCCATGAAACGCATTTTTTTGAGTGTGACTGGGCTGCATGTACGTATGTACGTACTGGAAGAGACTAGACGCCTGCATCCAACCCTGATGTTCACATTTCCGTGGTATACGTCGACAGATCAAGTTGGGCTTTGATACAGTCAGTTGTTCATTTTCCAGTTACGTCGCGATTTCAAGCGGATTTATCGAAAAATTGGACGCATTAGCCTTCGGCCGAATTTTTGATAAGAGTCGGCTCGCCCAAACGGACTACTACTTGCGTGGGACGCTGATTTGGCCTATATGCAGAACAGTCAGGAACATGTAGCTTGTGTAACTTTAGTGTCTTGCCTTTCATGGGTTACTCAGTATCTTGCCTGTTGCATTTCGTAGAACTGCTGCAGCCCTTGTCGACGTCTCTGTGTAAAGCTCCTAGCTAGCCCAAGCCCTGGTCATTTGAGCAGCTAGGTGCTTCAACTGCGTGTTGATAAAGATGCAACGACCAGTGAATTTTCATGATATTACGCAGCTCGTCTCCACTCTAGCTTGCTTAGCTGGATTGCAGATGTCATCTGTGCATTGAGTAGCGAAAGCAGCCTAGAAGAGCATAGTGATAGTCGGCACCCTTGCTTCACCTACCTGAACTGGGATCCGGGGCAGAGCCATTAAATTCCGGCCTCACTGCTACCTTTCAAGGAAAATAACATAGCAACCCAGTGGCCGTGGTTGTACGTGGTCCCTCCCATTGGCATGCTTCAACGGGGTGAGGAGTGGTCGGGGGTGGGAATTGAGAAAAGGATGCTGATCATGATATTCCGTGCACCCCTTCTCGAAGCTCAGGTCGTGGTTTACAGTCGAGAGCGTCGGTACCAAATAGCTGTCGTGTACGTCTCTAAACTGAGACCTGTGTATCCCCTCACAATTTGCTGATGGCTTGACAGTTCCATTGTTCGACGCCCTTTTTGACCGAGCTTCCGAGCACCTAGACATCCAAGATTTTTGTGGTCCTTGTGGCTTCCGTCTGATGTCAATTTGTGCGTAAGTTGTGCAGCGCCATGGATATTGCCAGTGTTATGCATTCCGCCACAAAGATGCCGCGTGCAAAGAAGCGCAGGGTAGGAAACATAGGAAAGCGCACAATGTAGCAGGTGCAACCGGTTGCGCTCAGCCTGGGAAAATGCCGCGAATACCTGGAGCAGGTACTTTGTATTGCATTTCATTACTCCTTCAGCCTTGGCATTTTCAACGTCGTCTCATTTACAGCCGTGTTTCTGACGCAACTTGTGGCGATATTATTTGACCGTGGTCTATCGAATCCCCTTGCGCTCACGACATAGACTTCCTGTGCCACCCTGTCTCGTGGCGCATGGGACTTCGCATTGGTAACTCAAGACTTGAGATCGGTGAGTCCGGTGTTTGCTGCAGTCGTCTTTGAGGAGTTGGGCTGAGGAAAGTCATGGAAGGATGATGATATTATACATCGCAAACATACCCCAAGCCGGCAGGGCCCTGGGCGAAGAAGCACCAAGCTGAAAAGCAGAAGCAGCAGCTGAGACACTCTCGTCGACCACCCGCAGTATTGTTTGCTTCTTGCCCTGCAGAAAGGCTTGTGCAACGCTCGCATACATCTTCGACCGGCGCATCAATCAAGAACTAGCATCATGCTCATTGCATCCGAGCATGGTATGGGCCCCCAAGCTACAAGAACTGTCTGTGCCTGTTTGTTCTGCGTCCTCTGTGGTCGCCAACAAGCCAACCCCTGGTGCCATGGGCCGCGCACCAGTCCCACGCCCCCCCTTCGTCGCCTAGCTCGGCCCTCCATTTCGACTGTAATCGACATGACTGCACGCTGCCAATCCGAGTTCGTTTCCTGAGTGCCTGGTTGGTTGGTGGCCACGGCCGGTCTTGTCGACGTCAAGCTTCGAACTCTGGGCTTCCCAGCCGTGGCTGTAAGCCGGGTACCTGTTCGAAAGTACCTCCACTGTACTTGTGTGCTGGTGGAACCTGAAAGTGCCTGGCGTTTGTGCTTTCGCGCCAGATTGGACGTGGTGGCCAAGTTACACTACTCCATTCTCTCTTCTGCCTCGAACCTCTCGCTACCTTTGTGTTCGAAATGCCCTAGCCCGTCCGCCCCAAGTCTCTGCGTTAGCCTACCCTTGCGCCTTTGCCTCGAATTGGTCGGCCCTGGGCTGGATCTATACCCTTTCCAATGGAAAAATGTAGCTCGGCTGCCACCCGGCAGAGGTGGACATGTTGGCTTGCATCTCGAATGTGCCAGACGTATTCAGCCCCTCTCGTTACCCATTGCACGCCCCTTGATGCAGGCAATCTTTGAAGCACACTACTGTCACTGTCACTTCTTGTTCTGCCGCTTCTGGCTACAGTTCCATCATCCACGCCCGCGTGGACTACATGGTCCCTGGTCATACGGAGACGGACCGCTTGCTGCTCGTGTTGGTCTTGCATATTCTCTCGCCCGTCTACTCTGCTCTTTTCTTCCTTCACGGTCACCAGGCCCCTTACGATGAAATGGAACTCATGTAGCCAACACGATATTCCAGCCTACCAAATCTTTGGAGTCACCTCTCCTCCATATCTCTCCCCGGACTGACGCAATACCGTTGCACATACTTACACACGGCCTCTTACTCAACCCCATTCTCCTGCACAAGCATTGTTTCCAACCAACCGCTTCACCAGGACTGACGACTCAGAGACACAGAATCCTTACAGCTAACAGAACTGCAACATCTCCCTCGCCCAACCTCATCACGTACTCCTAACAGCATCGCCTAGCTAAAGAGGCGAATGTCGAGTAGCTTGGACGCCCAACTGACAGTCGCATACACTTCATCTCTGCCGGTAAAGTAGAAAATTCCATATCGTGCCTCTGGAGCCTTGGTTGGTGGCCCAAAGACAGACCTGGTCAAGGATTGGCTTCCAAGTTGACAAATAGCACTGCCGTTTTGGTCACAACAGGATAGCCTGGTTTGCATCGTACTGGGTATATAAAGTCTGGAGTTCTCGTCAAAACTTTTTGGATTATCTGCACTACTCACCTCAAATACACTCTCATCATAAACACTCTAGAGCACCAGACTCCCCTACGAAATCAGCTCCAACCGTCTCCTCATACCTTTTCTGCTGGCCGACATTCAACTTGGAAGACTCCAGCGAAAACCAATCTCTTGGTCTCTTCCTCACAAGCATTCCTACTCTACCTATCTTTGTCAAAAACCACCACCAAGTCCGCCCCAAGTCCGCCAAAATGTGTCTCTGGATGACATCTGAGTACTGGACTTCATGTGGCTGCGCCTCTCAGAGGGTGGACCAGAAGCCAACTTGCGGTTGCTCGAAGATGGTTGATCAAGGCACTCAAACGTGGGATGGATATTGCAATCGTCCCAATTGCTCCAATCCTCCCAAGGTCTAGTAAGAGACTGGCAATATGGTCTCTAAGCACAAGTTGCTGACGCCACATCTTCAGCAAGCACGAACCAGACGAAAAGATACAAGACAAGCTATAGATGTATATTTGGCAACATGGAAAACAGGATACAATATTGTATCTATGTCATGGATCTTCGCGCCATCGAATCACGACAAGGACATTCATTACACACAATGGATTCATTGCTATCTTCTTTTTTTCTTCTTTTTTTTTTACCGGTGTTCGCAGCTGCTGTTCAACAAACAAGTACATGTTGCGCCCGACTTACGCTAGCAACGTGCCAGTTTGCAGAGCACTGGTAGATCCTCTTTCATTCTAATTCTCATTCTTTCGTTGATGCTGTTTTCAAACCCGTTGGCCAACATGTTTTTTAGAGAGGACCTGCTCACGCGGGCTACGTCTGGCCTATTTTTTGCCCTTTTTTTTTCAAGCTACACTCCTTTGACTCTCACAAAACACTGGTGGCAGATGAACGATGGGCTATTGTTTGGTGTGCTCGAAAGCTGGGCAAGCACGCGCGACAATTGAGGGGGGCAAGAAGTTACCCGCAAGGGGAGCAACAAGCGGGAGTGTTTGCAGGAACTCGGGCATGTGCTACAATAGCTAGCTACCTAGTCGCTCTAAGCAGGCAATGGAACCACATCTACGCCCCAATGATAGCAATGATAACGATGATGCGGGTGATTTGTCTATGATTCGTGTATACTGCAAGCCCAAGAGTCAAGATTACGAGGTTTGTGACTTCCTTGGGCCCTCATCTATTGATTCTTTCGAAAACGACCCCAGTAAAGCCTTCACATGGCTTCGTTTTCGCTTGGCTCCGTGATTGCATCGCAGTTGGTGCCGAGCACGGCCTGACTGACGATGCGGCCGCAGATGCGGCCATGAGTACGCCCAGGCCCAAAAACCGGCCGTGTCAAGCGCACACCCACCGAGAGAGAAAAAAATGGAATTCAAGATTCATTGCAGGAGCCTGATTTAAAAATCACACTGTAGAAACACATAATTCCAACCCTTGGGCCTGGGCGTATGTGCTCGCTTTCGAAAGTAGGCAATCTGCGGAGGTGGTAGGGCTTTGGCGCCTAGGTTCCTCGACGGCACACCACCATGGCACTGTCCCTAATGTGGCCCTGAAAAATCTCCTAGACGGATGACATGTCCACCTTTTCGCACAAGCTCGATCGATCTTTGCAACATCGATGAGCTAACCGCCGCGGGGTTGCTGTAGTTCCCGGTAGGCGAACTCTCCCGTCACCTGGTTGGCAGAGCGGCCGTATTGTACCGAAAGATGTACGTTCCGCATTCTAAATGGATTTACTTTGTCTCCCGGTTGAGTTCGAGTAGAGGCATTTATTGATGCCACAGGTATGGCACTATGCGATCAGCATTGCGATGCTCAGATTCAAAGCTTGTCGAGCGGTGTTGCGGCCGGGCGTTGGCGTCACACAGAGCCGGCAGCGGCCCGTGGAACCGCGAAAGTGGGCCATGTGGAGCGGGGACAGGACATCCCTTTGAATGTGTTAAGGTGCCAGTCAGGTACCGAATCCGGGTTTTGGCCAATCAGAAACCGTGCATTAAGAGGTACTTAGCCCCACTAAGAAATAATATGATGATAGAAGTACCAGCAATCCTGTGAGTTACAACGAGCTACATCGCACATATCGCAGCTGAGTGGCTGACCTTATTGCCAAAAAGGTATCCGCCAGGTATCGCAGAAAAGTGGGGACCGATACCTGGCTGGCACCTTACCACATTCAAAGGGATGGCATCTGAGCATCTAGGCATCTGGGGCGGCAGGGCCGGGCGCACTCCTTCATGCCCTCAATCAAGTAGGGTACGCTCCGGGCATGCTCCAGGTGTCGCCTTGTGGCAAATTATGTCCCCTGAGGCAGAGGAGGGTCGATACTTGTGTATCTTGTGCGTTTTGCAGGGGCCAATTCGTGCAACGGGTGTGCGATCGTGAGCCCGTCTCAGATCAGATGCTCCTATGACGAAGGGACGGCAACCGAAACTGCCCGGCCGCCGTCACCGCGGCCGTCATCACCTGCATGCGTATTCAATGACACGCTCTAAACACATTGTACACTTGAATTTCTAGGGCCCCGGATGATTATGCGAATTGTAGACCACAGATGAGAGTGGCGACGTAAATTGGACACCGAACTGCTGCCAGTGAGACCTTCCTGCTCGGGATCAGCACCCCAGGTGACTATGACTATGTGGTTCGCAAGGATCTGCTGGCGAGGCTGAAGAGAAACGAAGCCGGTCATATATGCCCAGGGAGGCGAGGCTAAGCCGTGTAGAGTTTCATAAAACTTAGCCCTGTACAATTGTGTGGCTGGCCTTGAAGTTCTTGAACACTCTCTTGGTCAGTGCGAGTCGTGGCTAAAGTGGGAGGCAAAGAGTATTTGCCCCGACTCGACACGGCCGGAAGCAGAGATGCAGGGATGGGGGAAAAAAAAAAAAAAAGAGCGCAAGAACGCCAAGAACGCCAACAGAAGCGGCAAAAAGGCAAGCGATGACAGGTAAACTAGTTTCGCAAATGGCGCCAGGAGCAATGCAATCTAAGCTCGGATCTGGCTAGGAAGGGAAGGTTCGGGTAGGCCCACTTTCCCAACTTCGCCTGGCTCGGCCTGATACAGACGACATCTGTCGCCCCGGACCCCTGTTTTGGCGCCATGCATGCACCCGCGCATTCGCGCCACGTCATGTGACACCGCGCCGATTTGGATGTTTGAAGGTACAAAAAGGTGAAGGCAGGTAAGGTCAGGTCGGAAAGGTTGTGCAGTATTGCACCTTCCCGCGCTCAGTGTAATGAAGGACTAATGTCCATTGGAGCAACAAGATTTCTTTGCGCAGTTGCACTGGCATTTATCTTTGGTTGGTGCATACCTAGGTACCTACTAAGATACCTACCTAGGTACGGAGTACCTAGAGCGTAAATAATGAGTTAGGGACGAAAGAGAAGGCCGGACAGGCCGGTTGAGAGAGCATTGTACGTGCGTCTCCGCGCCGGCAATGCCCAAAACCAACCACCATTGGTTTGACCCGGTCTCGTACCACAAAATTCGGGAATTGGCTGCTGATTGCTGCAATTTGAATGCCTCAGGATCCAGGTCTCGCACTTCGGCTTTCAATATGCAGTTTGCTTTCCCTTGCAGGCTGTGCTTTCCCTTTTTGACGAAGATCAAAGTCCTATTCTCACGATACGACAAGAGGTACCAGCGCGACTGCATACTCCGTACACCGTGCTATGTACCTGCCTAGGTAGTACTTGCAGAGGCAAGGCTGCTGCTCTCACCTGCCTCCCGATGCAGCACCGACGGCAGCGGCGTCTGCCCCTTCCTCGAATGTGACGACGTGGGCTTGTAGCAAGGCTGGCGTGCGCCCGAGACACAACAGCAGAAGGGCGTCTGAACTTGCCAATCTCCTTGAAAGTCGATTGAAATTTTCGCCGGCATGCGCCCCTTCTACGCCGCCGTGAGCCATTGAAAAAATCGGCTCCCGCATCTGAATGACATGAAACGAGCTTTGAGCAGTTGATGGGCACCCCGGTACTATGTGCGTAGCGTGGCTTTTTAGCTAGTGCCTGCCACAAAGTCTTACCTTGACGCCGTATTTGAAGCGAAATGACGAGATTAGAGCAGAATGTGACTGACTTTGAATAGCATTGAAGGATCCAGGTGAGGGCCGACATTGAACTGACCTGCACAGCATTGGCCACAAGTAATTATCAAATAACCAGGGCATCTATTGATGGCTAGGCTCAACCCAATCTGTGCGCACTCTTCCTTCAGACCAGCCCTGAGCAGCTCCCCGACGTGCCCCAGACGACGAAACACAGCAATGTGCAGGACGGACTGCTTCACTCCGCCCGATGGGGAGACACGCACACACCAAAGGGAAAAGCCACGAAAAGACGTCACAAGTTTGCTACTACCACAACTACTAGGCAGGCAGCTGCAGCCTTCCAGAACAGCCTGTCGCTACTCAATTATTCAACCCACGCGGCGGCGGCTAATCCCAGCCGCTCCCTGCATTCACGACAGCGGGGGGCCGCAGTTGTCGGGGTTCCCGTCAAATTTGCGCCCCCAACCTAGGCCGATGTAGCATCAAACAGGGGGCCCGGGAGGCCGTGGCACTTGAGCCAGCCTTACTGGTCGCCAGACGCTGATGCCGCTGGCATGCCGTTGCAGCGTTTGCGCTGTGCATATCTGCAGGTCTGCAAGGCATGGTTTGCACTGAGCCTCGTTCCCTTGCGCCAATGCCAGAGACAGCAAGCACGCCCCGAGTGTTGGTTGGGTCCTGCCTTTTCGAGTCCTCGGCATAACGAAGCCCAACACCGCAGTCAAGACAGACTTTTGTTTCTGCGGGTTCCTACACGCCCATTGGCTTTAGCGACAACCATTGGCCGTTGGACGTTCAATCAGCCGCCGGCGCCAGACCTAGCAAACCTGCCATGCTCGAGCTGCCAACAACCGGGCGGCATCGTCAGTCGTGACCGCCCAGCGCAACCAACAAGATTGTTGCATTCACGCCCCAGTACTCCCTGGTTATCATTGTTGACGCGCTATCGTGTCATGTACTTGCCAAGAAAAGTCTACAAACAAGGCTGTCATGTAGTGTGATGAATATGTGATGGAACATCATATTACACGCATGGAATTCAAATTTCAAATTTGCAACAACCAGTCACCCGACGTGCCAGCAAGCGCAAGTGATATCTCATGCATTGTATAATCCATGATTCACGAGAGTATTGGTTTCTTGGCATGCGGACAAAGTGAATGTTGGCACCCTTCTCGCTTAATACGCCGAGGACGCAATAGTCACGGACATCGGAGATGCCCATCAAGACTGCAGATGCCCATGCAGACATGCACCATCAACTTGCCTGCCTGCAGTCACGCCCACATTCCGTTACGGCATCACAAGTACCTACCTTGATCAAAGCACATAGTCACCGTCATAGGAGGCGAACCAAGCGAACAAGACGTTGGTCAACTATGTTTCTTCAGGACATTACTCAACCCCATTTCACCGCAGCCCAAAACCAAACCAAGAAAAAACAAAAGGCCAATCTACATCCCCAACAACCACGTCTCACCAATGGTGCAATGGTGCAATCTTGATTCCAAACTGCATCATCATTCTCTTCTCCTAAATACCAATACCACTACCCCCTATCCTCACTCCCTCCACGACCTGTCCTCCTCCTACAGAGGACCTATCATAATGTACATTCGTTTTTACACTTTTTCTCTCGTAATCTTCACCCCCTCCCCTAGGTACAGTGTGCTAGTCCATTTTCTTTTATTAAGCTTTGTGTCTTTTTGGTGGATTTTGGGTCGTGGATATTTGTTTTTCACTTTCTTGCCCTTCCGGTATTCCCCTTTTTTGTGTATGATCTATAATGCCGAGCTTGATTGTTCCTGAGTAGGAAACAATCGTAAATCAAAAGAGACCACGACGGGTGTGGTAGGAAGAAAAAAAAAAGATGAATGAGACTACGATAAGGAAAAAAAACCTAGAGAGCAGCCTGTGTCTCGTATGCATTAATCAGTTGAAAAATCAATCGTTAGAGGGCGAATTCGGAGAACTAGCAGATGTGTCAATAAATCATTGATCGAGGCTTTTGGGCATAGAATCTTGCCAAGAGTTGCTTACTATTGATTGCCCGAATTGCCCGGACCAGGTGTCCGGGGAGAGAAAGCAGGCGACGTAGGCGAGTAGCTGGGGCTCGTCGGGCTCTGCTGATTTCCAGGGCTTCTCTGGAAACTTGGACTCGTGGGCGAGTATGCCTCAGGAGATGTGGGGGACCAAGATGGAGAAGCTGGCGAATACGAAGGGGAAGTAGCACCAGCCGCGCCGTGGAGATTAGGCGACGCAGGACTGTAGTTGGGACTGGCAGGAGAGTAGCTGGGAGACGTGGGCGAGTTGAATTGGGCAGGCGACGTAGGCGAGTAGTGCCGAGGAGAGGTCGGAGAGGTCGGCGAGTAGCTCGGTGACGTCGGGCTGTAGTTTGGACTGGCTGGACTCGTCGGTCGCAGCATCGGGGACGTGGGCGAGAAGGAAGGCGACGACGGACTGAAAGAGGGAGAGGTGGCATAACGCCCAGCACCGCCATCCAAAAGCGGCGATGTAGGGGAGTAGCCAGCATTGGGCGACGAGGGAGAGTAGCCAACCATGCCCGAGCTGAATGGTGAGGTAGGTGACGTGCTGAATGGGCTCGTCGCGCCCCGAGAGTAAGGGCTCATGGATCCAACGTTGCCGAAGCCACCACCGCCGTACTCGGTACCGAACCCAGCAGGTGTCTCTGATCCAGCACCCTGAATAGGAGAGAAGTTTCCCGCCGCCGGGGAGTTCATACTCATGTAGCCAGAGTCGTTGGACATGGGCGAGCCGGTGTCGTAGGGCGTGGCGGCACCCTCCGCCTCGCCATCCTTGACAGGCATGCCTGGCATGAGACCCATACGAGAATTGTCCGAGATGACAGTTTCCAGCATCTTAGGATCAAGCAGGACGTCAAAGTTACCAGTCCCCATGGGTGCGAGCTGTCCGAGCATGACGTTTTCAGAAATGCCGCGGCAGTCGTCGAGCTCGCCAGTAGCAGCAGCTTCGAGCAGAATCTCCACCGTCTCCTCGAATGAACAACGCATTAGAGCACCAGTGTCGGCCCTGTTGATGCCATGTCGAGTGACGGCTGAGATGCTGCCTCTGTAGGTCATGACATCAACCAGCAGCGCAATATGACGGTGATTGACGTACGAACCGTCAAAGGCCAAGACGTTCGTCAACTCTTTCACCAACGCAGATCGTGCAGCTTCAATACCAAAGACTTCAACAATCTGCCACAAGTCGTTCGTGTATGTTCGCGACGCGTCAACACCGTCGACGGCGAGGACATCCCGAAGAGCGGAGCCCGAAGTATCCAAGTACCACTGGGTGCAACGGGGATCGTCCTTGATGGCAAGCTCAGATCCATCTTCGCCAACGGTCAAACGAGTACCCTTGGTCAAGAAGGCCCTCTCAATGCCTGGCACACCACGTAGAGTCAACGTGTCGAGTAGATGGGCTTCCAAACGCTTAAGCATGACGTCATCCTCAATCTTCTTTTCTCCATCTTCATCCTTTTCGTCAGACTGCCTTACTGTTCGAATACGGATGACCTGCTCGTCTGCGTTGTTGTCACTGAAGATGACAGCTAGATCGTTGGGATATTCCTCCTTGATGCGCTGGGCCACGTCGTCAATCCTGATTTCCTTATCGAGGAGTTTCTGTCGGTCGAGAGTTATTCGCAACAGCCACCTCGATTGCTGATCCGTATTGTCCTGGCCATCGTCAGGAATCAAGAAGTAGGATTCGACCATGTCCATATCCTCGGCAATGGTGGTGCCCTGGATATCGGGATCATAGTAAATCTCAGTCACGGACGTGATTGAGCGCAAGTTGGTGTACTCGACCATGCTTCGGAGCTTTTTGGCCTGTTCCTGAGTTCCTAGCTTTGTGTTCAAGTAAACTGCCATGCTAGGCGTCTTGATATCCTTTGCCAAATTAAGAATCTCCTTGAGACGGGGAACACCAAGAGTGACGTTCTTGGACGACACACCAGCAAAGTGGAAAGTGTTCAGTGTCATCTGAGTGGCAGGTTCACCAATCGACTGGGCAGCAAGAACACCCACCATTTCACCGGGAGAGACAAAGGAACGGTCCCAACGGTTCTGAAGCTCGCCAAGGACATGATCAAATGCAAGCTTGTTCAGGCGATGAACCTTGACAATCTCCTTGAAAGCAAGTCGAGAGCGAACCAAAGCCTTAAACAAGATCGTGGCATTCATGTCTGCTTCCGCCGAAATTGGATCTGATCCTCGCACGATCTTAAGTTCGCTCAGGAGGTTTTGTATCCTTGGAATAACATCGGCAGGACGCAAATTGCTACGGTCGGTGGCGCGAACATTGAAAACTCGTTTGGCAGTTTCAATCATTCGACCAATGTTGAGCGGAAGCTGCATCATCTCCTCTCCCATCTTAGACTTATTGATGAGCCGCACAGTCTGTCGGTCAGACAGCAGTGTTTCCCATTCAGAATCGAGCAGATCCATCGATTCCTTGTCACCGGCCAACTCGTTGCCATACTCGTAATCCTTCTTGAACCAATCTGGTGGGTTGGCCAAATCCAGACGATACTTTTTCTCGAACGCAGCATCTGACATCTTGAGAATACCGAGCTTCTGCTTCTCAATGCACATGGCATCGAGACCATCTTCTCCATAGAGAAACTGGACGATATCACCCAGCGAGTTTCGTACAGTTCCATCATACCGAGCGCTCAAGTCTTCAAGGGCCTTCACAAGTCGTCGTTGAATATAACCTGTCTCTGCAGTCTTGACAGCAGTATCAATCAGACCTTCTCTACCAGCCATGGCGTGGAAGAAGAATTCAGAGGGTGTGAGACCACGAAGGTAAGAGTTCTCGACAAAGCCACGTGCTTCAGGAGAATAGTCATCCTTTGTGAAATGGGGCAATGTTCGGTACTTGAAACCGAACGGAATACGCTTTCCTTCCACAATTTGCTGGCCGACGAGGGCTGTCATTTGTGAGATGTTAATTGAGGATCCCTTGGAACCAGATTCCGACATGGTTACGGCGTTGTTCGAGTCCTTCAAACTTTTCTGTGTGGTGGTACCAGCCTGGTCACGAGCGGAGTTGAGAGCCATGGAGACTTTGTTCTCGAAGGTAGCTCGGACATTCATACCGGGCAGGGCTTCGAGCTCGTTTGCCGTGGCCTGGGCCGTGAGCTTGGCGACTTCGGCCTTCTGGGTGTCAATGTGAACCTGAATCTTTTCAATGGTCTGCTTGTCTGGAATAGTATCTCCAATACCGATACTGTGACCGGTGTTCAGGAGCCAATAAGTGACAACTTGTTGGACACCATTCAGAAAAGCCATGGCACCTTCAGGGCCGAGCTCATTGTAGCACAGATGAATAATACCACCAGCTGCCGCACCCACATTTTTCTTTTTCAGAAGACCATACAGAAGCTCGCCACTCTGGATAAGGAGCCCGGTATCCTTGGGGGGGATATCAGAGTCACCTTCGGGGGCATGCAGACTAATCTCCTGTGGAATAACCATGCTAATGAGCTGTTTTCCGGTCCAGCGGGGCCGCGGTTTGAGAATGGCTGGTTGAGGAATAACACCGTCCCAATTAGGCACCCAGAGCATCATGTTCATGACCATTTCCTTGTCGATAAAGGTGTCTCGTCTGCAGAGTTTGTAAACACCAGCAAGAGAGTCCTGCACAATACCCATCAAGGGACCGTTCTTTTGAGGAGAGACAATATTGTTGGGCACAAGGCACAACTCCTTGACTTCGGCACGTGTCTCTTCAGTCTGCGGGACGTGCAAGTTCATTTCGTCACCGTCGAAATCAGCATTGTAGGGCGAAGTGACAGACAAGTTCAGTCGGAACGTTGAGTAAGGCATGACACGAACTTGGTGACCCATCATGGATTCCTTGTGCAGAGAGGGCTGTCGGTTGAAAATAATGTAGTCACCATCCATCAAATGGCGCTCAACCTTCCAACCATACTCCAGAGATATCTGGGCGGCTCGTCGGTGATGGCGCAGATCAATTCGAGTACCATCGGCTCTGATGACGTATTTGGCACCAGGATGTTCGTTCGGCCCGTTCTCTACGAGTTGGTGCAGCTTGCCAATATTGTAAGGTGTGACTGTTTCGGGATAGGTGAGAGTTCTGGCAATGCTGCGAGGAACGCCAACTTCATGAAGAGACAGATTGGCGTCACCAGTGATGACAGTACGCGCAGAGAAATCCACACGCTTGCCCATCAAGTTGCCTCTCAAGCGGCCTTCTTTACCCTTTAACCTAGCCCTGATAGCCTTGACTGGACGGCCGCTCTTTTGCAACGCCCGCGGTTGTCCAGCAATGTCGTTGTCCATGTATGTTGCCACATGGTACTGCAGCAACTCCTCAAAATCACGCGCAATGTGCTGAGGTGATCCTTCGCGGATAGCCTGCTTCACATTACCGTTGGCACGGATAATATCACCAAGCTTGTAGGTCAAATCGTCTTCATTTCGCATGCCGGTGCCAGTACCGTCCATGGAAATACTGGGACGAACAGGTGGTGGGGGGACAGGAAGCACAGTGAGAATCATCCACTCTGGGCGAGCATAGTCCGAGTTAAGGCCCATGTGCCGAAGATCCTCCTCCGAGATTCTTCTCAGAATACCATGAGCCATCTCTGGAGTAATCGGCACCGTCTCTCGCCGCTTGGGGCCGTCCTCTTGCGCAACATCGAACGCAGCCTTGAGCTGCAAAGCCGCCTGTCGGACCTGCGGCTGCACGTTTCCGCAACCACCATGGTTGTGTGCTACTGGCTTCATGCCCGGAGCAAACTCATCGTCGTTCTTCTCGTTACGATCTTCGTTTTCACATCTCCGCTTCTTCTTGCAGACTGCCCAGACACGATTGAAGCGTAGTTTAGCATCTCGCGTGCTGATTGCGGTGACAAACTCGGAATCGCTCTGAGAGAGAAAATTGTGTGTTAGCAACCAAGAAGTTCACAAAAAGCCTACGGAGAGTCAGGATAGACCAACAGTATCGGCCAACACCTTGCTGCAGTTGTGGCAGACAATCTCCAATATCTTTTTGACCTTCTTAATGAAACCAGGATGGTACACGGGTTTGGCCAACTCGATATGTCCAAAGTGACCAGGGCAGTCACTCATAGACTGCGTACAGGTTTTGCACTTGAACCCTCTATCAATAGAACCCAGAAGAGGATCGTTGAGCCCACCATCGCGTGGCTTGGTGCGACTCTCGTCCATTGTCTCGGGATAGAGAATGTGGCAAACACTCATGTTCTTGATTTCTTCGGGAGACATCAAACCGAACTGAATCTCCTCGACCGTCTTGAGCGGCGCGCTAGAGAATGGAGGGTGATAGTTCGCCATGGTTGCGGTTGGTGAAAGGCTCGTCGAGGACAACGATTGTTTAGGCGATCGGGCTGACCGAAGGTGGTCTCGTTGGATATACGCGACACGCAGCCGCAGCGACAAACGGGGGAATCGCGAAGAAAAACACGCAAAGAAAGAGAGTCAAGCCGATTAACAATGTCCGTAAACGTCCCAGTCGATGAAAAAATCTCTTGTGCACGAATGGCGGATGGCGCCCGAATGCTGCGCTCGCCCTGGCCAACGGCCCAGGAGACCCTCAGATGCTCTCCTCCGTCGCCACCGCTCGTAGAGTCGTCCAAGTCGTCCAAACGCGAATATTCGTATCGTATAGCACCTTGGAACGTGCTTCACAGCGCTGCGCCCGATGTCCGACGCGCGTGGTGATGAATTTTGGCTGGCAGGCAAAGTTTTGTCGTGGTAAAGGCGGGAGAACTGGAGGGCGGCGTGGAAAGAATCTAGATGAGGCGACTGGCACACGTCTACACCGCTAAGCCTATTTTGGTGCAGAGATGCCCCTGCGCCATAAATGTGATGCCTAAGGCAAGTATTTTTCGGAGGTAGCGGGACCTTGGAGGGCATTCATCAGGCGACTGACTAATCTGTTCAGGAGGAGCATACCCACACAGTTCGTCAATCAAGATGTCTGCCTTTTTTTGTCAGGCCGTCCACACTAGCACAAAGTCTTGTAGCTTCGACTTTGACAGCTCGCATCAACATCCGCAGCCTCTCAGCCAATGGTTTATAGTGCGCATCGCCGGTGACTCAAACACCTCAAACACCACTCAATTTAGACAATCCGGAGTCTCAATCAGCCACAGCCTGTCCAATTCAACGTACTCGTCTGATATCACGCGTCTATCCGTCCTTTGCCTCGTCACGGGTAATGCGTCATTGAGTATTGATTCTGTATTAAAGATATCCCTTGTCAACAAACGCCTTTGTGTGGCTGTGAAGAGTTCCAAACAAAGTCTGTGCAATCGTCTACAGACCTTTACGGGCCGACAACAAAGGGTAACCAATCAAGGGTAATGGTGTTTCAATGACTTTGATTCCATTCACTACCCAAGCCCGTTATCCTGCAAGGAGCTGGCAGATGCTGCGGAACTTGATGCTATCTGCGCTAAACAAAAACCAAAACTCGTAGACGATGTCGTCTCTACGCTCCACTGCGTATTGTAATCCTAGCATAGATGGCGTGCATTGCATCTCTTTGGTTACATGGTAATATTTCCAGGTCCCTGATCCTTCGCCACTTTGGTCCATCAGAGTCGAGATGAGTTTTCGGTGATATAGCTCGTCGATCGGTTGTATAATCCCAGCGATAAAATATCCCCAATGTCTATTTGGTGAATATGGACTGGCCATTGTCCAGTGCAGAACTGAATGAATCTGACTTGGAATGTACCGTCGCGCAGCCTAAGCTTTGACTGATCACGAGGCGTGTGGAACAAGTTTGTGATGCCTTCTGGCCTTCCTGCCTGGAAACTGTTCCCCGAAAGCTGTTATAATACGTTTCGTTTCAGGGGAGAGCTATCTTTTTCTGCCCCGGCCGCCCTTGGCAGTGCCGCCCTTCTTCGTGGTCACCGTGTCTACAGGCCCGTCGATGTCGCTTTGGCCCTCGCCAGGGCTCCTACGTCTCATTGTGCCGGTTGATACAGCAATAAACTCGTCCTCACTATCACTTTCCCCAAGGTTAAACAAAATAGGCATACGAAAACTGTCGATATCGTCATCAAACTTGGTAGGGTCCAACGTGAGGACGTCCACATCTTCGTCTTCCGCATCAAGTCGTCGTCGATGAATTTCCTCCTGTGCATATATATCAAACTCATCCTCTCTTTCAATATATTCGACGTTCTCCTCCACTTCAGCAAAATCTGGGGCCAGCGCTGACCACTTTTGAGGACTGATGACGGACCAGATGTATATCCGACCTGTTTCCAATCCACAGGCTGCGAGAAGCGCCCGTGACGGATGCCATTCAATGACCCCTTGCTCTTCTTTTGGGTCCTTAAGCATGCATACCAAGCTCCCATGATTGCGTTCCCAGACATAAAGCTCGTGATTGTTGTAGGTCGATGCGGCTACATATTCGCCCGTCGCACTAAATGTGACGTGATTCCATGACAGCTTGTTGACGACATCTTGAAATTTGTGTTCGAGGGGCAATTGTATTGTGTCGAGATCCAAGTCGTCTACGGAGAGATTGGGTATTCTGAAAGTGCGGATAATGCGGTCCTGCGAGTTGACAAGCAGGTCGCGACCGGCGCCAGTGATGCGCAGCGTGGTGATAACTCCAGAGCAAACTTTCTCTGAATAAATGATTTCAAAAGTCTTTGTATCAATGAAGTTGATTTTGCCCTTACTTGTGCCGGCAATGATGTGGTCGCCGGTCGAGGTCCAAATAGCCGACGTCGTCTTTTCTTTGGCGTCTTCTTTCGCTTGTTTCTCTTTTTGCGCAGCGCTTCCTTCAGAATTCGTTCTCTTGGGCACAGATGGAAGGATATGCTTGACATCGACAAGGTCGGTCATGTCTACTAAAACCGGTTGTTCTTCGAAGAGCGACGCAACGAACTGCAGGCTGCTTCGGTTAGCCACTTGCGCGCAAGGTGTCTAAGCAACGAACTCACTGATTCCAAGGATGAAGCTCAGCCATATACGCTGGCGCGCGAAAGCGCACCTCGCGCAATCTCTTGCCGTCCTGAAGATCCCATAAAATAGCCTTCCACCCTTGACAGGTGGACAGCAAGTATCTTCCGCATGGTGACCAGCTCAAAAAGGTTATACTCTTACTGTGGCCTCTTAATTTCCGTGCCACTCCCATCGTCTCCAAATCCCAGATAGCGATGGCGCCATCAACTCGGCCAGAGGCAAGGTAGTCACCCTTGCGGTTGAATCGAACCACCGTGGCATGGCCGGATCGTATGGTGTTGGTGATGCTTTCAGGATAGTCCTGAAGCAGGTAGTCGTCCGACAGCAGCAAGTTCATCGTCGCGATTGCCGCGAAATCATATCAAATGGGCTCTGAGGCTGGAGTCCAAGGCGTATGGTCTTCAATCGGCGTGCAAGCAGTATATTAACGTGCTTGAGAAGTAAGGGCCGTATCGCCACCTCTTTGTAGAAGGGCAGCGCGGACGCGCACAAGAATTCCGCGTCGGCTCAGTTTGGCGCCATAGGAGTGGGTCAAGGTGCTGCTGTACCTGCCATTTGGTGGTAATTGAGCCCAACTTGATGGAAGGAACGATCCAGCACGGTTGACCCCACCGCGGGGAGCTCAACTTCCTCACCGCAGACCCCAAAAATAATAAAACGGTCAATCTTCCACGACTACTGCTGGTACCCGCGGTTACATAGCCAGCATGGCGAACTCCAAGTAAGCGATGTACACTGGTGGACTCGTTGTAGCGTTGAGACTGCTGATGCCTCGCAAGGTTTGAATATGTTCGAAACTTCGAGCAACCAGACCCATTACTGCCAAACACATGGATCGTGGTTCGAATCGATGGACGCGCATTCACAAAGTACCAACCCCCTAGAAGCTAGCGTATTGGTCAAACATGTCTGATTCACCGGATGCCAGGATGTGTGCAAAGTACAACTTTCAAAAACCCAACGACCGTAGAGCTTTAGATCTCATGAACGTAGCCGCCATGGCCGTTGTTACGGATATTCCCGAGATCATCATAGCATACGGTGTCAGTGACGAGTATAGGTAGGACACCTGTTCCTTCACATGAATACGCACAAGCCTGAGGGTTGAATAGTTTTGTCCTCCACAAGTCTTGTGACTTGTTTGAGCGACGTGCGAGGTACGCAACTCTTCGGAATCGTTTGCAAAAGTTCAAAATTAAGGTCGATGCAGCAAGTTGGTCAGCACCATCGTCTCTACCTTCACAGCGAATTACGTATTTTCTTGGCCCACATGCTTCCCCGACACGCCGCTATCCTTCCCTCTACCGACTTTCGATGGCCGAGCAGTATGTTACCCAAGTGTCCAGAATCTACGTGACTACTTGAGTTGGCGGCAAGTAGACTGTATGTTCATGCATCATCATACCCTTCTTGCATCGACTAACCAGTTAGGTCACATAAACAATTTGTACAACACTACATTCTGGTCCCTTGTCCAGCTTGGTGGACTTGACAACAAGGATGCTGAAAGAACACTCGCCGTACGTTATTCGCTTATTTGCAAGCCAATGTCGTCTGATAACATGTTAGGGTACCTTGGCAGCAGACAAAAACGAGATACTATTTTCTAGATTCCACATCAACTACAATAACGAACCGGAAATATACAAGAAGGGCAGCGTCATCTTCAGAGATGTACTTGAATTCTTCCTCGTCTTCCTCTTCAACTACATTTGACTACTCTGGCTAACAAACATCGACAGTATGAACTAGTCGACCCTGGCAGTCACTCGGTTGCTGCAGAGATGGACGATTTGGCCGAGCCTGTAACACAATCGAAAAGTCAGGCTGAAAAGGATAAAAAGAGAAGGGCTAAGGCGCGGGTCGTGGTACAGCACTTGGACATCATCAAAGATGATTTTTGGGATAGAAGACCGTGGATATTATCGAATAAACCAGGAAAAGCTCCAAAGGAAACATAGAGCAAGACCTGGCGATCGACTTGAATGGAAACGAAACTAAATTTTGTAGACAACATGGTTTCGCTACGCATACCCCAAAATTACTTGAACGGCCAGATGAAGAGAACTATGACGATTATCAACTTTGACAACTCTGGACATTGAGAGCGAGATCCATTTTCTACCACGAGAGACGGCTTCGGTATTCAAGATCCTCAAAATATGCAATATTACAAAAAATGAGGACTATAATACGAACTGATTGGTTACAAGCCATACACCACTAACGGGCTTCTGTTCGTCGTAAATGGGACGTTCTGCAACCTCGTTTCCGCCTAGCACCCCGTGATAAGACGGCCTCATTCATATTTGCCCCCAGTCAAGTCAAGCCAAAATCATGTGGTAAAAGTCTCTTGAACTTTTCCTTCATGAAGGCAATGGTGTCCTGGCAGATACTAGGCACAGGTGGAAGAATGGTATCACGGGAGCTTCCGCGCACCAGAACAATCCACGCGAGAGGCAGTGGGTGGCAAAGGTCAGCATCAGTTGCATCACCTGTTGGTTGTTGTCTATTATCAAATTGTAGCTCGCTTAGAGTTTTCCCCCTCCTACATAGACAAATCCAATCCTGAAAGAAGGAACAATAAGACGCGTCGAATCAAATATGATAAGACCCAAATCGCGACGAATCATTGACATTAAGGTCAAAATATTTTGAGCACAGATAGCTACTGACATGGCTGAACACGCAGGCCCTGTTCCAGAGAAGCAACATACCTCGGCATGGCCGAGCCAACGGCATCAAAGTTACCCAGCCAATACAATACTCGAACCAAAAACGCCATGCTATGCAATGTCCCAAAGACCTTCTCCTATGTGAACAATGAACCCGTCAACAACAAGCGACCTGCACTTTACTCTGCTCCCTCCTTTTTGTTTCTTTCCTAGCCCTCCGCTCCTCTTTCGTCCGCCGTCTCTCAGCCTTTGGGTGTACCTTGTCCTCCTTCAGCCTCCTCCTCTCCTCCCTTCTGGTTGTCCGTTCTCCCCTTGCTTCTATAGACGCGCCCTCCTCTTTCTGCCGTTTAGCCTCCTTCTTCAATCTCTTCTCCTCCTTCTCTTTCCTCCTAGCCGCCTTTTCCTCCCTTAACCGTCTCCTCTCTTCCTTTCGAGCCCTCTTATCCGTCTTGGCCTCAGGCTGGCTTGTCCCAGGGGTCTCGCCGCTCTCGCCCTCGGCGTCACTTGAGCTCTCACTAGTGGGCAAGGTCCCCTCTAGAAACCCCCCGCGGACAAATGATGTATACAGAGAATATTTGCCCAGGTAGCCCTTCTCAATGGCGTTTAGTTTGCCCGTCTTGACCGTCTGTGTCACTTTGCCTTCTTTCGACGTATCGAGGCCCTTGAGTTGTTCGTCAAAGGCGTTCATCCACCACTGGTCGCTGGTGAAGTGTGGTGTGGTTCCGAGGCCCTTGGTGTTGTCTTTGCGGTTGAGGAGGAGGGGCTTCGCGAGGCCGATGGAGTTGTCGGTTTTGTGGAGGGAATGGCCCTTACCTCTCCAGCCTTGGCTGGTGAGCAGGGCGCTTGCGTCCATGGTGTCCCTGAGCAGCGCGCGACGAGGATGGTGGGCGTTGGGTATCGTGGGATTCGATATGGTGGTTTGGGGATGGGGTCTTTTGGCAGGCGAAGATGGCATTGGGGATTTTTTTAGTGGGGCGATCTGCGATAAGCTTATCGGCCTGGGGTGCGTAACATGCTGGCTACCCTGTACCCGGGCAACTGCATGATTTTTATATCCAGGCTCGCAACAGACTTGGTCGTCGTCACCGCATAGAGTTGAGGAGAATTGTATGGTTGATATTTAACTTATCTTTCTTTTTCCCAGAGCTTCAGTCTCATCCGTATACTTCGGGTGTCGTTGTGGCGTACTGATTCGGTAAGCGGCTGAGCCGAGTATGTCGTCGAGAAGTTGCGACCGAGACTTGTCAAGCTTGTTTGCATGTGGGATACACTCAACAACCATCTGTGTCATGAGGCCTTACTCTTGGGACAAGCTCAGAGCAAAGAAGATAGTCTATACGACAAAGTCCACTCATAGTCCCCAGTGACAAAGCTGGCCCACCAAAGCACGCAGCGACGTCATTCCCGCAACGTCGGCAACAAAACATTCAACCTTTCCAACACTGACTATTCATGCCATGCAACCAAGGCGGCCGCGATTGTGCCATTTGCGCCTCGATGCACAACACATTGGATCATTGCCTGTTACCAGACTTGATTGATCCAACAAGAGCTAGCCTCGTCAGCGCATGACGTACCAATTCAGTCAGAGGCAACCCCAACCTCCCAGCTTCAGGCAGCCAGCCTTCACCTCTGCAGAATATCTGATTTCCAACCCATCACCAACCGGATACAACCCGTCAAGAAAATATAGACTACCCCCCTGAATGACACCCACATAACCAATCGACCCTCAAGCCCCCATCAAGAAGCCGTCCTCTGCCATCATGGCGCCCCTCTGCGCTGACCCGCGGCAGATCGTCATCGCCCTCAACCCCGCGAGACGAGCCGCTCTCCTGCGTCTCGTTGAAGAAATCATCGCCTTCATGACCATGAGGCTCGTCAATCTCTCTGATGAACTAGGCTCACTCACCGGCTCAGACGAGGATGCCCAGTCACCCAGTCCAGTTCAAAAAGCGGCACCCCAGAAACCAACCGGCAAGGCGGCACAGCAAATCGAACAGATTCAGGAATCAGCCATGAAGTACATGCAACAATGGAGAGCCAGCTTTTTACCCAAACTAGAGGAAATCGTCCGTGTCGAGGACACGCCTAAGATCAAAGAGGAGCGCAAAAACCGCCGAGACGCCCTCGATAAGAAGAGGCTCGACACGCCCGAGGAGGGCGAGAACCTTATTAATTTCGGCGACGTGCAGGTCGACATGTCGGAGGACGTGGCGGCCCTCCAGAAACTATACCACCCCATCCCCACGAGGTTGACTACGGCGCCAGCACAGGATCGTCGAGAGGCCCTTAGTTGCGTGCTGCTGCTGCTTCTGTCCACGGGCAAGTACTCGGCGCACTCCCGCACCATGATACTGCATCTTGCGTCGGCGCTCGAAATCCCGCAGACGTTTGTGAACAAGGAGGAGGCCGAGATTGCTCACTCGCTCATGGAGTCGTCCACCACCGACAAGGACAAGAAGGAAACCATGTCTGCCGAGGCAGAGGCCGAGAAGCGAAGACAGCAAAACAAGTTCAGTCGCTTCTGGAAAGTCGGTCTGGCAAGCGTAGCAGGCGCGGCGGTCATCGGTGTGACCGGTGGTCTAGCTGCGCCGCTGGTAGCTGGTGCGATAGGCGGTATCATGGGCGGCGTGGGATTAGGAGGCGTGGCGAGCTTCCTGGGGATTTTCTGGATGAATGGCGCCTTGGTTGGCGCTCTGTTCGGGGCATACGGCGCCAAGATGACTGTTGGTCTCCTTCCCTTCTTCTTTTCTTTTTATTTTATGTATATTCTCATTGCCGAAAACCGCCGTCCACTAACGCGCCCCAGGGTGAACTCATGGATAATTACGCCAAAGAAGTAGAAGACTTCAAATTCATCCCGCTCGCCACCACGGGATACGGCCCCGAATTCCAACGCCCCCCGGATGCGCACTCGTCTGCAAAAGAAACGCGCAGGCTCCGCGTCACCATCGGAATAAACGGCTGGCTCAACGACGAATCCGACATCGTCACCCCCTGGCGCGTGCTCCCATCTTCCGAAACAGAAGTCTTCGCGCTCCGCTATGAGATGAAAACCCTCCTCAGCCTGGGCACCGCCCTCCAAGACCTCGTCCAGTCCTTCGCCTGGAAGACGCTCAAGGTCGAAATCATCAAACGCACCGTTCTGGCCACCCTCTGGGCCGCCCTCTGGCCCATCCAAGTCCTCGCCGCCGCGTCAAACGTCGACAACCCCTTCAACCGGGCGAGCAACCGGTCCAAAAAGGCAGGCCGCCTGCTCGCCGACGCCCTCATCAACAAGGTCCAAGGCGAGCGGCCCGTCACCCTCATCGGATACTCACTCGGCGCCACCGCCATCCACGCATGCCTCCAGTCCCTCGCGGAACGCAAGGCCTTTGGCCTCATCGACAATGTCGTCATTATGGGCGCACCGGCCCCTTCCGACGCAGCTCACTGGCGAACACTGCGCTGCGTCGTCTCAGGAACCATATTCAACGTGTATTCCGAAAACGACATGATGCTAGGCTTCGTGTACCGGATGCACAGCCTCGCGCTGGGCGTAGCGGGCCTCCAGGCCATCGAGGGCGTCCACGGAATCCGGAACCTGGATCTCAGCGAGAAAGTGAGCGGCCACCTCCGCTACCCTTCATTGACGGGCGAAATCCTCAAGGCATGCGGATTCACGGGCGTCCACGCCGGCGTCGAGATCGAAAAGGACGACCTGATTCGGATGAAGGACGACCACGCCGAGGGGAAGCTCGTCGACCTTGACGCCGCCGTCGCCGCGGGGGAGCCGCAAAGGAAGGACGACAGCAGAGTAGCCCGTGATTTAAAGGGGTTGACAATCTCCCCGCCGGCCCTATCGCTAGGTGAGTCTGAACGACACCCTCTTCCGGCACGTCCTGCGGAGACAGCAGAACCGGGGCGGCACGAACACGAGCCGGACTCGGATGACTCGCCGGTGAGACTGGAACACAGATCCCTTCACGAGGGCTTCGATGACCCGCCTTTGGTCGAGAGAGGCAGAGGCGGCAAGTGGAAGCGGGAACAGACGCCGGAATCCAACGATGGCGACGACGGGGAGTTTATGGCCATCAAGATGGAGGATGATGACGACGACGACGACGACCATGGTCATAACAAGCCAATCAAGCACTAGATAGAAGATACATCTTGGCACCATATAATGACCAGCGTTCCATCAAGACAATAGAAACATGCAGTTCACAAGCAACCCCGTAAGACACAGACACAGACACGCCAAGAAATAGACCGCATCATTTTTCATCCCTGTATTGGGACTCATTTCTCGCTCTCAATTATCTAATTCTCGCTACAAGAAAACGACACAAGATGAAAAGACAACCCTGAGCAATTAACAATTTTGTAGCAGAGTAATGATGGATCCGATTGACGACAATTAGGTCTTTATAAAAGCCAATATAGCACATTTTCGCCCCAAGATCATCTCTAATCGCGTGCTCGGGATCTGTCCAAAAAAGAAAATAAAAAGTCAAAAAAAGTCAAAAAAACAGGCAACTAGGAAAAAGAAATCAAGACGCTGCGGAATGCAGTACGGATGCCGAATGACCGAAATCGCTTGTGCATTCACACGTACACAGCCTTATTGTCCCGTGGTATCATCGCCAATGAAAAAATAGCACCATATTAAAAGAAGCCAGAAACCCGAAAAACAAAGCAACAACTGCTGGCTCCGTAATTAGTATAAACGAGTTGGTTGGACTGCATCAGACTGCGGGAGCAAGTCTCATTGCAAGACTGCCTTTGCTACCTGCAATGTGAGCCTGGTTGGGGATATTGCGAACAAAATTTTACTTATGGGAAATCCGATGTGTTGAGTATTGTAGATAAGAGAGAATGTCATGGTAGTTTCCCCCCCAGTCAACGCGCCGCTAATCGTCTCTAAGATCTTCCAGCCACTGGCAGCTGAGGACCGTTACCGGTTTCCATGTTACCGGTGAGTTCGGCAACGCGGGCCTTGATTCGGGCAACGCGGGACTCGATGGCTATGGATTTCATTAGTTCACCATTGCTTGGCATATGCGTCATTTATGACTTACTCTCTTCTACGCTGGTGTCGTCATCATCGCCTGAGTTCTTGTTGGCTCGGGAATTGTCCGCTTTAGGGCGGGTGGCAGCTCTCTGCGCAGCATTCTTGCGTATCTGAGCCCAGCGGTCTTGAACACCGGGGCCGGCACTTTGGCTAAGCGTCTCAACCGGTCCTTCAGATTGAATCTCATTGCCGCTGTCTTCTCTGGGAATTGGGTGGCGAGCTATTGGCGGTGGAGTAGCATCGTCGTCGTCGGGAACAAAGGCAGGCTGATCGGTGAGAGGGCCTTGGTCGAATCGAGCGAATTCATCCTTGGCCTCGGCTGCGTCGTGTGCATCAATGGGGGACAGGTCCTTGCTGGCTGAAGGGTCGTAGGTTGGCTCTAGATTTTCAACAGCAGGGGGAGCCTCTGTTGTCACCTCGGCAATATGAGAGGGCCTTGCAGTGTCAAGAGGCGATTCTTGAATCGGAGTTGCAACCGGGGTTGCCTCCTCTGGTACGGGCGATTTGGTGGCTTCAGATGTGCGAGCTGACTCCTCGGCAACAGCTTGTTCCTTTTGTAACATACTTTCTAGGTCGGCAGAAGCACCGTCAGGGACCTTGGATGATCGGTTCTTGCGCTTAAATAGTTTTCTCAAGCCCGACTTCTCCCTGTTTGCCTGGAGCGCGCCCTTCTGAGCACCTATCTCAGGTGAAAGACTCTCAACATCAGGGACCGAAGGTGTCACGGGAGTAAGTGGCGTATCAATATCCTTGGGGGGTGGGACTGGGGTGTCATGCTTCTCGACCGCCGGCTCCGTGGCTTGAGGGTCGGTCTGCCTGACATCGGGCTCGGGCAGCGGAGTAGACACCGTCGCGATAGGCGTGTCATCCTTGGTCGGCAAATCTGGTTTCTTCTCGACGGCATGACCATTGCCGTTTGCGGCAGCGGCATCGTTGGTCCGCTGTGTGGTTGGTGACGATACCGCAATTCCACGTCCGGCACTATTGTTAGCCATGTACGCATCCTTAATGGTGCCCCTGTCGTACTTTCTGGCCCATCTGATAGCAGAAATAGCTTCAGGAGCAAGGTTGGGTTGCAGCGAAAGCACACTCGTAGTCTTTTCTGGGACTGAATCGTCTGTTCTGCCGCGACGTGATGCAGCCAACTGCTCATTCTCCTTGACGGCACGCATCTGTGCTGCCTTGGCTTGGATTCTGGCATGGGTCTCCGGGCCGACATTAGTTTTGCTGCTTCCAAAACTCGGGGGGTTCTTATCACCACGGCCGAGGGCATGCTTTCCCACCGACTTACGGCGAGCCATATTCCTGCCACGCTTGGTCCAGCTAAACAGACCTTTCTTTTCTGCAATGTAGGCTCCTTCGGCCGGTTCTGGCGCAGCGCCTGCAATCATTTCCTCCATAACGAGCCAGCTACCACCGGCGATCTTTGTTTCAATGATGGCGCAACGGCCGAAAGCAGACTTGCGCTCAGACGTTTCCTCAGGAGCCAAGCTGCTCATCCATACCCACCAGAACGCGTTGTCAAGGTCAATCAAGGTAATGCTGGCAAGCTCTCCGGGTTGTAGGGTGGTGGTATTCTCCAATCTCGGACGGTGCGACTGTGAGCTCTGCTGTCTAATTTGAGTTTCAATGGGAGGCAGCACCTTGTCAGGCGGGAGGAGCACGCTCGAAGGAGCCTGGTTCTCATCAATGAAGCCCGATGACAGGAAGTCAGCCCAGGATGGAGTCGTGGGGCGGCCAAAGTCGGTCCCGGACGCAGGTGTACTTCGGAGTCCCTGTAGTTGCCTGTTCTGAGTGGGGACGTGGCTATCTTCAATGTGAGGTTCTTCCTCAACAGTGCCTGCGAAACCTATGTCTTCGAATCGTGACCATGATGCATCACGCAGGCTGGTTGAGTGCTTGACACTGGATACCTGAGATTCGTTTGCAGCAGAAATAGCGCGCAATACTCGAAGACACTCTTCAGTCAATGCCTGTACCGGATCGTCATAGTCGGAGAATTGTTGCAAGGCCGGATCAGAGTCGCGGTACTGGAAATGGCCAGCGCGGCGAAGCAGGGCAAAAGGCGTCGGCGAGACAGTGTCGACCAACATGACCAGCTTGTTAGTCTTTGAGACAAGTGTCGGCGGAGTAATCGGTGGGTATTCGGTTTCGTTGAGCAACTTCTCCAGTGATCTAGGAAGCAGAGTGATTCCGGTGAGACCTTCTTCTGGCGTAAGAGACCGTAGATAGGAGAAGAAGAGATGCGTGGTGGCATCAGCGGCCCTGACGAAATTGTGTTAGCTTTCGAACCCTTCTGTTGTCTGCACATGAGATTCGCCTCCGGCGTGAGCAGGTCACTCACTTCTGCCAAGCCTTGTAACCACCATCAAAGCCACTGCCCGTATCTTTCTGCTCGAATGCCCACCACGCAGCCATTCGAGGCAATTGACATCCACCAAAACCATTGGTTTTGCCATGGGCGGCAATGGCTGCTGTCAACTCAAAGAAATCGAAAATGATGCGTTGTCGAGCTCCGCTTTCCACGCTCAGGGGTATAAATGTCTTGAAAGAATCTCTGGCCATACGTGAATCTGTCGTACCCAGTTACTTTTGCGAACGGAATAGATAACTTGCCCACAAGAATTTGCACTCACCACCTTCTCCTATCTTGAATAATTCATAGGCGTCCCAGCCAACAACGCCACCGGAAAGGCGGCTCCAGCACCACTTCACGACACCCGAGATGACCTAGTGCAGCTGTTAGCTATATTTACATGTGGCATGGGACACAATTCCATGCTCAACTGACCATTGGCTCGGTCATGCGCAGCTCCTGTGCCAAGATGTTCCCTTTCAAGCCATAGCTTTCGTCGAAGAAGCGTCTAATGAAAGTGCGGACGGCGCTGGGATCGGAAGTTGGCCGGTAGGGGAGGAGTAGAAACGGGATGTCGAGGCCTATTTTTGAAATGAAGAGTAAATCAGCCAACTGCCCAGATTCTATCTTGTCTTTCTCAAGGAAAATGGAACCAAACAGAACAAACGAGCTTCCCAAGCTACAAAAATGAAAACCATCGTCGCATAAGCAAAGAGCCCGAGTGGAATACACATACCCCGCGCCTTAAGCTCTGCCGTGCAAATATGCAACAGCTCGTGAATTTCCTCTGGCTCAACTGAGGGCCGTGTGTAGGCATCGTCCCACTTTGGTTTCTGTGGAAGAGAGTCGGTAAATCCTTGCAAATTATTCCTCTTCTTTCTCAGGACCTCTCGGCCTTTGAGGCGAGAGAGAAACCCCGGCATGTCGGGCAAATGAATGGGGGATTCCCGAACGACGGGTTATATGATTTCAAAAGCGGCGAGAGGGATATGTGGTGTGCCGCCTCGATTTACCTCATTCAAACCAGAATGTGCTGTGGTGCGATGAAAGATGCAGGAATCATGCACAACGGCGATGAACTGTTGCGATCAGGGGGCTGCCAGGGCTGAAAACTGGTGGAAATAAGAAAACGCTCCCCTCGACGGAGTTGGGTAGTGTGGATTTGCTCAGTGTAGCACTGGATAACGAAAAATTAAAAGCAAGCCCAGCCGAAATAGAGACGAGGCCTAATGACAAAACAGACAGATGGACGATGGCCCAGGTGTGGTCGAAAAGGTAGTTCAACTCGCGCTGCCGACGTGTAAGTGGTGATGCGGGGACTGGAGACGGCAAGAGAGCGTCGAGAAAGTAAAAGGGGGGTGGAGGGGTGTGTGTGGAAAGACGAATGGGACACAAAAGGGGACGAGGATAGTCTGCAGCCCAATGACCAGAACAAGTCTGCAGAAGGAAGGAAACTAAACAAGGAAGAAGCACAAAGGAGAATCAAGCCAGTGCCCCAAAACGCAAGGCATCTGAAGTGGCTAGACGGCAAGAGAGGGAAGGGGGAAAAAGAGGAAAAGGCGAGCAGCAGACAGACAGACACAAGGCCAGACGAGATCAGACTGGACGGGGTGAAAGATGGGCGACGACGTGGTGTCAAGTGCTGGGTTGACTGTTTGGCCAGACATGACATTTGAACCGGGTTGGACCATGGACCATGGATCATGGCGATTCAGGGGCCAGAGATGATGGGCCCCAGTGCCTCTCGGTCCATGTCTTCATGGCGCCTTGTCGCCTTGTTGTCCCAAGATCAAGGACTAACATGTACGGAGTACATAGACATGCATCACCACTACCAGGGGTCGATTATCACGGCCTCGGATTGGCCCACGGCCACTTTAAGGACAATGGGGGGACCAAAAAGTAAATTACAGTTGAGGTCAAGTGGCTCAAGTGGCTCAGGTGGCTCAGGGCCTTGCTGGGGTTGCGGGTTGTTGCTGGTGTGGCAGCGGGTACCTACGGGGCGCAAAGCAAGTGGCGGACGAAGCGAAGTACATAGTAACTATTACCAGACCAGACAGACTTTCATGTCAACTTGTGCTAGTGTCTGTCTGGTGAGAGAGAACAGATGAAGAAGCGGGCCTCCACCATCTGCAGCGCCAGAGTTCAAAACCTCCTTCTTCCCAAGGGCTCAGGCCTCGCGATTTTGTCCACCAATTTTAGCAGCCTACGGCGTGTGCCCATTGCGTTCAACCATCATGTCGAATGTCGACGCTGCATTTCGCCTGCATCCCCATTCGTCACGGCCAACACAATCCCCCGACGTCGTATCCAGGAGACGCTTCGCTCCATGATGATACAATATAATAGTACATTACTCCGTACAAGAATAATATTGGAGAGTTGATACACTGCGACTCACTCCCACAAATAGATACAGCACCTCCGGTGGTTGCCCGACGCTTCCTGAGCCGACGCCTTGACGCCGTCATCGATTAGGCCCACCTCCCCTTTAATAGACCAAGTACCACGGAGTATTAGGCATTGCTTGTTTGGCTTGCGAGGAGAAGTAGAGGATCTGGTGGCCGCCGTCAATGCGCAAGGCCGATTCTGATGGCTCGCCTTGGCTGAACCGGGAGCCAACCGCTCTTTGCAATAAATGCCGTAAGTTACCAAGTTAGTATTGGTGACATGCCGAGTATGCACTGAACCTTGCCGACATCTGTTCACGCCTCACACTCCGATTCTCTCTGCTGTCGATAGTATCTCCGCCATCTCACGATGTCCAACATGATCGTGGAGCCTCTCTACCATAAATAGCCCTTGCCCTGCACACGCGGAGAGGCCATAGCTGCATTTATCAATGGCCATCCAGGACCGTACGTCATCTGCTTTACCAAAACCATCTTGCTCACCGCGCCTGCAGACCCCATCAATGTCATTGTCGACAAGTCCTGCCAGAGTTCACCGCGCGGTTGTGTCGCACCAGTTCCGTCCAAACTAGACTCATGTCCACCACCATTTCATCCGCCTCCCCGACGTGTACTCCATGTAACAACTCAGTAGTATATTTCTGTATTCCGTAGCTTTTCCCTGGATGAGGTCTGCCGCCCCAGTAGCAAGTTTTTACCCATGATAGGCGGGCGCCCAAGGTGATCCAATGTGGTTACTGTCGCTCCGGCGTGCCGGCATTGGTGGAGACGAAGCTTGTGCAATCCAGGGCTAGTTTGGTGTCTTTGACCCCTGACTGCAGACTAACCGGACATTTTTTTTTTGACTGCCAAACGTTCAACTGTTAAACAGGGTCGATAACGCCTTGTACGTGTCAGCTCCGTCTTGTCCTGTGTGCCACCTTATGCGCTTGAACTGCCTGCCAGGTGCTCAAGTAGCCGAAGGTGTGTCTGCATACGAATCTTTGACTATCCAGCTAACTGATGACGTGCAGCGTGTACACCAGGACAGCATACATCTCTGGACGAAGCTGATATGGCTTTGGCGCGGGGGCGCATTTCGCCGCTTCGATGATGCCCAACCCGACATCGAGCCGTTTGCAACAGCGCGTCCTGTCATGAGGCTAGTCGCTCTCGTATGCTCGCAAGACGTTGAAGATGCCAACGCACTTCATGCAGCCCTTTTGATCTGCGTTTGATTGGCCAAGCCATGCGGACTAGGCACTGCCGCGCATTAGGCTACGGTTTCGGCTGCAGGTGTGCATGAAGTAAGTTACTCCGCAAGTTCTTGGCTGGTGATCCATTGCCTCGGACACCTTTTGGCTGTAAGTCTCCATTGAAATGCTAAGAAAGACAGAGTGACATTCAAGAGACGCGATCCCGTCCTCAGATACCTTGAATTAAAAAAAAGAGTGTCACAATGATAGATGTCGTGGTTCGGTGTTTCGAATCATCGAATGCCCGTTCAAAGTCTGGCCCATCCGCCTCTTGTAGAGACAAATGGGCATCTGAAAGGACCATCTCTGGCAGGCTGATAGCCGTTAGGCATGTATGGAACAGGTGTTTGATTTCCATGCGCTCGAAATGCCAAGGCTGTAGCTATTCAATACATGATATCCTACAAAGGGTTGGGAATGCCTGGGAGCGAGTTTGAACAGCATCGGCACAGGACGCGTCCCCAGCAACCAGCTAGGCCACTCAGCTGTCCACACTCCCCATTCAACCAGTCTTGTCTTGTCTACTCTTCCTTCTTTACCACTTCTTCCGCTAATCGAAGAGCTTCCTCTAGCGCGGCCTCGTCCTCCGAATCCACATCATCCACATCCTCCTCTGTCTTGATAGTCTTGGTAACCTCAACTGCAGAAGATCCATTCACTTCCTTCACCTCGAATTTGACTTCCTCCTTTACCTCCTGCTTTACTTCTTCCTTTCCTTCTTCTTTTACTTCCACCTTGACCGACTCGGTCCCGTTGAGAGATGCACCAGCGACGGCGGCCGCAACAGCCTTGGTCGTGACCCCTGGCGACAACGCCCAGTCGATTTCGCCCTCATCGCCATACCGCTTGATTAGCCACTCATTGGCCTTCTTGAAGTGACCACAGTCAAAGAACCCCCTAGATGCGCTCAGCGGACTCGGGTGGACGCTCTGCAGAATCAAATGTCTCTGCTTGTCGACTTTCTGCACCCTCTTGCCGGCCGGCGTGCCCCACGCCATGAACACGACTCCCCGGGTACGTTTCTGAGCCACGAGATCAATGATCTTTTGCGTGAAGCGCTCCCAGCCACGGTTCGAATGCGAGTTCGCCTCGTGAGCTCGCACCGTCAAGCAGGTATTCAGCATCAGTACACCACGGTCAGCCCAAGGTGTAAGCAGACCGCCCCGATTGGGAGGCGGAACAAACGTGGGGTAGTCCTTCTTTAGCGCAATATACATGTTCTTGAGGGAAGGCGGTGCAGGCGTGGGAGGTCGCACGGAGAAGGCCAAGCCGTGCGCTTGTCTATCGTTGTGGTATGGATCTTGGCCGACGATGACGACCTTGACGTTGTGAAAGGGCGTGTGTCTCGACCTTTGTACAAGACTTTTAGATCATGGCTGCAAGGAGGGAAGCCGGGCAGACAGCACACACATACCAGGAATACACGTCCTCCTTTGGAGGGAACCACTTCCTCCCAGCATTCGTCTCCCGGTCCAGAAACTTCTTCAGCTCAAGAAACTCCTTGCTTGTAATGTCATCCTTTAAAAGCGCCAGCCAGCTGTCATGTAGCGTGTCAATCTCCAGCTTTAGAAGCTGCTTCTGCTCGGCCGTCAGGCCAGCCAGCCATTTCTGCTTGTCGAACTTGACGGATGGAGAGGCGGGAGTAGAGACAGTCCCCCCGGCGGGCTTTGGTGCGCTGAAGAAGGAGGCGATGGAGCCGTTGGCCTTGGGCTTCTTGCTGTCGACTCCGTTTGTCAGGGACTCGCCCTTGCGTTTGAGCGTGGACATGGTCTGAAGATGTGCGAGGGGCCAGCGAGCTGGGAGGGCTCGGGCTTGGAGGAGGCGACGGAGGGTGATTATGAGAGTCGTTTTTAGCTTGATTTTGGGTTATAAGTACAATAAAATACGACTTGGTATGTTAGAGACGCAGCTCCGCGTTAAATCTGTAGCTTTGGAGGAATTGGGCGGGTGGATGCTGCAGAATTGTCGTTTGACGATCGGGACGGAGTTTCTGGCCGCGCGTGGGAGACGCGGATTTTCGGGGCTGGAAGTGCTGGTTTACGCGACTGAGACCGTTGGGACGGACCCCGGGGCAGGCGGGTGCAGCCACCGCCACAGGGGGTTGAGGTGCTGAGAGGGTGGAGATGGGGGGTTGGCCAATGGGTGACGATGGGATCAATTGAGATGTTCTTGGGCTCAAGGGTGTCTCGCCTGTGTGAAGTTCTTAATACTGTGCCTTGTTGCCTAGGTAGTAGGTCGTGTGATGAGTTTGATTGCGTGCCATGCTTCCTCCTGACTTCTAGTCTGCAGAAGAATTGATGTGGCGTTAACGTAACAGGTTGTCGCTGGCTTGGAGTGTGAAGTTGTGGATAGCTGCGAGAGGGCGTGAGCGTCGGGATGCAAGCTCGGTGTTGCGCGAAACACAAGCACTATCGCATGTCGCCTGCAAAACAATATCCAACTACCTTCGCTCCGCAAATCGGTGAAACATTTGCTAGACGAATCAAAGTGCTTTATTACAATATGCACAGCTTACGCACTCGGCCGGCATGGAACAGTCAGCCTAGTGTCTAGCCACAAAGGTGAGGGCACGCGGTCGACCAAACCACTGGTGTTAGTCAGCCTTTATACCACCCCGCCTCCGCTGCGAGCCGGCAACCCCCCTGTCACCCTTCGATCTGATTCGAGGGAGACTGGTGTGCGATGAGAGAAGTGGACAGCTTGTATTAGCTCTGGACCGACAGCTTCGAGGCCACCTTTTTGCCAACGTCAACCCTCATCGCATCGCCACCTTGCCCAATCCCGTGAGTTGGACTCGCTATGCTTTGCATCCGATCATCAATTTCTGGCACATAGCATTTGCCTAACATGAGGAGCTCAGCCATATGGCTTCTTCGTAAGTCGCTTTGCCATTGTGTCCGTTATTGCACCTGCCACCAGCTTGCTCACATGTCTTCTTGGCAGTGCTTCCGCAGGCCGCTTTTGTTCTGGGAACGAACGCGCAATATTATAAAGATAACCATGGGGAAAACACGCCATGGAGGGAACCGAAGAACCATGGACTTGGTCCCAAGACAGATGTTGAGACGGAGCATGTCCAACCGCCGGTTCGGCAACCAGGTTTGTCCACGAATCCCCGACATATTTATGCCGACGACTGTTCAAGTCATTGACTCAGCATAGGAGCCGAATTCGTCGACGCTGCGCTATCCCAACTGAGTAAAGCATCGCGATCATCGCAACACCGAAGACAGCAGTCATCCGGCATAGTCGGAACCGTTGTCCGATACATCCTAAACACCCTCCCTACAGGACCCGCGACGGCCCCCTCACAGGAGCAGCAACAGCAATCAAAGTCCGCCGCAACCGGCCCTCTCGCAAAGGCTGTTAATTTGTTGGAAAAGGCCGCATACCAGAACAATTCCGATGCCCTATATCTACTAGCAGAATTGAATTTCTTTGGAAACCACAGCCATACGAGAGACCTTCACGCCGCATATAATTATTACAACCACCTGGCCAGCTCTTATGGCAACACGACTGCGCAATATATGCTGGGGCTCTTCCATTCAACGGGTCTTGGTGACGTAGTTCCGCGAGATCAGGCCAAGGCCCTGCTTTACTACACGTTTGCAGCTCTCCGCGGCGATACTCGGGCCGCCATGGCTACCGCTTTCAGGCATCACATTGGCATTGGAGCTTCCAAGAGCTGTGAAGTAGCGGTTAAATATTACAAGCGCGTGGCCGACAAGGCCATTCAATGGCACCGATCTGGCCCCCCCGGCGGCGTGACCTGGATTTACCAAGGATGGCGAATTGCGGACGACCACGGCGGTGTTTACGGCGAGGGCGCTAGCGCGGCAAGCTCTGGACTGAACGCACGTAAGGTGAGCGTACACTCTGATGCGAACGCTGCCATTAGCGACGTTATCGAATACCTGGACCTCATGTCGCAAAAAGGCGACATTAAAGCCTCTCTGAATCTGGGGAGAATATTTTACGACGGACAGAGGGGACTCGAACACGACTATGGCCTTGCAAAGAAATACTTCTTTTTGGTTGCCTCTAGATACTGGAAAAGAGACGGTACGCTTGTGGATAACGCAAAGCCGGGCACCGATAAAATCGCTGCCAAAGCAGCGGGCTTCATCGGTCGCATGTACTTGCGAGGAGAAGGCCTGCCGCAAAATTTTGAAAGAGCTAAAGTATGGTTCGAGCGAGGGACCAAGCTCAACGACGCCCAGTCGCAGTATGGGATGGGTTTGATATTACTAAACGGCCTAGGCGTCAAGGAGAACGTCCAGCGGGCTTCGGAGCTTTTCCAACTTGCAGCAGCGGCAGACTATGCCCCAGCTCAGGTTGAGATTGGGCGACTGTACCTTGATCAAGGCGAAGCCGAGGACCTGCGAGTGGCAAGCAACTTCTTCGAACTCGCGGCTAGATATGGAAACATTGAAGCCCATTACTATCTGGCGGAAATGATATATAATGGTGTAGGGCGCGAAAAGGCCTGCAATATGGCCTTGGGCTACTACAAGAATGTTGCAGAGAAGGCAGAGCCGCTGGTCTCATCGTGGGCAGATGCAAATGACGCCTATGATGCTGGGGACTATGAAGTGGCCTTCCTTGAATATCTAATGGCAGCTGAGCAGGGCTATGAGAGAGCACAAAACAATGTGGCTTACATGTTGGACATGGCCGAGTCGGAGAAGAAATCGTTGTGGCTGGGCAGGTCACATACCAAAGGAACTCTCCTAAACAACCCAAGTCTAGCTCTTATCCACTGGACCCGATCATCGAAACAGGCCAACATCGACTCGTTGGTCAAGATGGGTGACTATTACTTCTATGGTATCGGCACCAAAGCTGATGTTGGCAAGGCTGTGCAGTGCTATACCGGAGCGTCGGAGTACTCGCAAAGTGCCCAAGCCCTGTTCAATCTCGGATGGATGCATGAGAACGGTATTGGCCTTGAGCAAGATTTCCACTTGGCCAAGAGATTCTATGACCAAGCACTGGAGGTGAACGAGGAGGCATACCTCCCTGTAACGCTGAGCCTTCTTAAGCTTCGAATTCGAAGTGCCTGGAACACGATTACACATGGTGACGTTCATTCCATCCAGGACGAACCCAGTGAGTATAAGTATTGTCCCGCAATCTCAGTCTTTTGTTCGGGCTAACATGTGTCTGCAGGCAAAAGCAAAGACTGGTCACTAGCAGAGTGGATCGCCAACTTTATGAAAGACGACCAATACTACGACGACGAAGCACTGTACGGGGATTACATGGATGATGATACTCTGGATGTCGGAGATGATGACTACCTTGACGCGGGCGGTGTTGTAGAAAGCATCCTCATTGTTGGCATCACCTTTTCTCTGGTGTTGCTTCTGTGGTACCGACAGAGAATGCAGCAAGCTCACGCACAAGCGGAGGAAGCGAGGCGACATGGTCAAGCTCAGGGCCAGGGCCAGCAACCGCAACAACCGGTTCCAGGGCCGGCTGGGAATCCCGCAAACCGGTTTGATGGGTTTGGCGGGTGGGCTGCTGGGGGGATGGGCTTATAAATACTTTGGACACGTGTATATAGACTATGACTGGGGCGGGCGTTTGGGCAGCATTTCAGCGATGATTCGATGACATTCGTAGAGAATTCATTGGATGGCCATTGAGCCGTCGTACGGACTTTTTGCCATTTTGGGAGTAAATCGTATAAGCATGCTGAAATGTGTCCGTATAGTGAAGATGTCACGGTGGTCTCGCAGCCCCGTCATTGGTAGGCCCTGTGATGGTAGAAGATGTTGGCAGTAGCTGCCGACTTTTCCGAAGGTTCAATGTTCGTTTCACCATGGCGGACGGATGCCAAGCCGAGTTGCGGATTAGATCAATTGATCGTTCATTACTCCGCAAGGCACCAAATATTCTGGGCATGTGTGTAACGGGACATGTGCAAGAAGTGCGAGGTGTTTGAGTGAAGCATTCTTCCCAAATTGGTGGACGGCGACGGTCAGGGCCTGGCCGAGAGGGTGATGACATGGCCCTCAGGGGAGTGACAGCCACGCAAATAGACCATGCATGGTGTTGGCATATACTATGGCATCGCGCCCTTCGGGGCGACTTGGATAATCAGCTGCCATTTGCAGCAATCCATGGCAGTCTGTGATTAGAATGCCGAACAACATGCAAGGTGCTGAAGCTCGGATTTAGTACGTACCTGCCAAGTGCCAAAGGCACGTACGTCAGACACTTGCACGCTTCCGTGTTCCAAGGGGCCAGTGGTCGGCCGTCCGCTGACACGTCAAAATCTGGCACCTGGGGCCAACCAAGTGGCCCGACGCTCCAGATGTCTCTGCATTGAGCACGGCAGCCACGACCTGAATTGCGGCCCGCCCCATCAATTCTGCTGTTGCCAAGGGTGAAACACGACACCTCACATCTCTGTGACTTGGGGTGCCGCAGGACACAAGTGACGGACAAAAGCCCACACACAGCCACCACGGGGTTGCTGTGCTGCCGGTGGCCATTACAATCCCTCCGCTCTGTTTTAAACCGGAACTTGCCATCACTCTTTTCTTCTTTGCTATTTCGTCCGGCCCCTTGCGTCGAAACCGTTTATCTACGCCGCACCGTCACTGACGAAAAAAACACAGCTCCCTTGATTACACGACCCTTTTTTTTATTTTCTCGCGCGGGACGCAACATCCATAGTCGGACACATCGACGAAGCCACGACCATGGCGGTGGCTGCGAGAGATGTGATTTACACAAATGGGGACTACATATACGTCCCGTGGTGGCATACCAAGGTGAGCCTTCCCGTCGCCGGTGTACAACTTGTCGCATCATGTTAATTCCCCATATAGACCGGCATCATTGTGCGATGGGTGATTTTCCTCGTCATCTTCGTGCTCATCATGGGCTACCTCATAGGAGGGTACTACCACGCCAAGGCGCGCATTCGAAAGGGCCTCGAGCCACTAGCCTATCACAGAGTACGCACCCCTCGTCGCGACATACGCGGTCCCCTTCACCCCCCGAGGACGAAAAAGAATAATACTTACCCAGTCGCAGTGTCTTGTTAGCGTCGTTCCCATCAATCGACCTACCAGGAGCAGTGGCCCCAGCATCAATACGGCTACTACCCGCCCCAGCAAAACGGCTACCAAAACGTCTACCCCATGAACGACATGCCTCTGCCGGCGTATGATCCCAACCGTCCGCCCATGTACTCCGGTCCGCCGGGAGGTTCCAAGGTCGATCCTTCGCAGACCAGGGCGTCGACGCATAGGATGCCGGAGAGTAACCCTGCGCCCGAGTATGCGCCTCCTACTCGGTAGTTTGGCTTTTTTGCCGGATTTGACATATGTCTTGTTGTTTGTTGCTGTGGCTACTGCTGGGCAATAATGCCGTCTTTTGTGGCAGACTTGGCAAGAGAAATGCTGGTAGATTGAATATGCTGGGTGTAGCGTTCGGTTTCTGTGCTTTGGCATCAGCGGATTGGAATACTCAGATACTCGGCACGGATATTGGCTAGATTACGGTTTGAATTTCTGAACTGCACGCCAACATTAATCGTTACTGAGTATATATTGTACACACATAATATAAGCACCAAAACACCTTGCATCCAATATTAGAAAAAAGGGGAAAAGACAGACCGGTATCAATCCATGTCCATTGCTTCACCGTCCTCACCGTAGCTGGCACCGGTAGTAGTGGTTGCGGCACCCTTCTGCTCGAGTTTCTGCTTCTCTCTCATTCGCTGCCTGGCCTCTAGAACAGCCCTCCGTACACTATCCTCCTCTTGCGGCACTGACAACGACGTCGGATCCTTGTACAGGACTAGCTGCATGCCTGCGAGCTCTCCGTCGCGATTTGCCAGGACCTGTTTGGGGATACGGGTTTCACGAAGGTGTTTCTCGATGTCGGGTAAGAAGACGAGTTTTCCTTCCTCGTCCTCGCTTTCGGATGAGAGCTCGTCGTCTAAGTTGTAGATGTATACTTTATGTTTAGAGTCATCTAGTTCCATGTGTTCGGAGGGCTGGGAGGTAGATGGGGTTGCGCGAGTTGCGCTGGGTTGATGAGGTGTTTCAACGGGAACGTAGAGCTTATTGCCGGATTGTTCTGTGAGATTACCCCATGTTAGATAAAAGCCAGAAAGAAAAATGGATGGAGTTGGAATTTCTTCCATACCTAAATTAAGCAGACTTAAGCGCTTCGAAAGTCGTTGATTGTCTTGTGTCTCTGCTTTCCTCTTGCCTAGAGTCGAGGGTGGTTGCGCATGCATGGTGGTGTCGCTGGCGGGCGCTGGAGTGCTGACGCCGCTCCCCTGAGGCAGCAAGCTTGTAGTGCCGTTGACGCCTGGGGCCAGGTGGGCTTCGGTGGGCACGGCGAACTGGGGCGGGAACAAGTGAGCTGGGCCCCCCTGAACCATCATCCTGATCTCAAGTGCTGCCTCAACGGTTGGAGCTCGAAAAACGACTTTGCGATTTCTTCACCTCCTCCTGCGCAAGCGCGACGCCGCGTCGCAGAGTCAGATTTGCATCTACACCGCACACCGCTCTCGACCGGCCGGCCGATGTGGAAATCTGGTTCCCGGGGACGTGCAAGCAGCAACAGGTAGGGTGCCGCTGCAGGTTGCGCCTTGGTGAACCCGGCGAGTTTTGCTCGGTACTTTTACGACTTTGCTGGATGGGTTGCGGGAGCGTCGTCTGGATTAGGACGATACCGACCGAGGGTGACGGGGGCTGGGGAGCGTCAAGTCTGCGTAATTGGGCTTGTCGTGAGCAGACCAACGTCGCGCTGCCTGCGTCTCTGGATTGCTTCGACAACTGACTGACTGATTGATTGATTGATCGGGCAGATGCGGGCTATTGGGAGCTGCGGCTTCGGCCTTGGTGGTGGTGGTGGTGGTGGCTGCGGGACTCGAGCTGTTGGACAGATGGTGACTGTGACGGCGACTGCGACGGCGGCGGGTGCAGGCGCTGCCGGTCCCTTTGTACCTTTGGCCCCTTCCGCATCCGCCTTGACTCATTCTTGTAGAAGTTTCTACAAAGCCCACCCGCAGCTCTGCCGAGTCCGCACTTTGAGATTCCACACGTTACGCGCGACACGCTCGGCATCACTGCACACTCCCGCCGTTGCAATTTCTGACCAGCGCCGATTATCATCTTCGTCCAACATGAGCGAGCTCAAATGGCCGTCTGCGCTGGTGCGCGAGGCCTTTTTTGACTATATGCGGCAGCGGGGTCATACAATAGGTATGCAAAATTGCCCCTCCTTCATCTGGCCCAGATGGCTGTCGTCCAAGAGGGTTCGCCACACGGTCAAATGCCAGCCGAGATGAACAAGGACTCGTGTCGAGACTTTTTTTCAATACGACGTTTGAATACTTTCTTCATATGAATACGTCGTTCGAAAAAGCTTCATGCTAACCAACGCCATGCAGTGCCTTCTGGTTCTGTCGTTCCCTACGATGACCCCACCTTGCTCTTCACCAACGCTGGCATGAACCAGTTCAAGCCCATCTTCCTCGGCACCATTAACCAGTCCGATCCCATGGCCAACCTCAAGCGTGCCGCCGACACCCAAAAAGTCATCCGTGCGGGCGGTAAGCACAACGATCTCGACGATGTCGGCAAGGACAGCTACCACCACACCTTCTTCGAGATGTTGGGCAACTGGTCCTTTGGCGACTACTTCAAGAAGGAGGCTATTGAGATGGCCTGGGAGATTCTTACAAAGGTCTATGGACTCGACCCTAAACGACTATATGCGACCTACTTCGAGGGTAATAAGGAGCTTGGCCTGCCCCCGGACGACGAGGCTAAGCAGTTATGGCTGGACATCGGCATGCCCGAGGATCAGATCGTTCCTGGAGATATGAAGGACAACTTTTGGGAAATGGGTGACCAGGGTCCTTGCGGTCCCTCCAGTGAGATTCATTACGACAAAATTGGTGGACGAAATGCGGCGCACATTGTCAACAAGGATGACCCCATGGTTGTGGAGATTTGGAACCTCGTTTTCATGCAGTTTGATCGCCAAAAAGATGGCAGCCTGAAGCCTTTGCCCGCAAAGCACATTGACACGGGTATGGGTTTCGAGCGAATGGTCTCCGCGCTCCAGGAGACCGACTCCAACTATGCCACGGACTGCTTCACCCCTCTATTTAAGCAGATTGAGGAAGTCACTGGCGTAAGACCGTACTCAGATAAGTACGGCAAGGACGATGCTGATGGCATTGATACCGCCTACCGAGTGATTGCAGATCACATCCGAACTCTTTCCTTTGCAATTACAGACGGTGCCGTTCCCAACAGCGACGGCCGCGGCTACGTTATCCGACGAATTCTCAGAAGAGGTGTACGATATGCGCGCAAGTACCTTAAGGCCGAAATCGGCAGCTTCTTTTCCAAAATCCTTCCCGCTCTCGTTTCTCACATGGGAGATCAGTTTCCCGAGCTCGTTAAGAAGCAGCTGGATATCAAGGAAATTCTTGATGAGGAAGAGGAGGCCTTCGCACGCACGCTGGACCGTGGCGAGGCCCAGTTCGAAAAGTATGCGGCCAAGGCGGCCAAAAATGGCGTCAAGAAGCTTGATGGTGATGTTGTCTGGCGCTTGTATGATACCTTTGGTTTCCCCGTTGATTTGACCCAGATTATGGCCGAGGAGCGTGGTCTTGAGATCGATGAGAATGAAGTCAGCGTTGCCAGGGAGAAGGCCCGCGAAGCAAGCAAAGCTGTCAAGGCGTCCGTTGACACCTTTGCCAAACTTGATGTTCACCAGATCGCCCAGCTTGACCAGCAAAAGGTTGCTCGAACAGACGACGATGCAAAGTTTGTGAAGGGGGACAGCAAGGGCAAGGTTCAGCTTATCTTTGATGGAAAGACCTTCCACAACTCTACCAAAGAGTTGCCAAAAAATACTGCCATCGGTATTCTGCTGGACAAGACCAACTTCTATGCTGAATCTGGTGGCCAAGTCGCCGACACTGGCCGAATTGTGATTGACGACGTTGTTGAATTCAAGGTCATGGATGTTCAAAATTATGGTGGCTTCATTCTACACAGCGGTTACATTGAGTACGGTGCGTTGTCGTCAGGCGATGAGGTTATTTGCGAGTACGACGAACTTCGCCGTTCGCCCATCCGCAACAACCACACCGGAACGCACGTGCTGAATCACTCCCTACGAGAGGTTCTCGGGGACGACATCAACCAGAAAGGTTCCTTGGTGGACAATGAGAAGTTGCGTTTCGACTTCTCACACAAGAGCCAGGTCAAGATTGAGGAGCTTCGCAAGATTGAAACCCTCAGCAACGAATACATCCGCCGCAACTCAAAGATCTTCTCTAAAGACGTGGATCTAGATCTCGCGCGCCAGATCGAGGGAGTCCGTGCCGTCTTTGGCGAAACGTACCCCAACCCTGTGAGGGTCGTCTCCATTGGCATGGACGTGGACACCATGCTCAAGGACCCCAAGAAGCAGGAGTGGCGTCAATACAGTGTCGAATTTTGCGGCGGTACCCACGTCGAGCAGACCGGGCTGATTAAGGACCTTATCCTGGTCGAAGAGAGCGGCATTGCCAAGGGTATCCGCCGCATTATTGCCTACACTGGCGATGCGGCGCATCAAGTACAGCGCGAGGCGGCCGAGTTCTCCAAGAAGCTAGATGTCCTCGAAGCCATGCCCTTTGGCCCTGCGAAGGACGCCCAAACCAAGGTCATTTCACAGGAGCTCAGCCAGCTCGTCATTTCTACCCTTGCCAAGGACGAGCTCAACACACGCTTCCAGAAGATTGCGACGTCTGTCGTCGCCGAGCAGAAGAAACGCCAGAAGGCCGAGGCCGGTGCGGCTGTAGGCTGCGTCGTCAAGCACTTTGAGGAGAAGAAGGAAGCCGACTATTTCGTCGGCCGTCTCCCCATCAGTGCCAACGCCAAGGCTCTGACAGAAGTGTTCAAGCACTTCCAGGCCAAGGACAAGACCAAGTCCGTGTATGTTTTCGGAGGCAGTCAGGAAGAAGGTGCCGTTGTGCACGGCGTCTATGTCGGATCCGTAAGTTCTCTTACTCATTCACCATATGATTTTGATGATTAACGTTTTTTGTCTCTTTCCCTCAGGGCCTTGCATCCAAGGGTGTCACCGCCGAGCAATGGGCGTCGGTGGTATCAGACGTCGTAGGCGGCCGGTCAGGTGGTAAAGAGCCCACGCGCCAGGGCCAGGGCACGAAACCCGAGAAGATTGATGATGCGGTCGAAGCAGCAAGGAAATGGCTCGAAGAAAAGCTCTAAAGCATTGTATATAGGTGTTGTGGGTGTTGTGGTTTATGGGAACCGTGGGAGCCTATGTATTTAACAACGGCATGGATGGATGAGTGACTTGGTACAAGGGACATGGTAAATACCAATCAAGATTTATGTGAATTTTTTCTTTATTTCATTTTTCGTCGTGTAACAATGGCACGATTTGAAACGATGGAATAGGTTCTATTTACCTTGCGTAGGTGTCGGGTATGCGTCTCGGTCTATGATACATATATACAGCTGTCTATTCACACACTAGACGGTGACTAGAACACTAGCATTCTTGTAGTACGTCAACAGGGGATTCTCGCCGCTCCTCGTCTCCGTGTCCTCCACGTACGCCCAGCGCCGCATGAAGTCGCCGTGGGTCATGACGCGCGTGAGCTTGCCCGTGATGGCGCGGTACATGGCCTCTGTGACGCGAAAGTCTGTTGGGAACAAGATGTCAAAGTAGCCTTGGTGGACCTGGGACAGTGTCAGCAGCACACGGGCAGGGCATATCAAAGAGAAGAAGGGACATGGTTCCTGCTTTGGAATCAGGGTCCCTGGCGGGTTGTACGTACCAGCGGCGTTGTGACGGGCACCATTCTCCGATGATACCTCGTCTGCACAACGGGAGCGTTCAGCCCCTTGACGGCCTGCGGAAGCCAGTCAAAGTCTGAGGTGAGCAGCTTGTGGGCCGGAAAGTACTTTTCCAGCACGTCGAAGAACTGCATCAGGCGGGTGGGAATGTACTCGGCCTCGGAGAGGTTGGCGGCAAAGGGCATCCTGGTGGACAGCCACTTGAGCGCAGGGTTCGTGGGGTACGGACGCGGATAGCTGCCCCCCGTAGCGGCGTGGCGTACGCGGAAGAAGCGCGCGGCCACGGGGTCCAGGTCGTGGACGTAGAACTCGTAGAAGTCGCCGTCGCCGTCGATGAGCACGTGTCCCTGGAGCGGCTCCTCCGTGGCGACGTCGTACCGGATGCAGTCGTGGGAGAAGTTGTCAAAGACCTCCATGGCGAGGAAGAAGCACGGCGAGGGGACGTACTGGTCCCATCCGAAGATGGAGCGGTTGACAATGTCCACCTTGTCCGTGTGGCCGCGCGACTCGGCCGTCGACAGGAGGTGCTTGTTCTGGAGGGAGGCGAGGTTGGTGGAGATCTCAATGATGTTGTACCGCGTGCGGGCGTACACTTGGGGGTCTACTTCGCGGATGTAGTCGAGTATGTTGAGCATGAGGGTGCCTCTGCCGGCGCCCATTTCGTAGATGAGCAGGTCGTCGTAGGGGTAGGTGGTTAGGCGGTAGTTGGTGACGAGGTAGCGGGCGATGGCCTCGCCGTAGTATGGACGGAAGAGCTCCGTGGGCGTGTGCCACAGCTGGCGGGTTGGGTTCTCGCCTTCGACGTCGTCGAGGTGGTCTTCAAAGGAGGTGTAGCGGCGGCCGAGCTCGGACTGGAAGGCAAGGTCGTCGCGGAGAGTGGTGAAGTCGAAAGGTTCACCCGGGGAGAAGATGACGGCTTGCTTGGAAAAGTACCCATAGGAAGGGTTGTATAAGCTGTCTAATTCATAATTGTTAGCAACGTACGAATACGTAAAGTTTGCGGCGGGAAAATACAACGCGTGCTTACCGTCGATAAAGTCACGGAGGAGCATCTTGACTTTTCTAGGCCGCTCCTTGCGCCTCTTCAGCTCCGACATGGAAATATACGGGTACTGCGCGAACTCCTCCCGTCTGTCTTCGGGTAGGAGGTTCGTTCTCTGCTGCCATCGACTTTCATTTGACTTCATGCCACGGTCTCGGGAGGCTCGCGTAGCGTACGAACTCGTCTGCTGGTGGTGCTGGTGCCGGTAGCTGCTTGTGGTGGCCGCAGGCAATCCACGGCGCAATTGATGCACCCGCGCTTGGCATCCTGCGGGACGATTGCAAAACAGCTGCCGGAAGAGCTGGGCCACGATGGGGGAGTCCATGGCTGGCGAGATGCAGGTTGAGCTCTCGTGATGCTCTCGTGACGGTAGCCAGGGTTTGTCGATACTAATTCGTCTCTGGCTGATTTGAGAAAGCTCCAAGATTGAGTGGGTCCTGAGCACCTTGTTCCAGCGTCTGAGTGGCTGCCCTGTTGCCTTCCCACGGAACTCATAAACCTTCTTGATGCCAATTCTCATGAAATCAGATTTGTTCAGGCACACACCACAAAATTTGATAGAAGAACAACCTCTCGACGCAAATTCGAGCCCTAGGCGCATTTCCGGATCTTTTGAAATGACTTCATGACCTGCAAGCCATGTCACTAAGTGATCATCCCAGGGCCTACGGCTCCGCAGCCGTTGCATTGGCCTTCGGGGCAGGCATCCTCGTCACACTCGGCTTCAAAGACTTATACCCCGATCTAGAGTACCGCTATCAGCACACGCGCCGCCCCTCACAAGCTCGTCCCGGCGACCGTCGACGAAGCAGCTTATTCTGGGGCCAGCCTCTCAAACTAGAAGACCACGAGTCGCAACCGCCGTCTCCGAGCCGCGGGGAGCCCGGGGCCGGGGCCGGCATCGCAGCATGCATCGGCAACACGCCGCTCATTGAAATCGAGTCGCTGTCCAAAGCAACGGGGCGCGTCATCCTCGCCAAGGCCGAGTTCCTCAACGGGGCCGGGAACAGCCCCAAGGACCGCGTGGCGCTGAACATGATCCAGGAAGCCGAAAAGGCCGGCCTGCTCGTGCCTCACCGCGGCGACACCATCTACGAGGGCACAGTTGGCAGCACGGGCATCTCGCTGGCCACGCTGGCCCGCGCGAGGGGCTACAAGGCACACATATGCATGCCCGACGACCAGGCCCTCGAGAAGTCCGACCTGCTTCACCACCTCGGTGCCACTGTCGAGCGCGTCGCCGTCGCACCCATCACCAGCCCAGACCACTTTGTCAACCTTGCTCGTCGCCGGGCAGACGCTCACACGGCCAACTCCACGGACGGGAGCAGGGGGTTCTTTGCGAACCAGTTTGAGAGCGAGGCCAACTGGCACGCGCACCTCAACACCACGGGGCCCGAAATCTGGAACCAGACAGGCGGCGACCTCGACGCGTTTGTTGCCGGCGCCGGGACGGGAGGCACCGTGGCCGGCGTGGCCCGGTACTTGAAGCTCGGTGCCAAAGCAAGCACCGTCAAAATCGTGCTGGCGGACCCCCAGGGCAGCGGCCTGTTCAACAAGGTGAAGCACGGCGTCATGTACTCCAACACTGAGAAGGAGGGCACCCGCCGCCGGCAACAGGTCGATTCCATGGTGGAGGGAATCGGCATCAACCGCGTGACGGAGAACTTTGAGGCGGGGAGGGATCTGATCGACGACGCGGTCAAGGTGACGGACGAGCAGGCGTGCCGTATGGCCAGGTGGCTGGTCGAGAATGACGGCATATTTGTCGGGAGCAGCAGCAGCGTGAACTGCGTGGCCGCCGTGGTTACGGCCATGGGGCTACCGGAGGGCAGCAGGATTGTTACGGTGCTTTGCGATTCGGGCACGAGACATTTGAGTAAGTTTTGGAAGAGGATCAAGGAAATGGGGCTGGAGGATGAGGAGGCTTCGGATCTGTTTGACGGGCTGGGTATAACAAGGCAGCGGAAGTGAGAACACGACACCTTTATTCATAATATGATACCAAGAAGAACCACACCCGAATAATGCCGTCAGTGTCACGATAGATTCGGTAACGGTCGCCCTGTAGCACAGCCAGGCATTTGTATAATCTACGCACTGATTGTATCCTTTCAGCAAGAGCAACTCTCCATGCGTCTCACAGGTCCCTGGTCCGGGCTGTTCCTCCGACTTCTCTGGACTCTCCTCACTAGATTGTTGAATCTAGGCTCGCGCGCTCCATCGTGTACAAAGAAAAATGTAAAAGAGGGAGAAGAAAAAATTGTGTCTGACCTGGTGTATTAGCAAACCTGTAACTCCCGTCCTAATTATATCGTCGTCTTGCAGACGGCCCAACCCGCACTCCTAAATGCAAACCAACACCCGGAAAACTGTAGAACGAATAGAAACGCTAGCCTCTCCTAACCTTTTTCACCTCACGTGCTTTGCGTCCCCTGTAGAATAGTAAATGTTATACAGCCAAAGTGAGATTTTTTCTTCGTGGTCTGTGTTTAAGAGAACTAGTCGCAAAATGTCAGCAATAGGGACGAACCTGACTGGGAGCTTGGTTTGCAGCCCGACATACCTTCCACCTGTGGCCGCAGTTCATGCACTCGCAAAACGTCGTCATCGGTTCATCTGCGCTTCTGGTCTGAGCCTGCGTGTAGCTGACCTTCTTCATCTTGCAACGGCTACATTCCAAACTATCGCTGATGCTCTTCTCGGCCATGGGGACCTGGGCCCTCTTCATATTCTCCTTCTCCAGCTCAATCTCCTTCTTGCGCTGGTCTTCACTCTTGAGTTCTTCGTCGGTCATCTTGGCGAACTTTTCGGGTAGTATGTCTCCCGACATGACACGTTTGCCGAGGTCCTTGTTCGACTTTGTCTTGAGATTCGCAAAGAGGGATCTTATCTTCTTCTTGTATCCCTCACCTTCGTCTTCCTTGAACTCGACGAAGACGGCATGTTCCACGGCAACAGCCCTGGCGATGACATCATCCGAAGACTCGGTCGACCGATACGCAAGACCATTGTAGATGAGTCCAATGCACCTGTCTCGGACGCCCGAGCTGGTTCGCTTGAGCTCAACGCCGTCGGCAGTAAAGCTACGCTTCTCGGGGTCGCCCGTGAAGGCCCTCTTGGCACCGGCGGCAGAGCCAGCTTGCGGAACTGGAGACGAGGCCGGCGCCGCAGCCGGTGAGCCCATCTTTGGCCGCTGCGCCCTTGAGGCCTTCTCTTGTTCGACGAGCTTCTTCCACTTGATGACGAGTTCGGCGGCTGATCTTGCAATTTCCTTGTTGGGGTTTGCTCGAAGCTTTGCGACGAAAACACCGGCCTTTGTAGCCTGTTGAAAGCGACGTTAGAGATCTGGATAGGAAAAGGAGGTAAGGACGGCCACAGAGCGGTGGGCCAATGTTGGACAAGATGATGTGATGCGCCCGCACGAAGCTCCCATGGTGTATGAGGGTTTGATGTAAGCAAGGCATGACGTCGTGACAAGTCATCCCACGACATCTGCATCCTCCGTGTCCTCAACTCGCAAGGCAAGAAAGCGCTGAAAACGTACCCTCAGCATCTCCTCTGTAGGCTTGGCATCCTTTTTTAGCGATTCCAGCAACTTGATGGCGTTCTCGGGCGGTTCGTTGGCAGCAACCGACTTCGTCAGCGCTTTTACACGCGACTCAAGCTCTCGTTGATCCATGGCGACTACGACGATGGCCGACAGCAATGCGCAGCGACGATGAGCCGTGTGTGGTCGGAAGGTGGTCGTTAGGTTTCTTAGGCTCAAAGGTGGCTTTGCTCGCGACCGGAGTTGGGCAGATGGTGCCGTGGGGTGGGAACAAATGTCTTCGGCGTTTGATCGCGTGAGATTCTAGGGACCGTGTGTGGTGTCTTCACCCTACTTCACCCCCGTGCCACCCCCCTTGCCCGGCCAGTTACGACGTTGACGCGGCCGACGTTTAGCCGATCATGTTGTGCGCGGCATGTGGGGCTACCCGGGACCATGTGCCTTCCTAGTTCGGCTCATAAGCAACGGGTGTAAGTGAAAGAGTAAGCAGAGAGAGCAAAAAAAAAAAAAAAAAAAAAAAAAAAAAAAAAATATTAATAATAATAATAAAAGCCCCGGAGAGTGACGGGATACAGTTTGAACAAGACTCCTGAAACGTGTCATTTGAGGCTTACATATTGAGGTTGAATGAACAGGCTGCCTCCTCGGACACAAGGCTGCAGTTCCGTAGCTATATATCTTGACTGCTTTTGCTGCAGGAATCCGCCTGTTTCCCATTACCCAGGGAACACCAGACATGTTCAGAAAGTGTTCTCAATCAGTCAAGCTCACCAACCAAGCCGTATCAGTACCATATGTAAACCCAAGATTTTCTCCTTTCAGCCATGCCTACTCTTCAACCATGGACAAACACAGCACGCTCGGGCCGGCTAACGAGTTGTCTGTATTAAGAAGACACAAGTCGAGCACCTCTATTCTATCAAGAGCTTCAGCATTCTCCAACAGCAACCGAAATGACTGCCTCGTCCTCTTCAAGTTTGAGAATGGAGCGTCCAGCCCAGACGCAGTTTACAGAGTTTCTTCTTGAGAATAGTCCCCGAGATTCGTAAAGAGGTAAGATATAAATTCATCCCCATCTCGTCCATATGTCCCTTCCCCCCAGCTAACCGCAGATAGGTCTCGAATCTTCTAGAGGCAGACGAATACTAAAAAAGGCGCACAAAAGCTTGTCTAAAGAAGAAGCAATGGAAAACGCAAAACGACAAGCCATAGAAACGGAACAGGACGCCTACCTCAAAAGGCGGCGCGACATGTGCCGGCAACTAGATAAAGAACAAAAAATATTACAAATACTCGGAGAAAGTCGTCACAGTGTACACCCTGGAATGCTACCCCAACACAAAGATCACAGGCATCTCGATGCCAAGCGAGGAGGGAGGGTGCCCGGTTGGCTTCGAAAGCGAGAACGTACAATCGGTGGTTAAGAATGTCGGCACGCTTGCAGGGGACTTGGGAGTGTCCGACATCCCTGAGACGCACCAAATGACGCCATCCTTGACCATGGAGAGAGTACTCTGCAAGGAGCTACCGGCGAGAAAAGCGAAAAGAAAAAAACCGCCCAGGAAGGGCAAAATACCGCCCTGCGAAAGAAAACTACGGAGCGACAGCCCGGAGTATATTCGCATCCAGACGGCCCAGCTCATCCTCGCCATGGAGAATCTGCGGGAGAATGGGACCATGGTTGTGTTGATGCGCAAGCCAGAAAATCCACCCACGACGGAGCTGCTGAGATTGTTTTCGCAGTTTTCGGAAATCAGCTTATTCAAACATCGCCATCACTACCAGGCAACTTCATCGTTTTACATGGTTGCCAAGAATGTTCAAACTCGTAGCGAAAAGGCTACTCGGGCGATTGCGAAACGGAGAAAGAAGTGGAAGGAGACTACGCTGAGACAAGCTGGGGAAGCAGACGAGAGTGAGGAATCCGTCGGCGACGAGTTTGAAAATGTGTCCGACTTGATTGGGGCCCAGTGCTGATTGGATTGGCTGCCCCGATTTGGGATATTCAAGGATGCTCATTGCTGGTTGACGTCGCTTTCTACGAGACTCACCGAGAAATCAGAGCAGTCGCCGTCTTCGGAGCGTTTGGTTGCCAACAAAAGGGCATCCAAACCAGATCCCAACTGGAATCCATTTTCCGTCTTGGCCATTTACTGCTAGTTGCAGTATGGGCAGCTGAGGTGGGAGGTGGAAGACATTTGACTAGACAAATTCTCTGTTGTTGGATACGATTCCCGGAACAGTCCTTACGGGTATATGAAGTCTGAATTCTGAAGAATATTGATTAATACATCTATATCTTGTCGATCGATGCTAACGATTGCGTTTTCGGGCACCTCAAGCGCGGAAAAAGATACCACGGGGATCGATATAACTATCGACAGGTGTCACCTCATCGCGGCCTCAACACGCCTAGCTGTGATCAAGATAGCCCCCTCATGCTATGTGTTCACCCATAGCCAAGCATCCGCTCATGTATCCCAGTGTATTGCCGTGAAGCACGGCATAGCACGTACATTACCCATCAAAGCACCCTTGGCCTCCTACCGCACGCCGTTTGGTGCGTCCTAGGTGACTGTACAACATATAACAAGTACACAAGTGCAGACATCATCCATCGTCGTCAACTACATCCCTTCTCCTCCTCTTATTCGTCCCCTCACCCTCTGCATCTCCCATATTCGCCCTCAGCTTCTCGACCGCGGCCGCCATTCTCTTGCTCCCCTTGACCTTGTTCGCCCTTGGCGCAAACGCCTCCCTCGCTCCAGCACCCACGCCACCGCCAAAGAACCTCGTGATATTGCTCTGCGTCCCTTCCATATCGCGCTTATTCATATCCCTTATCACGGGGACCAGCACCTCATCCGTTCGCTCCTTGCTCCACCCGATGGTCGCCATCAGAAACCTTCGCAGTCCCTCTAGATCAGGCACGCCCCACTGGAACGGTTCAGCAGTGTCGTCCACCTCGGGGTGCAGATACGCCTCATACACGGCTGGATTGGGGAAACCCGGTGGCAAGAACAGCTTCGTGGCCTGCGTCTTGCGGAACTTCTTGCAAAACGGCGACGCCGCATCTGCTTCCTTTGGGCGAGACTGCGACTGCACAGAAGTCCACCACTCGCGGAAGTCCTCCAGGCCTGATTTTCCAGGAAATTCCGACAGGATCTCGACAGCCGTGACGGGCCCTACGCCCGGCAGACCCTCCGTGTAATCGGATCCGAGGAGCTGCGCGAGTGAAATGAGTTGGTCTCGGGAAAGGGACAGTTCCTTTTCCAGATCCTTGCTGATGTAGCACTCCACAAACTTGTTACTGTTGAACATGTTCTTGTACACCCTCGTGCCTCCAAACAGGAACGTGTCGGAGTCATCCGTCACGATGCCATCCACGATGCCTAGCCTTACGAGCTCGGCGCACTGGGCCTCTGCCTCCATGGGAGCGGTGATGTAGGGAATACCAAAGAGTCGAAGGAGGGCTTGGCACTCCGTAATCATGACTTGTGTGACCTCGTCTGCGTCGCGACGATCCTTCTTTTGTTGGTTACGAAGCTGCCGGAGCTCCTTTTCATAGTCTTGACGATTTTGTTGAGCGGATTTGTTGTTGAGCTCGCTGGCGAAGCGAGCGTGCTCCTCGGCTTCTTCGGCCATTTGGGCCATGAGCTCTTCATCCTCGGGATCGCTGAATTCTTCGTATTCAACGTCGGCGAAGGGATCGTCGGCCTCTGTGGCAGGGTTGGCAGTGCCCGAGACTGGGGGATGTACTGGCGGGACGTCTTCGAACAGGGGAGATGACGAGTCGTTCTCTGTTGGTTTGCGGGGAGTAGTGATGGTTGGTTCCGCGGGGAGAACATCTTCAAACATTGGTTCTGGGGACTCCGATTCGTTTTCAAGTCCCGTTGAAGAGGGACTTTTGGCGGCCGGAGGTGTTACATCTTCAGATATTGAATCCGGGGATTCTACTGGCCTATTCCGCTTGCTCGGGGATGTTTGCGCCTGTGATTCTTCGGCTGGCACCTGTTTGCCATCCGCCTCATCCGCTACTGGTGTCGGCGAAGGAGGAATCTCTACAATCTGAATATCGCTTCCGTCGTCTGACGATGAATCAATCTCAATCATGCGGTCCTGCATCTCCTTCCGTCGAAGGCGTTCTTCCTCTTCTGCCTCCAATTTATCCTCAGCATTTATCTCCCGCTCTGCGTCCTGCTGCTGCTTCAACGAATCTCTGATATCCGTGTCGTCAACCAGCCATGGTGGTAATGGTGCTGGCTCATCTCCAAGTTGTTTCTCTACTTCAAACCCGCCAGCCATGTCATCCTCAGCATTGGTCTCATTTGCAATACCAGCTTGAATAACTTTATTTGCGTCCTTCTGAGCAGGCGGTTTAGAAAATAGCGATGAGCCCCAATCTAGCTTTGGGAATGGAAGTGGTCCATCAAATGGGTTCTTCTTATTCTCAATGACTGGTTTCGGTTGAGCCCGTTTGGCCATTCGTGACTTGGCCAGCAAAGCCTCCATATCATCCTCGCTATCACTATCGATAGAATTCTTTGCCTCATTGCGCTTTGGGACAGAGGCATTTGCTCGATTGTTCACAATGTGGGCAATCATGGAGCCTCCCTTGCCGATAATGGGCCTTGGTGCGTCGACGGCTTTTTGTGTCCATTCGGGTTCATCTATTGGCACATCTTCGAAAAGGTCATCGATCCCAGACTCGTTATCCAGCTCATGCTGGTTTTTGAGAGACAAGGCAATCGCACGATTCAAGTCATCTTCTTCCTCAGGATGCAGTTGGTCTTGGGCTGTCGCCTCGAGAATGGGGACGTTTTGGCCCGAATTCCCTCCAACAAATAGTGAGCCTTCCACCTCCTGGTCTTCTGCAAACCTGTCCTTTCGGCTACCATAATATTGCTGCCGCCGTTCAGCAATCTCTTGCGCAGTTTGTAAGCTTGCAGCTGTGGAATACGGCTTTGGCTTTGGTAGTCGATTTAATCCCTCAATGGGGACGTCCTCAAAATCAGCATCGTCATCCTCCTCTGCATCCTGCTCGTTTTTTGTTTGGTAATGAACTTGAATAGCATCCACATCAATTGGCTTATGCGCCTCACCAATATCCTTCTCTTTGCTGACGACACCAAGTGCCCATCCGCCTTCAACACCCTCATTCTTGACCAGGATGTACTCGCGGTCCTTTTCTCCAGCAACACGAGCGTTGACGCCTAGCGTCAAATCTGTGCCAACCATGCCAACCTCATACATCAGCCTTTGGGTAAGATGATTTCTCTCCTTGACACGTTCAATCTGAAATCTCGAGAATGCCATACGATCGGGGAACATGTCGTCCAACTGGTCCTTGCTAAGACCCATTCTCAGCCTGCTTCTCAGTCTCGCTGCATTCAAGATATTGTAACGATCAGGAGGGGGCAGGCTCTTGAAAAAATCGCCGTCGAAGTCAATCTTGCTGAAGTCATAGAGGTTGATGTCTTCACCATTGTTAAATTGCCGCGCATACTCTTCCAACTCCTCAATGCTCATGATTCGCGGGTCGTCTGATTTACCCATGGGTGCGATACCACCTTCAAGCTCGGGAAGATGATAGGCATCCTGTTTATGAAATCGTCGAGATTGCATCTTTTCCTTCTGCGTCATACCAATTTCGTCAACGTACGCGATGTTACTTGCATCGGGGATTTCTTCGCGTAGTGCTTCCTCCTCTCTGACTGCAAAGTCGCCGTCGTCGACTCGCTTCCGCCTCTCTTGTTCCTCGACGGCGATGCGCTGCATCTGCACAGCGAGAAGCTTCCCCGCAGTTCTAACCGCATCTTCTCTGCGGCCCTCGCGCCTTCTCTGCCTTCTTTGGATGGTTGCTCTCTTGAGTGCTGGTGCGCCACCGTCAAACACGAACACAGGTTGGATGCCGAACCACAGCAACTTGCAAATGCGGCGGAAGAAGCCGACTACATGGGAGTTGCGCAGGGCATTGCCTTCTTTGTCTCGGACAGCTTTGAGGAACTGGTAAATCCAGATGGAGGCATCGACAGCTAAGCGCTTGCGATTGAGTGTTGCGAGATTGGTTGGACGCGCACATGGCTGCACAACGGTCCAGAGGCCGTTCACACCCATAGCGGCAGGCCTCTGCTAGCAACGGTTGTCTCAGATTAACTTTGGTGTATTGATGGCATGGTTTTTGATTTTGAGGCAGCCAGATTCCATGGCTACGAGGAAAACATAAGCACAAGAGGCATGTCTGTGTCGTTGAAACTGAAAAGTTGACGTGGTTCACGATGACTCGGTCCGGCTGTGAATCTTGAGAGAGTGCGACTCTGTGACGCACTTGAGCCGAATTGTGGGTCCTCGACTCCTTGCGGCTCTACGGCTCTTAGCCTCCAGAGTCCAGCTGTCGACGTCAACCTACTGCCACGATGCCACACAATGACCATTGGAATGCTCAGAAAAGCTTCGGCTAGATTTTTTTTCTAAAAAAAAAAAAATGAATAGAATATTGAAAATTTGCTTATTGAGGATGGCATTTGCCTTGCAGATGCCGCAGCATTAGGTAGGAGGCTTGCAGGTGCTCGTCAGACGATCTGCCAGAAACTGGGAGACTCCGTCGCTGTTCGAGGCAGAACTGAAGAAGCATCGCCACGCAAAGAAAATTAGCGCTAGGCGCGTGGCCAAAGTTCATCCTCTTACGGAGAAGCGATACAATCCAGAGCGTGATTTTGGGCCCGGATCAATCCCTACAGTCCATCGAGTTGAACCCATTCGTCAAAATTTTGAAAATCAACATGACAGTCGATGCAGCACAACCAATATGGATTCCATTGTTCAATACATTGCCATCTCGACAGCTACCTAGTTGGCCCATGGCAAATTAAGCCGCCAACCTCTTGTCCACAGAGTCCTAGAATGCACACAATGCTCGCAGACGGATATATCGCCATGAGACAAAATCACAGTCTCAATTTCAATTTCCCCGAGTGTCAATCGCAACCACTTGCACAACACCGCAAGCTTCCGAGAGATCCATCCAAAAAAGCAGTCAACCCCCAACCCCGAGCAACCATCATCACCCAACAAGCGCATTCACCCAAAGTAAAAATTTGACGCTAATCGCACGTCTCAGACTTCAATCCCCATCAAGTCAGTAAAATATTCGACAATCATTCACCGCACGGTACCTCAAAGCCCATCAGCCCAGCACCAAACAAGCTTATTAAGCCGTAAAGCACAAGTTCCCACCTTAACACCACAGCGCCCTTCTCCACCATCAACTCCTCGACACCAGCCCAAGAAAAATAAAGATAAAACCACAATGGACAAGTTCCAGGCCCAGGAATACCTCTCCTCGCTCCTCAACCAAAACCTCCGCGTGCACACCACAGACGGCCGCCTCTTCTGGGGCGCCTTCAAATGCACCGACCCGGTACGTCTGCCGCCACACAACGAACCTTTTTTTGTCCATGGCATCCTGGGAGGAGGCCCCGTCTTTGGCAAAGCACCGCAACCTGCAATATATTCGTTCGAGAGCACAACTAACCAACTATACAAAGGACAAAAATATCGTGCTGGCAAACACGTACGAGTACCGCCAGCCCAGCCGCCCTCGGCTGGTGGAGGGTCCGGACGGCAGCACGACCGAGGACAGGACGTCGCGCTATCTAGGACTGGTTGTCGTCCCGGGGCATCATATAGTCAGGATGGAGCTGGAGGAGTTTGCAAGCCAGGTCAGCGGGCGACAGGTTGTTTGAGTGCAATGCATAGAATGATACCCCCCGTACTGCATACACATGCCACCCCAATGTACATCCCATCGCAGCAGAGACAACCAAAGTCTATTCACATGACGACATGAGCATAACCCTCGCACGGGGGCGTTCGGCAATGACAAACACATGGTATTAAGAGTACACTAATAATAGAAACTACCCCGTAGGATATCCAAGCCATTTAATAAGTAGTCACTCCGTCATCCAAACTTGCCACAAACTCCGTCCTTGGAGCCACAGCCTACCCTGAAATTATTACCGTCATTATCACTACAATCTTCGTGTCTCTTCCAGCTATTACCGAATTGTGGTGACTCCCAAAGAATTGTCCTGTATTTTGGTTGGAGGTTTTGTTTTTGTGTCTCGTCTTGTTTTTGTCGACTGGCGGTGCTGCTTAAGCGGCCAGGGCTTCCTTGGTACGGCCACGAGCCTCAGCGTTAACGTCGCTGCCAACCTCCTCCTCCTCCTCCTCCTCCTCCTCGCTTTCCTCGCCGTGGCGTCCGACCCAAGAGCCGCCATCATGCAGAGGAGCGTCCTGGGCAGACAGATCGTGGCCGCCCTCGGTTCTGGTACGAATGTTGTTGCGGCGGCGCTGGGACAGAGTGCGGGAGCGGGTGGAGAGCTTGGAGGAGACGGCGGCGTTGGCCGTAACCCAATTAGTGAGGGCATCCTCACAGTCCTGGATGATGGCCCTACTAGCTTCATATCCGTCGTATGCCTGCCTGGTCTCGCCGGGAGTGACGGGGGTGTCGTCAATGAGCTCAAGGAGGTGCTTGCCGTAGCCGGCAATGATGGCAACTTTTTCGCAATGCTCACGGAGAGCATCAAACTGGTATGTATAGGCAGCCTTGACCTTCTCGCGAGTAATGTTGGAGAGCTGAGCCTCAGCGACGAGCGACTCGGCCTCGGCACGGACAAGCTCCTGCTCCAGGACGACAATCTTGGGTGAATTGGGCTCCTTGTACTTCAGCTGAGCAATCTGGTCGGTGATCTTCTGCTTGCCTGGTACGGGGTTAGCGACGGAAACTTTGCTCTGGCAGAAAAGTAAAGAAACGCGGTTCTGCTTACGGTCTCGACTGGGCTGAACGGAAGCTTCAATGTTGCGGATACTCTTCATGGTAATACGATACTGGTCATAGCGGTCGACGTACTGATCCTCCAGCTCGCCAATCTCGTATAGCAACACTCCAAGCTTGTCGGTAACGTCGGAAACGTCCTCATCGCCGCCCTCACCCCAGATGGACAGTTGTTGCTATGCGCGCAGCTCGTTAACACTGCTCAGGGTTGAGAATGGGAGTGGATAAGGACCTACAGCAACCTCCATGCGCTCCTTGGCGACAGTCTCCAAGCTTCGCATCACATTCTTCTCCATCTTGACGAGCTGCGCCAATTTCTTGGCCAGATCGGGGCCAAAGGCGCCACCGGCATTGCGGCGCAAAGCGTGGCCTGCATTCGAGCAATCAGTATGCTTGATCTCGTCTAAACAATACTACCACGGCTTCTGTTGCATTGCACGTACCCAAATTACCCTTTCCAAAGAAGCGACCGGATTTGGTGGATGAGGGAGGGGGAGGCGGACTCTACAAACCGAGCAGTTAGCAATTGGTTCTTGGTGTAAGTAGCGAGGGATATGGGGAAACCGATTGTCATGGACAGATCAGCGTACCTGCAGCTGGGATGCAGTAGGCGCACGGGTGGTGCGCATAGAATAGGTGCGATGCATTTCGGCGGGCGAGGCGGAACAGCGTTTCGATTGCTGAAGAGTGAATTATTCAGGCTCAGATATGACTCGAAGTCCTGCAGCTGAGCGAATACAAGCAAAACCAGAGGACGATAAAAAGTCAGAGATGGAAAGGCATCAACTGGGACAAATGATGTGGAGGGCGAGATGGTGATGGGTTATATGGAGCCTGAGGTGGTGGCCAAATGCATGTGGTGCCCTTTTTGCGGAGAGCACGAGAGAGAGATCGTCATTGGGGGGGAGACCGAAGCAGACGGGCTGGAAGCAAGGAGCTGTGGTTTCTTTGGCGACGTCATCGCCTGGATGGGCTCAGCGGTCAAGTGGGGCACCAACAGACTGGAGCGGACTTGAGGCGGTAGGGCGGGTATCAAGGCCAACTGGTGTCCGCCAACTCTTGGTGCTAGTGTCACGATTGGCCCCATTTTGGCATTTATTGATTTGTCCTGGACCAGACAGCTGCCGACTGTACCTAACTACTACTGTACGGAGTGCCCCAGATGCCCTTGGTTAGTTGCCGGCTACCTGTAGCTAGTAGGCACTGGGTACATGTGTGACTGGCGCTGTCTTGCGATGCACCAGGATTACCTAGTACCTACCTACCTAGGTACCTAGGTACTAGCATCGCACCAAACACCAAGGGAACCTCCGAAACCAAAGGGAAACGCTGAACCAGGGGTTCCCGGACCCAAAGCCTCGCGTCTCGCTACCTTAGGCGTCCCCAGGCATGTCTCAGGCCTTGGATCCCTCGTTGGGCTCGGCATTGAACTAGCTGTTGGCTGCCAAGAACCCAGTTCTGGGATCCCCAACTTTCAATGCCTCTGTGGCTGAGAGACCCGAGAGTCGAGACATGGTGACTGGCTCCATCAGCACCATCATCATCATCATCATCGTCGTCGTCCCATTCCGGATGCGGATGAGTAAAACTAACCCCCCCGGCGCTTGGATCTCCTGCGCGTCGTGATTCCATATCAAGATGGAAGGATGGCGGAGCTTTTGACATGGTGCGCGAAGCAAATCTCTCCTCATGCCCTTGGTCTGCAAACCGCCCTTGGGTCGGCAACCCGTCTAGGCGCTCTAGTTCTCCAGCTTTCCTCAAATAAACTTCCGGTCCTGCCGCTGCCGGCCATGGGTAGTCATTCTACGATTACAGAGAAGTACTTGCGTAGATATCAGAGCACCGCCTACCCAGGCATCGGCCGTAGGTAGTTGGGCATGTACCTAGGTGATGTACAAATACCCGATTTTGAGCTGATGAGCAAGCAGCCCCGCCATCGACAGCAGGATGATTTCTCAAGCCTGGCATCATACGTCATCACAACACCCGGAGCTTGTGGTTGGTATAATCACGTGATAAATAGGAAATTTGTACGAACCAAGGCAAAGATCCCTCCCAAAATCTAGATGTGTATGAAAATAAGCAAGCAGTTATTATTAAACAAAGGATGTCGTGCGTCACCTGCTTACGTCTAAGCAGCGAATAGTGTAATTGGTTGTTTTTCCGTAGCTTAATTTGCGTATTAGGTAGTTACTCTCAGCCCGTTTGTCCTAGAGTCAACTATTCGTGGCCTTCTCACTGTCACAGCAGATGAATAGCATCAATTGCAGCTCCGTACGTGAATTGCGTAAATGCTGAGTTGCGTCAGAAGCCCCACTACCAGAAGCTTATGCCGACCAATGGCCTGGGGCCCTCTAGCGGATAGGAAGAACTGCCTCAACTGCCCAGGCTAGACTTTACAATAGCGGCGGCTTTGATAGGCCACGTGATAGGCCACGTTGCTGGAATTCTTTATTCAGGTAGTTGAGTACTTTCCTCCGTGCCAAAACCGCGCGCGCGCCAATGTTGGGCCTCTGTCCGGCCTCGTTCAGCCTGGTCCAGCCTGCCCATGTCTGGTTCAATCCCCGTCTCAGCGCATTGCCTACGGAGCTCCTGGTGAAAAAGTCGACGCGATCTTAGACACGATTCGCGTCTCGTCCACCATCACTGTAGCCACAAGTCGTACGGATCTCACTCAATAAGGAGATCGGCCCTTTGTCTTTGGCTGGCAATTGGCCCGTTGCTGCAGACCTGGCACGGGCAGCCTCGCATGCCGGCCGATTGCCCGTGATCTCTGCGAGGGACCAGACTCTTGTCGAGGGTCTTGCGAGCCTACGGCGCGTCAGGGTTGGCCGGCTCTATCGTTGATGGCATGGGGTCGTCGGCGCCGTGCTTTGACGTGCTGAATAAACGGCGTGCTTCTTCTTGGCGAGAATTCCGTCTCGTGCTTGAAACAAAGCGCTGGTCTAAAGAGGCAGGCACACACACCAGCAGTTGACGCGACAACTTTAAGAAGTTTAGTCATCGCCGGCGCCAAATCCTACGCTGGTCGACATGTCAACCACGGGCTGTTCCAAAATGCACATGCTTCGCGACATCAATGGACAACTGCCACTGGAGTCGGATCGTCCCGAATTTGTGGAAGCTGCAACCCTTTCGTCCCGTCTCGAAGCCTTTGGCAACCGAAAGCCGAGTGACCACCAATCGAACTTCGGCAGAGCCCCGATCAGCCCGACGCCACTGCGACGACAGCCCGACGCGGCCCCAGGCCTTTCTCATCGCACACTGCCTCTTCCGACTTCATTTGGACGTGACTCGGCGCCTTCGACCTCGAACGGCGTGTGTGACAGCCCTTCGGGTGATGATTCCCTAGAGTCTGCCTTCAGCATGGCGCGACATACCACACCCCCCCGGCCGCCTCCTCCGCCGTCGCATCCTGGATCAGAAGCGCCTGCCATCAACGGCACGACCCCAAAGGCTCAAACAGACTCCAATGCAGATTGGACGATACCAAAAATCATAAGCCAGCTCAACATCTACCGACAAGATGTCAAGGAAGGCCATGCGAAGCTCATCGGGTACATCTTGGAGTCTACCAAGGCTACCGAACGGAGGATTCGCCATGGACGCGACCTTTTTGCAAATATTCGCACCCCTGTTCTTACGGAGAAGAAAAGCACCACCATGCGCATCAAATCCAAGGTAACAGGCCTCGTATTGTTTTGCCTGCCACCCTTGGACGGACGTGTACTGACCTAACCCGTCATAGCAACATCTCAAGGGAAAGCGAGACCAGCGAGAAGCACACTATACCCCGATATGCACCAAAACGAACAAAGAGCGCGTGCCGCCTTACCGATTCCACCACGTCGAAATAAAAAAGAACGTCCTTACTCCCAACACGATGCTGACATTTGTGCCACATCTGCGAGACTTGGAAAGCTCTGAAGAGACCAAGTATAATCTTTGGCTCAAGGAGCTGGAAGACATTGACCTCAAGTCTGGGTTCAAACCTATGAACCGCGAAGACAAGCAGCAGCTGACTATCCAGGGCGAGAGGGCAGCAACTGTGTCGCTATATTTGGATACGTGGTTAGAAAACATGGCCATCCCTGGCTGCGACAAGTCGGCATTGATTAGCTATATGGCCGCCCGAGAACCGGATTACGCCATCACACCTCAGCAAAAGTCCGACATTCTGAATTCTCACCGCAACATTGAAAATGCCGTTCCGGGTGCCAACAAGGCAGCGCAAATGTTTACCGATGCCTTTCATCAGGTATTTAAAACCGCTCAGCCGGCATCAAAACAAATTGAGCTCCGAAGAGTGTTAATGATGGATGAGGCTGTGGACAACATCATGGATTCGAAGCCGATTGCAAAGGATGCCACCAGCCCACAACTTCACGACGAGGATGAGGATGAGTTGGCCGAGTCCAACTTGGCTACGTATTGCATTTTGGGCTGCCTAATTTGTTTCAGTCATTCATGTGACCATGGCGAGTACGACAACAAAAATATGAAGCGCACATTTTCCATATCATCATGCTCACACCTCTCTGACGCCCTGAAGCAGAGACGCAACGGCATGGAACGTGACCGTGCGTCGCCCATCAAACCGTGTCGGCGACAGTGTTACCAGAGAGCCGCTGACCATGTACGCATGCATTTGCACCCTCGCCCATGGTTAGAAGATGAGAGAATCGTTTTACGATCAATCTTTACAACCGCCAGCCACAGCAACTACACGGGGGACCCCATCTGTCTAGCGGCTGAATTTTTGAACCGGCATTGCGATGAAGTGTACACCGAGTTCAAATCCATGGGGATCTCGCTGCCTCAACCGGAGCCTCCCGAAGCACCGAGGATAAAGAATCTGTCATGGTACGACCGACGACGAAAGGCCCTGTTAGGAGACTGGCAAGATCACACAACTAGCCATGCCCACCAACGTCGGGGAAATCTGGAACCCTGTTCTCACGAAGGCCCATGTGTGCCAGGAGTCTGTACCTGTGTAGATGCCGACGTACTTTGCGAAAAGTTTTGCGGGTGCACGGTGGAAAACTGCGCTTACAAATTTACTGGGTGTGCTTGTCATTCACAAGGCAAGACCTGTTTAGATAACAAGAAGGACAAGCCCTGCATATGTGTGCAGTTGAATCGTGAATGCGATCCTCAACTGTGTGGCTCCTGTGGTGCCCTGGAGCGTGCCGACCCTCTCAACGCGGATGACGCGGAGCTTCATGCAACAGGTTGCCAAAACTGCGATTTGCAGAGGGGGGTTGGAAAATTGCTGCTGCTGGGCCAAAGTCAGCTTGATGGCGTTGGTTATGGCCTGTTTACGGCGGAGGACATTGCTCAGGATGAGTTCATCATTGAATACGTTGGCGAGCTGATTACGCATGACGAAGGCGTACGACGTGAAGCCCGCCGAGGCGATGTGTTTGACGAGGAGTCCAATGTGTCTTATGTCTTTACGCTTCTAGAAAACGAAGGCATCTGGGTTGACGCCGCGATCTATGGCAACTTGAGTCGCTACATTAACCACGCGTCAGAACATGACAACCGTGGGTGCAATATTACGCCGAGGATCCTTTACGTGAATGGGGAGTATCGAATCAAGTTCACCGCCATGAGAGACATCGAGGCAGGAGAGGAGCTGTTCTTCAACTACGGCGAGAACTTCCCCAATCTGACGAAAAAGCTGCTAGACCACAAGGCGGCAGGCAAGCCAGAAACGAAGAACAAAGCCGCAAAGTCGCGTCGACCCGAGAATTCTGAGACGATTGCCCGCAAGGCCACAAAGGCTGACAACACCAAGCGACGGCCGGGCCGACCGCGAGTGAAGCGAGACCTACCTCCTGGCTTCGCGCTTGAGGCAGTGGATATGGACCCGGGGCCGGGGCCTCAACCACGCAAACGCAAGCGGCGACTGCAAGATGATGGCGACGAGGAGGACTATGATGGGGTAGTCTCAGTGAAAGCGGCGAATGGGGACGGAGGCGGAGGCAGACGCGAGTCGGAGGACCCAGGTTCGGCATCCAGATTACGCAGAAGGGTCCGGACGAGCACGGAAACACCAACAAAGCGGATTGAGCCGCCGAAAAAGACACGAGGCAAGCGAGGCGGAGCACGGCCAGGTAGTGGAAGGCCTAGAAAACACCCACGACCGGTGCCTAAGCCAGCCCTAGCCTTGGAGTCCAAGGGTGACGATGGACCGACTGTAGCTGGCCATGCTGCTCCCAGTTCAGGCCCAGAGAATGAGACAACACCCGCACCTGCACCCGTGTCTGTATCAGCATCGGTATCGACGAGGCATGCGAGTACACCGGAACCAAAGCGCATCACCAGGAATTCAGAAAAGATGGATATGGAGATTGCGGATAGCGAGGATAATATGTCAAACGCAGCATTGAGGAGCAGTGGAGCGAAGACGACAGATGTGAGTGCGGCGCGGGAAGACGACGACGATCAAGACGTGGTGATTCGGCAGCGAAGCGATAGAGCGTCGAGGACCAGACGGCCGCCAGCCAAGTTTAGAGATGATGATATTTGGAACTGAGTTACGGAAACGGGTTCATGGAAGAACGGGCGGCGTTTTGTACATTGGCAATTGATGGCTGGGAGGCGACGTGGCGCATTTGTACCATCAAAGCATTTTTATCTGCAAACTAGGTAGATTGTACCAAGAGTCGATGCGGAAATAAGAAATATGTCTACAAGAGTTGATGTGGCGGTTGATGCAATGGTGTTCTCGTGGCCCTTGACATGATGTTTCAACGTGCAACCTGGGCGGACCGAGCTGAAGCTCGAGTGGGTCCTCGGGCCAGAGACGCATCGAACCCACATGCAGGTTGGTCCTGTCCGATTCCCCGGCCATCTACTGGCCCCAGCAACGAGGCGATGACGTTGTCCCTGGCGCAGGCCCAAAGGCCTAACTACAAGGTACGTAGTTCCATGTCCAGGCCGCACCTCCATCACAAGCACTTGCTTGACCTTGCCCCTCCCCGGCGGCAAAACTGGCCACTTCACAGCCTTGCCGTCATTCCGACGCCATAAATACCCGCGATCCGCATACTCCACCTCTGCTGCAATTCTTCTTCAATCCCGTCTCTTGCCTGCCTGCATGCACCTGAGCGCCCTCACCACGCACCAGAATCGCAGCAAACAATACGCCCACCATGACGCTATACTACTCTCTTGTACGTCTCACGTCCCCCCCGCATGCATTCTTCGCTTCAACTAACACGCGGATAGGTCTTCTTCCTCCTCGTTCTAGAGATGGTGCTCTTTATGCTCCTTCTCATCCCTCTCCCGTACACGGCTAAGCGCAAGGTTTTTACGTACGTGTCTTCTCTCGTGTGGCCAAGTCGGACCTGAATTTGGCAGAGCATCTGCTGACCTTGCCCACAGCTTCATCTCCGAAAACCCCATCATCTCCAAGGTCATGTACTGGCTCAAAATCACCTTTGTCTTCATCCTCATCCTGTTCATCGACAGCGTGAACCGCGTGTACCGCGTGCAATTGGAAGTTGTCGCAGCGGGAGAACAGGCGTCCAAGGGAACGTACGTATACTACGTCACTGGCTTTTTTGATCTATGGACAACACCCCACATCTCGAAGGGGGTGGGTTGGCTGATTTGCATAACCGCTTTGGAAACAAAAAAAAAAAAAACCGAGCTAACGTGACGCTGTAAATAGTGCTATTCTGGGCCACGAACGTCTCGAAGTCCAGGCGCGTAAATTCTACTCCCAGCGAAACATGTACCTCTGCGGCTTCACCCTCTTCCTGTCGCTCATCTTGAACCGCACCTACGTCATGATCATCGACAACATCAAGCTGGAGGACAAGGTCAAGGCGTTTGAGAGCAACAAGAACTACAAGGAGAACAAGTCGAGTGAGGTTGCCGAGCTGCAGAAGCAGTTGGCCAAGAAGGAGCAGGACTTGCAGACGCTGAAGAAGCAGAGTGAGGGGCTGCACAACAGCTATAACGAGCTGAGCGACAAGTACGCGGCTACGCAGGTCGACGAGGAGAAGAAGGGGAAATAAGCCTCGTTGCCGACGAGGTTGTCAGCTGCAAGGGGGGAGAGGAGAAGGGGAGGAGGGTTTGGTTATCATGTTCAGGCCCGGCGTGAGTGGTGAAGTTGTGCAGAGATGGAGGGGATACGAGGCTGGTGTGATGCGGATGAAAAAAGTTGCGGCAGCAGCTGGTGTTTTGTACGCGGCATCACTTGATTGATGAATTTTACTGCTACTTTGCTTTTGTTTATGGCCTGGAAACAAGCGTGTCCTAGAGTGATGTCCCGCTGTCCGAAATTGGCAAACGATGTGTGATTCAGAAGCGGCGCCTGGTTGGCTTTGTTTACGTGATATACAGCAACGGGTCTTACTTCCACGCAGTCGATGAATGAGGCTATCTCGACATAGCCTTCGCCGGCGCCTCGCGATGAATGAGTCTTACTAGTATCTGACGCATCGCGATGTGTGTACTCATAGTATATTCCGCGGTCTATTACGATTCCCTGGCTTGGGTACGGCCGGTGTATTGTGTTACTCAATGTAGTGCTTGCACGATTGTTTATATAAGAAAAAAAAAAAGAAGAAAAGAAAAAAAAAAAAACTTAATTAAGATGAACCCTGAAAAAACTTGAAACTTGTATGAAAAATATACAGCAAAGGCCCATTTCACGCTTCGTAACTAAACAAATTGACCAGCTACATATACATACCCTTTGACAAAACCCAGCACACGTCGACCACGGTAATAGTAATCACCATCACTCAGGCCCTGTGCCTCTTTGATCGCCGCAAGCCCGTCTCATCAACGCCCTCGGTTGTCCGTCGTTTATGCGCGCTCTCGTTCGTTTCCGCGGCAGCCTTCCCGACAGCTTTCTTCTTGTCCTCCCCCGCCGCGGCGGCCCTCTTGTCACCCCTGCCAGGACCTGTGCCCTTTTCCTTTTGCTCCTCCCGACGCCGGCCCTTTATGATCACGTACGCGACCTTTTCCACGTCCACCATGCCGACGCCGAGTCTGCGCGCTAGCTCGCCCGCGCGCTGCCTCAGCTGCGCGTACTCCTTGGGCGTGTACTTGATGGGCGTGTCCCTGCTCCCGCCGCGGCAGAGCCAGAAGTACGCCTCGTCTGAGAAGAAGACTATGTTTTCGGGGTCGTGGACGTTGAGCAGGAGGGACGCGGTGGCGGGGCCCACGCCCCTGAGCTTGGTCAGGGCGTCGAGGGCCGCCTGGGCGTGCGTCGACGGGCTGGCCTTGTACTGCTCGACGGCGGACGATATGGTCTGCTTGGTGAGGGAGGCGGGGTTGGAGGAGACGAGGGACATGAGGGTTGGGCGGAATTTGCCGTGGCGTCTGGGGGGCGGTTGGTTAGTTGGCTGGAGGAGCGGCGAGGGGTGAGAGGTGTGGGTGGTTGAGATGTGAAGATGGGTTAGGCGAGCAAGGTGTGAAGCAAGGCGTGAGATGTGGCTAGTTTGCGATATGAAGATGGGCCATTTGGGCAAGATGTGAAGCAAGACGTGGGCGGGACGAGACGCGGGACTGCAGACAGTTTCCACTCAACGAGGCTTTGGACATCTGCGAGCGTCATTTCTTGGCTTTGCTTGCTGAACAGGAGGGGCGCTTTGTCGTAGCGGTAGGCGTCCAGGTCTTTGAGGGTCTTTTGGCCGGGTTTTTGTGCTGGTGTCGACGTCTTGGTTAGCTGGCTGGGCGGGCGAGCTGGGCAGGGCAGGTAACGTGCTGCTTTTGGCCTGGGACATGGCGTCTATCAAGGCTGGGTATTCGGCTAGGAGGGCGTTGAATTCGGCCTTGGATATTGTTGCTGCGGAGGGCGACATTGTTGCGATGGGCTCTTGCGATGGGCTCTTGTGGGTGGTGGTGGTGAAGCTGTGTGTTCAGTGTTCAGGCGGCGGTTTGGGGATGTGCTCTGTCGGCGCTTGGGATTGTGTTTTTGCTGAGGGCACTGGATTCGTGGGGACGGGACAAGAGTGAAGCTGGATTATTATTATTTTGCAAAGTTGCTTGTGAATGTATGGGTTCGTGGTTCGTTCATGCATCCATTCCCGGACCCGGATGACCAATGGCGCAGCTGCACGAGAGAAGTCACTGTCGCACAAAAATATGTGGCGGCTACTTTGTATCCACAATGCCTCGACTACACTCTCTCTACACAGACCAAGAACTCGCAAGGTTGAATGGAATCGCGGCGTCGCAGACCGACAAAGGTGTCTCAGAGGCCGCTGCATATGAGCATCTTTGTTCCCCGTACACGTGCTGTTTTTTTGACTTAATGGCAGATGGCCAAGATGTTTTTGTGTTGTCTGTATCCAGGCTGTAGCCGTGGCCGGACAGCGCAATGCATCCTTCTTTCAACCTCATCTGTGCCCCTGGAACACCAGAACAACTGCTACAAATTTTTAGACATATCGGCAACGAACAGATGGTGAACCGAGATAATCGGGCCTTTATTCCGGGGAGTCGGGACATATCGTGAACTAACGGTCCTCATGTCGGGGACTGGGACTTTGGTTGGTGGAAGCCTGAAGCCTTTCACTATGATGTCATCTTGCTGGTATTTTATTATCAATCGTCTTGTCCAAATACGATTTTTCTTTCTCTTTTCTTGCCGAGCTCGGGGAACAGCGCTGGTGCAGTGGTAGTAGCTCTGATCACCCGTAGCCTCAGTGCCCATACTACGCTCACCTGCACACTGACATTCTACCTCCTTGGTCTGCAGGAATAACACGAGTTGAACACTTGGCACACGGTCTTGGTGTGAATGTTTGTCGTAGATTTCTTGAATAGTTCATCTCCTGGCTATATAAAGACACCTTTCCCCCTACTGGACCTCTCGGAAAAGCCCTACCGTCAACGAAAATCACGTATACAAACCAACAAATCAAACTACAACCCGATAGCATACTCCACGAAATCTCGGTTCTATCTATCCCACGGAAACCACTACGAATAAGAAACAACCATGTGTGAGCAGGATTCCTTCCTCGATAAATGCATGTGCTGCGAGTCTACTTCCCGTGGGTCGGAACGTCCCAAAATTCGTCATTGCAATCAAGCCCGCATCGAAAACGGCCATCTTGGACCATGCGAAGCGATTGAAGTAAACTTGATAATGAAGACGATCATTACTTGTGACAGATGCTTGCGAAGTATATTGAAGACTATGAAGGCCTAGATGTGGTAGACTGTGTAATAAGGGCTCAATAGAGGGCTTAAAGCAAAAGGGCTTAATTTAATGATAATCTTGTAGGATATTAAAGGTCCCTAGTTTCTTTAAGCTAAAAGGTAAGGGGAGACTATCTTATATATATAAAAGGAATAGCTTATACCTAATATACCTTATAGTTCTTATAATCTCTTTATATAATAAAGGGCTTTTAATTCTTACTTAACCTAATTTATATAATATTAGCTCTCTTCTTTTATAAGCTTAATTTTAAGTAATATAAGGTTATTTATACTCTTTAATTTTAAGGCTTATTAGAATTATTTAACTTATATTATTATAATAAAGACTTTATACTCTCGCTTAAAAAGTATTTATAAGGCTCTTAAGTTTAATGCTTTTTAATTAATTAATCTTTTTAATTAATTAAATACTTTATATTATTATTATTAGTTTATTAAAAGTTCTTAATTACTTTTACTTAATAATTTTTATTTACCTTAATAGGTAACGTGTTTTATAGGATTTATATAATATTAAGAGCTTTTTAATTATTATTTATATAAAATAGCTTAATTAAGGAGATATAAAAGAAATTATAGATTCTTTAAGAAGTTAATAAGATTAATTATACTATTATTAAGAAGATTACCTTAATTATCTTAAAGGGTTTTAATATCTTCTTATTTAGTTTTTTAATAAATTACTTTATCTTAATATTTTAGGTATTTAATATTATAAGTTAATTTACTTTATATTTAAGAGCTTTTATACGTTATTAATTAAACTAATCTTTTATTTATTATTAGCTTTATTTTAAATATTTCTTAGCTTTCTTATATACTTAAATTATTTAATAAGAGTATAATTTACTTTTAAGGTTTTTAGGCTCTTCTTATAATATAAATAAGTTACTTATTAAAGAGTAAAAGCTATAATTCACGTAAAATAATATTATTTTAATTAAAGCTAATATAAAGTTATTATATATAAATTCTACTATTAAAAGAAGGTTTTTTTAGTTTAATATTTTATAGTTTATAAAGGCTTAAAGGTATACTTTAAGGGTTTAATTTATACGCTTCATTTATTCGTTTATTTATTATAACGCGCACATAGGGTCACCTATAAAGAGGGACTAAATCGGGCACCGCGTATAGGGAGTCACCTATAAAGAGGGATTAAATTGGGTTCGCTTATATCTTAAAATAGGGTATAAATCCCTACTAATTCTAGTTTAAATCCTATAAGTATTATTATATAAGAAGTAGGTATAAATTAAAGCTAAAACCCTTAATAAATAAGTATAAAAGAATTAGTTTAAATATTAAATACTTTAAATAAGTTTTAGTCTTATATTATTAAAAGATTTAAGAATAAAGTTCTTTTTTAATTTCTTACTTAATTGTTTTATATTTTAGGTTTATTTTAATAATTTTTAAAACTTCTTTATATAATTACCTTTAAAAAGATAGTAAGAACTTAAGAATAAAGCTATACGTTATATAATAACTAGAGTATTAAAAGTAGTATAGTTTTATAGTTTTTAGTGAATTTTAGTATAATATAGTATAGTATAGTTTTACTATACTATATTATATTTTAAAAATTAGTGTAATATATAATATTAATTAATTTATAAGCTATTATTAGCTAATATAATTAGTAAGCTAAAATAGAGCTAAATTTACTTACTAATATTAATATTAATAAGCAGGGATTAGCTAGCTTAAATAAGCTAAAAATAGAGATTAAAAAACTAATAAAAATATAAAAATAAGAGAAAGTATAAGGGAAATTTAAGGGATTTATATTAGGTAAGTAAGTATTATTTTATATTATAATTATAATTATAATTTACTTAATTTAATAAAGAAAAAAAATCCTATTATTTATATATAAATATTTTATAAAAAAAGAGATTTAACTTAGTATCTTATAACTTAAATATAAAAATATTAAATATAAATTTATATAAAATATAAATTTAAATAACTCTTTATATAATTAACTTTAAATATTACTTTTTAAGCTTTTATAAAGCTAAAATTTCACTCTTTTATATAAAATAAAAAATAATAATAAAAAATCTCTTTTAATATTAAATTAAGTATTAAAATTATAAATATTTTTCTTCTCTTCTTTTTTTTTTATATTCTTACTAATATTTATATAATTAAACTTAAAAATATTCTTATTTTTATTAAAATTAATTAAAACTTTATTTTAATCTTTTTCTTTCTCTTCTTCTTCTTTTTCTTTTAAATTTCTATTAGAATATAAAAATAAATTATAATATCTCTTATTTTCCACCCTTTTATTCTTATTTTTAACCTAGTTTTTTAATAATAAAATAATTTAAATATTTTTATATAATAAAGTAATTCTTCGCTTAATAATAATATTAGTTTCTTAGTTAAAATTCCCTTTTATAGCTCTTAAAGTAACTAAAATAACTAAATATTTTTAAGCTATTATAAAAAGAATTAAAAAAGATTTAATAGAATTAACCTATTAAATAAATATATTTTATTATTAAAAGTCAACTTATAATTTTAAATATATAAATAATATTATAAAGATAAAAAATATTATATCTTCTTTAAAATTAAGCTTTAAATAACTAGAAATCTTATTTTTTTTAGTTTTTTTAATAGCTTTAATTTTTTACTTTAAAAATAAGTTATTAAATAAGCTAGGCTTTTTTTAAAGCCTAATATTATTATAAGAAGCTAAATTAATTAGTTATTATAAATTAACTTTAATTTAAGTATTATTTATATTTTTAATTGATTTTTTAAAATTAAAAGAAATTTCTTTTAATTTTATATAAGAAATTACTTTATTTTTAAGGTCTTTTATATATTTATAATAGGTTTTATTATATAATTAATTATTAAGAAATTTAAAATTTATATTATATATAATAAATTATAACTTACTTTTTATATTTAGCTTTTAAGTCTTTTAATAGTTAATTAATAGTATTAGAATTAATACTTAATTAATTTTTAATTAATTATAAATTAAGCTTAAAGTCTAATATAATAGTAAATAAATAAGGCCTTTAAAAATTATAATTACTATTAATATTCTTAGGAAAATAATAATTTAATCTATATAAGCCTTTTTTTAAAGCTAAAATAAAGATCTTAATTAATAGATTATAAGTATTTAATTATAAAATAATTAATAATTTAAAATAGAATTATAAAATTATAAAACTTATATTTTTAAGCTAACTTTTTTAATCTTTTAATATATTTTAAAGTAAAGTATAAATTCTTATTAAAAAAAATATATTAAACTTATAGTATTATAAGATTAACTTTATAATTATATTATAGGTTAATTAAAAATCTTTAAAATACTTATTAAAGTATTTAAATTAGCCTATTCTTACATAATTAAGCTAGTATCTTTAAAAGCTATTAAATTCGTTTTTTTTTATAATATTTTAATAGGTTCTACTAATAAAATAGCTGTATAAAGCATTTTATAGGTTAAATTCCATCTTATTACGCTTACTAATATAAGTCAAGTTAATTATTAATACTTATTATAACTTATTAATATTAATAATAATATTTATAAGCTTTAAAAGCTTTAAATAATATTTATAAGCTCTTAAAGCTTTAAATAATATTTATAATATAAGATTAATAACTTACCTAATAGTATTTTTATAAGATTACTATTTCTAATAATAAATTCTTTATCTTTAGCTTCTTTTAAAGCTTTTAACTATTATAAATAAAGTTATTAATTATTTTTAATAAGAATAGCTATTCTTTTAACTTTTCTAATAATTTCTATTTTATAATTAGCTTAAATTATATAAAATAACTTGAAATAAGTAATATAAGTTATAATAAATACCTGGAATTAAATTATTAAATTCTATTCTTTTTTTAATAAATAAATTATTAAATTCTTTAATAGAATAATATAAAAGTTTATTATTTATATAATCTTTAATATTTTTAGTATTTATTATTTTATTAATAAATATAAATATTATATCTTTAGCTATTATATTTAAAATATAAGCTATATATTAAATATTTAAAGGCTTTTTATACCTTTTAGAATATAAGTTTAAAAGAGAAGATAAAAAGGTATTATTATTAAAACTATTATCTTTAATAAAGCTATAATTAAAAAGTTAATAAATTAATATTATTTTATATATAATTATAAACTATTTACCTTATAATTTTTTTAAAGTTTACATTATATTTAATTAATAATTTATTAAAAATTAAATTAATTAAATAATTAATATAATTAATAGGTAGATATTTAAATTCTTAATATATAATTAGCTTTTAAATTATAATAATAATAATATAAATATAAGAATACTTATTAATTAAATAATATTTTAAGTTAAATTAAGGGTTTAATTAATTAATTATAACCCTTAAATATAATTTAAAATTAATAGAAGTTTAAATATTAAGTTAAATAAATATAAAACCTATTTTATTAACTTAATTTTAAATTTTATTTATTATATTCTTTTTTATATTAGAATATAATATTTTTATATAAGAGATAAGGCCTTTATAATAAGAAAAGCTAATATTATAACTAAAATAACTTAATATTAATATAATATATAATAATATAAGTTATATTATATATATTAATATAATAATATAAACTTACTTATAATAATAACTTAAAAGCTTTTTAAAGCTTTTATTAGTTATAATAGTAAAAGATGGGTTATTTTAAAGCATAAATTTAAGAGCTAATATAAGAGTAATATCCTTAAAAAATTTATTACTATTACTAGTAATAGTATTATTTTTAGGTCTTTTATTACTTCTTAAAAAGCTAAAAAAGCTAGATTTAATTAAAAAGTTAAAAATTAAAGGTAATTTTATAATAATAGAGATTACTTATAAGTATATTAGTAAATTATAAATTTATAATATTATAAATATATAAATTAATAATATAATAAGATATAAAATAATAAAAGAAGTAACTTACTAGTTATTTTATTATTTTCTTTAGCTTTTAATATTATAATAATAGAATATTTTTTCTTATAATATACTAAACTATTAAAGAATTAAAAACAGCTAATTAAGTAAGTAAAAGTAAAGTTATAGCTTAATTAGCTATAAAAAAAGGTGATTTCTCGTAGTTTTTTTAAATTAACTACTAAAACCTTATAAGAAAAAAGGTTATATTAAATAATATATAATTTTATATAAAATTAATAGCTTTTATTATTTATATAGTCTTTTTTAATAAAAGTTTATTAAGAAAAGCTTAAATTATTTATAATAATAAGAGGTATAATTTTAAGAGAATTTTAATCTATTATAAAGGTAGGTTTTAAATAATAAAAAGTTTTTATAAGATAGCTTAAACTTAAGGCTATTTAATAATAAGAAAAGTTTAAATAAAAGTTAAGTATTCATAGAGTTATAAGGGTAAGAAGATTAGTATAAAAAAGAAAGGTTTTAAACTTAAAAGTAAAAGAATATAATTAACATATAGAATAAATTTATAATATAAATAGTTTTAAAAACCTTAGAATTTAAGCATTTGTTTAATGCTTAACTTACCCCTTAAATATATATATTTATATAGAAAATAATAGAATAGTTTTACGAGAAAATATAACTATAATAAAACAGTTAAAAAAGCTAGTATACTTATAATATATTAAAGGCGTTATATTATATAATAATATACTATTTTATTACTTAAAATATGTATATATAACTTATAGGAAATCTTTATATCTTAAAACTTTAACCGAATATAACTCTTAGAATACTAGACTTATAATTATATAACTAGTATTAAATTAAAGGGCTTTTTAAGAGCTATTAATTAGTTATAAGCTTATAAATTTTAATTAAGTATTTATAAAGATATTAGGAAATAAAAATTATAGCGTTTTTTATTAAAGTAAGGTAAAATGCTATAGCGTTTTACCTTAATTAACTTACCCTATTAAATACTATAGCTATTATCTTTATAATTAATAGGTGAAATTAAGTGGGGTTAATATTTTTAAATAGCTAAGATTATAAGCTTTAATATACTACTCTTATTTTTAAACTTCTTTTTTTTATAAAGTTATTATAGTTTTAATATATAAAATAAAAAAAACTTAAGAATAAAGTTTTTAATATTTATTTTAATCTTTATATATATAAAATTAATTATATTAAATATATATTTAAGCTTGAAAAAAAATACTTTATAATATATAAATTACTAATATATATAATTTTACTTTAATATAAATAGTATATATTAATTAAATTATAAAATATATATAATTATATATAAAATAATTTATATAAATTTTATTAAATATATATTAAATAAGTTATACGTTTTATATTAATAAGCTATTAAGATAACTTATATATAATATAAAAATACTTATTACTTATTTTTATAGATTTATTTTAATTAAATAAAATATAAATAAAAACTAAAAATATTTTAAAATATTATTTACATATAATTAAAGTAAAAAAAATATATTTTAAATTTTTATATTAATTACATATATTATATATATATAAATAACATTTAAAAAGCATTTATTTCTTATTAAATACTTAAAATAAATTAAGTTAATATCTTTATTTTTAGAATTCTTTAAACTTTAATATCTTACTTATTAATTAACTGTAACGCGCACACGAAGTTACCTATAAAGAGAGACTAAATTAAACACCGCGTATAGGGAATTACCTGTAAAGAGAGACCGAATTAGGTTTACTTATATTCTAAAACGGGGTATAAGTTCCTATTAATTTTAGTTTAAATTCTATAAGTATTATTACGTAAGAAGCGAGTATAAATTAAAGCTAAAACCCTTAATAAATAAGTATAAAAGAATTAATTTAAATATTAAATAATTTAAATAAGTTTTAATCTTATATTATTAAAAGACTTAAGAATAAAGTTCTTTTTTAATTTCTTATTTAATTATCTTATATTTTAGGTTTATTTTAATAATTCTTAAAACTTCTTTATATAATTACCTTTAAAAAGGTAATAAGAACTTAAGAATAAAGCTATATATTATATAATAACGTATTAAAAGAAGAGATACCTATTATATCTCTTACGCGTAAATTATTTACTCTCTTAACTCTTATTAAGTACTTTATTATAATTATATAAAAAGCGTAATTAAAGAAGTACTTACGTAAACTTAAGCGAATTTAAGAACTTAAAGCTTAAAAGTAAAAGTTACTTTAAAACTTATTCTTAAATAATAAGAGAAGGTTCTTAAAATAATAAGACTTTTTCTTTTTAAAGGAAAATTAAAGTTTAAAGATTTAAATTAAAAATCTCTTTAAGTTATCTTTTAATATAAATTAAAGAAAAAGAGATAATTAATTAAATAACCTTTAATATACTTTTAAGAGTACCTTCAGGAAATTTAAGAAGAATTACTTTTAAATCTTATATATAATTATATAAATAAAAAACGAATATTACTCTTAATAAAACTAATATATTAAGAAAGTAAAAGCGCGTAATTTAAATGTAAATATTAATTAAAAAAATTTAAAGCTTAAACCTTAAATTTTATTTAAGATTTTATTAATTTAAATGTAATTATAATATAATAGTTAAAAGGTATATATATTAAAGAGAAGATTAATCTTCTTAAAACTTTTACGTATACTTAAATTTATTAAAAAAGCACTTCCCTTATATTTTAAAGGTATAATAAGTACTTAATTTCTTTATAAAACTTTACTTTTACCTTTAAAATTATATTAAAATATATACGTTAAGTATACTAAAAACTTAAAAGAAAATTATAGCTCTTATTACTTATTTTTAAAATAATATAAAAGGTAAGTAAAATAATAAGTAGCTTTAAAATAAGAACTTAAATAAAAGACTCTTTAAAGCATTTTAAAGGAACCTTAAAGACTCTTTTCTTAAAAGAGAAAGTAATTAAAAAAGGTTTTTAAAATCTAATTAAAGGTATTTCTTACGTTAAAACTTATTTTAAAATAAAGATAAAAAGAAAGCTAATAGTAAAGAGAAAAAGAATTTTACTTATTAAAAGTATAATAATAATAAATATCTTTAAAATAAATACTTTAAGAGAGGAAAAATTAATAATATAAAAACTTAAGATAAAAAGAGAGAAAATAAAAAGAATACTATAAAAAAAGAGAATTAATTATAAATAATACTTAATTTATAATTAATAAAGACTATATTTAGGTAAAAGCTAGCTTTATAATATAAGCTATAATTTAAGAATAAAAATTAATACTTATTAAAGTAACCTTAAATATTAAGGTTAAAGTAAACTTAATTAATATTACTTTAATATAATATATAAGATTATACCGCTTAAATAAGATTCTATTAAGCCTTAAGGTATTTAGTAATATTTATTTATAAAAGCTAAAAGTATAAAAGATACCTTTAACTCTTATAAATTTATAAGGGAAATAAAAAGAGTTCACTTAAATCTATTATATAATATTAAATATAAGTGAGAATCTTCTTTTACTTAAAATACTAGCTCTTAAAAACAAGAATATTATTATAAACGTAAGGTTATAATAATAATAGTATAATATAAAGAAGAGTAAATATAAGGTAATTTTAATATATAAGTTTAAAAGGGAAGCATAAAATTACGTATATATTTTTATTATATTTAAAGTAAAAGAGATAATATTATTATAAGAAAATAATATTAAACCCTTTTTAAAAGTAATACCTTTATTACTAATATTATAAGAATATATTAACGTTTTTAAAGATAAAAAGATAAGAGAATTACTATTATATTACCTAATTAATTATATAATTTATTTAATAAAAGAGAAATTATCTTTATATAAACTTATATACTTACTCTTATTAAAAAAGCTAATAATATTATAAGATTACTTAAATAAAAACCTAAAGATAAGTTAAATTTAACACTTTAAAAGCTTAATAAGGGTATTAATTTTATTTAAATTAAAAAAGAATAAGATGCTTTACCTTTACATAAACTATTAAAGATTAAATAAAGTTAATATTAAGAACTAATATTTATTTCCTTTAATTACTAAGATATTAGACTAAATATAAGAAGTTAAGGTATTCTTAAAACTAAATATTAAGAAAGCTTACTATTAAATTAAAATTAAGAAAGGGAATAAATAAAAAACCGCTTTTTAAATATAATACGAGTATTTTAAATACTTAATAATACCTTTTAAGTTAACTAATATATCTATTATATTTTAAAGTTATATAAATTAAGCGTTATAAGGCTTAAATAATATTATTTATATTATATATCTTAATAATATCTTAGTATTTTTTAAGATAAAGAAGAAATATAAAAAACACCTAATATAAGTATTAAAATAAATAAGAAATGTAAGGTTATACGTTAAATTATTTAAGTGTAAATTCTTTTAACCTTAAGTAAAATTTCTAGGGTTTATTTTATTAATAAAAGGGATCTTTATAAATTCCACTTAAATTAAAATTATTACGTTTTAATTAAAACCTAAAAGTTATTATAATATATAAGTATTCTTAGGGTTTTATAACTTTTATTAACGCTTTATTAAAGTATACTCTTATATAATAACCTTACTAATAGCTTTATTAAAAGAGAGTAAAAATAGGCGAAAATTAAGAAGTATAAAACTTAATTAAAAGGAAATAAAAGCGTTTTATACCTTAAAGAATACCTTTATAAAAGCTCTATTATTATAATATTTTAATTTTAATTAATAAACTTAAATTAAAATAAACGTATTAATCTTTATAATTATAATAATTTTATTATAATTTAAAGATAATAGATAATAATATTTTATTACCTTTTAATCGCGAAAATTATAAGATATAAAGATCTATTATAGCACGCTTAATTCAGAGCTCTTACGAATATAGTAAATACAAGTGTATTGTGTATTGTATTTTATATTGTATTGTATTTTCGTGTATTGTATTTAAATACATTACATTACATTAGTAAAATACCTATAAATGTATTTTAAGGAAAAAAGACCCTTGTTTTTTTAACTTAAAATTATAAGGCTAATTATAAGGGTTATAAGAAAAAATTTTATATCATTTAAAAGAGCTAAATCAGCTCTTTAAAATGACCCACTTGTTACTATTATAAGTTACTACATTAAAAAGTTATAAGCAATTGAAAATTCGCCCCGCTTTACTTACTTTTTATTTTAAGACATAACTTTAAAGCTTAATATCTCGCTTAATATCCACATTTTAAGGTTAATTTTAAAAGATTCAAAATCACGTGATTTTTAGCTTTATTTTAATATATAATATGCTTATATAAGCATTTATTTATAATATTAAATATTTTATAGCCTTATAATACATTTATAGGTATTCTAATCTTGTAATGTATTGTAATATATTACATTACAATACAATACAATATAGTATAGTAAAAAATACAAAAAATACAATACATTTAGAGGTCTGGCTTAATTAAAAGATACTAGTAATTAAAAACGCATTTAAATATTAGTAATATTATATTACGAACGACACTGCACAAGACACGGGACGGGACCGCACCGGCTAGGATAGGCACGACCCGTAGGCACAAGAAGAAGGTAAGGGCACGTGACTAACCACGTGACCTAAGAGGCGATTAAAGAGGTTAATATTCGAATATATTAACTAGAGAGGATTAAACCGACTAAACCTTAAGCCAGTTAATTAGGGTTTAAAGAGATTAATAGTTAAGCTAATTAATCTAAGACTATAATAGAGAGATAAACGAGTACTTAAGAAGAAGGTATTCCTATAATTAAATAGTTTAGATCTCTATTAATTAATCTAAGTAATAGTTTTACTATTAAGAGTTATACTCTTAATAGCCTTATTATAATACTACTTAAAAGCTACTTTATAGCATTTAACTTAACTTACTTTTTAAGAAATAAACCTATTATACCTTAAAACCTAAGCTACTATTACATTTTAATTAATTCTATTTAATAAGTTACCTTAAAACTTTAAGTAGTAATAACTTCTAAGATATTTACTTTAAGCGGAAAGACTATTAACCCTAGGGAGATAATAAAGTACCTTTATAATAAGATTACTAAGCTTAAGAAGTAGAATTAATAGCTTCTTAACTAATAGAATAATCTCTATAAAAAACTTAAGGTATAAGAAGAGGAACTTATAGTAGTTTAAAATCTTACACTTATATCCTCTATTAATAATAATAATATACTAAAATTCCTTAAGCCTAAATTATACGATAGTTATAAGGGTAATATAAGGAACTTTCTTATATAAGCTTAAGCTTACCTATAAGTTAATAAAAAAATCTATATAATACTTAAGTTATAGATTCTTTATATTAATAATCTCTTAACTAGAAAAGCAATAGAATAATAGGAGCTAACCCTTCGCGTATATCTTAAGCATAATACTAAAGCTAGAGTGAAAGTTATCTATATCTTCTTTAATTATAAAACCTTTAAGAAATGACTTCTCGCTACATTTAAAAATTCTAATAAGTATAAGAAAGCTATACAATAACTTACTTAACTTAAGCAAACCGGATTTATAGCTTATTATACTAGGGAATTTAAACGTATTATAGTAAAACTTAACTAGAATACTAAACCTAAAATAAAAGTCTTTTATTAAGGACTTAAAGAAGAAGTAAAGAATAACATTTATTAAGAAGATTATTTTAAGTTATTTAATAACTTTATTAAAATGGTTATTAAGGTAAATAACCGTTTATATAAGTAATATTATAAAAAAAGTTATAGGAAATTTAAATTATATGCTAGGTTTAATAAACCTAATAATAGTAAGCCACGCTAAATATTAATAGTATATAGGTATTACGCTAAACCTATAAAACTTAACGCCGTAAATAAGAAAAAGGGGAAGACTTATTATAATTATAGTAAGGCTAAATACTTTACGAATAAATGTAAAGCCTTAAAGAAGCTATAAAAGCTAATTCCTAAAGGCAAAAAGCTCTATACCGTAAACTAAGAAAACTTACCCACGTAAAATCTTAGTATAATAAGTAATAAAGAAAGCCTTACATTAATAAATAATATTAGTTTAAATAAAGATTTAGAATTTAAAACCTAACTAGTACCTAATAACTTTTAGGAATACTAAATACCCTCACTAAAAAGTAAACCTTTACTAGAATAGATCTAAGAAAAAGAGAATTATTTAACTAAGAAAAATAAACTTAAAATTAAATATAAACTTCTTAATTAAACCTTCTATTACAATAATAATTACTACACGTACCTTAATAGTAAGTAAGGTAGCGGATAGTTTCTATAAGAATAAAAGAGAAGAAGAATAACCCTTATAATATAACTAAAATTATAATAAACTAATTTAAAGATATTAAACGAGAAGTTATATTATACTAAGAATAACGCATATACTACCTAAGCTATAACCCTATAATGTAAGAAGAAAGGGAACTATATAACTATAAGTAACTCGCTTAGCTTAAGTTTAATTAATATAAATAGTAGATTAATCGATTACTAAAAAAGCTCTAATAATACGTTAGAAGATAACCGCTAATAATAGCGCCTAGAATAACGCGCTAGAGAATAATATAAGAATAGAATTAATAAATTAGAAAATAATAGCTATTATTACAATTAAAACTAATTTCTTAATAGAGATCTAATAAGTCTTTATATACTATAAATATTAGTAATATAGCACACCTTATAATTAATATAACTATAATAGAATAAAAGATCTAGGTAATAATTAATAGTAGAGTATAAGGAAATTTTATCTCGCTAAATCTCGTTAATAAATTACAATTACCTTAGATACCTAAAGATAAGCCCTATTAACTTATAACTATAGAAGAAACTACGGTAAAGTATAGCTAAGAAGTAGTTAATATAAAAGTTACGTAGCTTTTAATTAATATATAAGGCATAAAACACTAAGTTATATTAAATATTATAGTAATCTTAAAACACAACGTTATATTAGGGATACCCTAGTTATAAGTAAGTAATCTACGAGTTAATTAAAGAACCGGTTAACTTTAATAGGATTTACTTTATAAAGGGCACCTTATTTAAACTATAATAAGCCTTTAGAAATATATATAATTACTAGAGAGTTAAAAGCTAAGATAACAGAGATTCCTAAGAAATACTTATAGTATAGTAAGCTATTTAACGGAGAGCTAAAAATAGAACTACTAGAGCATTTATATTAGAACTATAAGATTAAACTCTAGCCTAGTACTAAACTAACGTTTAATAAAATTTATCCTTAGAACCTTAAGTAGAATAAGGCGCTTAAGAAGTATCTAAAGGACATACTATAAAAGGGATATATACAACTATTAGAGTCCTTAGTAGAATACCTAATCCTATAGGTATTAAAGAAGAATAGAAAACTATAACTATACATTAATTACTAACACTTAAATAAGATTATAATTAAAAATTAATACCTATTATTACTTATAACGGAAATTAAAGATAAAGTTAAAAAAGCTAAATAGTTTACTACACTTAACTTAAAAGAAGCCTATAACCTTATACGAATAAAAGAAGGCTACGAGTAAATAATAGCATTTTAAACTAGTAAAGAATACTATAAATATCTAGTAATACCTTTTAGGCTTACTAACGTACTAGTAACCTTTTAAAGAATAATTAATATAATCTTACGAAAATAACTAAAAGTGTTTATAGTTATATACCTTAATAATATCCTTATTTACTTAAATACCTTTAAGAAATATAAATAACATGTATATAAGGTACTATAAACTCTACAGGATAATAAACTCTTAGTTAAAGCCTTAAAATACTAGTTCTATTAGAACACTATACACTTTCTAGGGTACGTGCTTATATACGAAGAAATACAAATAAGCCTAAATAAGATTAAAACTATTAAGAAATAACCTACATTAAAGAATTTAAAAGAAGTTAAAGAATTTATAGCATTTATAAACTTCTACTATAAGTTCTTAAGCGAATATAAAGACATTTTATAACCTCTTATAAACCTAATAAAGAAAGAAGTTAGCTTTTAATAGAATAAATTAAAAGCTATAGTATTCTAGAAAATAAAAGATTTAGTTACGTTAAAACCTATATTAAAAGCACCTAATTAGAATAAACCTTATAAGCTTAAAATAAACGTCTTAGACTTTACACTAGGTAAATAGCTTAAATAATAAGATAATTAAGAAAGATTACATTTAGTTGTATTCTTCTTAAAGAAACTCCACGAACCTAAACTCAATTATAGGATCTATAATAAAGAACTTATAGCTATTATTAAGTGCTTTAAAGAATAAAGACACTATCTTATAAAAGTAAAGTATTAAATTAAGGTTTATATTAACTATAAGAATCTTATATTATTCTTAACTATAAAGAATTTAAATAAACGATAGATTAAATAATATAAAACCCTTATAAATTATAACTTTAAGATTATATACTATAAAGAATTTAAAAACGAAAGAGTAAACGCGCTTAGCTAAAGAGAGAACTTAAAATTAAATAAGTAAGTAAGTAATATACCCTTACTACGCGCTACTAAGAATAAAAACCTTATACTAGGTACCTAAGAAATTAATATAACCTAATAAGTTAAGCTAGATAAAATATAGATATAATAGATCGTATTATATATTAAGAATAATAGCTACCTAAACAATTAGAAAATAAAAACGTATTTATTTAAGAAAGGTAAAACCTTCTTATATAATAAATAGTAGTATATTTCTAGTATACTTTAAGAATAGCTTATTAAGGAAATACACGAGCACCTATTACACGGATATTAGGGTATAAGGAAAACGATTAATAGGCTAAGAAGATTATATAACTATTACGAACAACACTGCACAAGACACAGGACGGGACCGCACCGGCTAGGACAGGCACGACCCGTAGGCATAAGAAGAAGGCAGGGGCACGTGACCAGCCACGTGACCCAAGAGGTGATTAAAAGGGTCGATATTCGAACACATTAACCAAGGAGGATTAAACTGACTGAACCTCGAGCTAGTCGATTAAGGTTCGGAGGGATCGATGGTTAAGCTAATCGATCCAGGGCTATAATAGAGAGATAAACGAGTACTTAAGGAGAAGGTATTCCCATAGCTAAATAGTCTAGTTCTCTATTAATTAATCTAAGTAATAGTCTTACTATTAAGAGTTATACTCTTAACGGCCTTATTATAATACTACTTAAAAAGCTACTCTATAGCATTTAACCTAACTTACTTCCTAAGAAATAAACCTATTATGCCTTAGAACCTAAGCTACTATTACATTTTAATTAATTCTATTTAGTAAGTTACCTTAAAACTTTAAGTAGTAACGACTTCTAAGATATTTACTTTAAGCGGAAAGACTACTAACCCCGGGGAGATAATAAAGTACCTTTATAACAAGATTACCGAGCTTAAGAAGCAGAATTAATAGCTTCTTAACCGATAGAATAATCTCTACGAGAAACTTAAGGCACGAGAAAAGGAACTTATAGTAGTTTAAAATCTTACACCTATATCCTTTATTAATAATAATAACATACTAAAATTCCCTAAGCTTAAATCATATAATAGTTACAAGGGTAATGTAAGGAACTTTCTTATATAAGCCTAAGCTTACCTACAAGTTAACGAAAAAATCTACACGACACTTAAGTTATAAATTCTTTGTATTAGCAACCTCTTAACTAGGAAAGTAATAGAATAGTGGGAGCTAACCCTTCGCGTATATCTTAAGCACGGCGCTAAAGCTAGAGTGGAAGTTATTCACATCTTCTTTAATTATAAAACCTTTAAAGAATAACTTCTTGCTGTATTTAAAAACCCTAATAAGCATAAAGAAGCTACACGATAGCTTACTTAACTTAAGTAGACTAGATCTGTAGCTTATTACGCTAGGGAGTTTAAACGTATTATAGTAAAACTTAACTAGAATATTAAACCTAAAATAAAAGTCTTCTATTAAGGACTTAAAGAAAAAGTAAAGGATAATATTTATTAAGAAGATCGTCTTAAGTTATTTAATAACTTTATCGAAATGGTTATTAAGGTAAATAACCGTTTATACGAGTAACGTTACGAAAAAAGTTACAGGAAATTCGGATTATATGCTAGGTTTAATAAACCTAATAGTAGTAAGCTATGCTAAATATTAATAGTATATAGGTACTACGTTAAACCTATAGAACTTAACGCTGTAAATAAGGAAAAGGGGAAGACTTATTATAATTATAGTAAGACTAAATACTTTACGAATAAATGTAAAGCCTTAAAAAAGCTATAAAAGCTAATTCCTAAAGGCAGGAAGCTCTATACTATAAACTAAGAAAACTTACCTACGCGAAATCTTAGTATAGTAAGTAATAAAGGAAGCCCTATATTAGTAAATAATATTAGTTTAAATAAAGATTAGGAGTTTAGAACCTAACTAATACCCGATGACTTTTAGGAATACTAGACACCCTCACTAAAAAGTAAACCTTTACTAGAACGAATCTAAGAAGAAAAGAATTATTCGACTAAGAAAGACAAACCTAAAATTAAATATAAACTCCTTAATTAAACCTTCTATTACGATAATAATTGCTACACGCACCTTAGTAGTAAGCAAGGTAGCGGATAGTTTCCACGAGAACGGAAGGGAAAGAGAATAACCCTTATAATACAACTAAAATTACAATAAACCGATTTAAAGATATTAAACGGGAAATTATACTATGTTAAGAATAACGTATATACTATCCGAATTACGCCCTTATAATCTAAGGAAGGAAACTATGTAATTACGAGTAACTCACTTAGTTTAAGTTCGATTAACACAAATGGTAGATCAAGTAATTACTAAGAAAGCTTTAATAAGACGCTAGAAGATAATCGCTAATAATAGCGCTTAAAGATACGCGTTAAATAATAATAAGAGGAGAGGAATAATAATTTAGGAAACGATAGCTGTTATCGTAATTAAAACCGATTCCTTAACGGAGATCTAATAGGTCTTTATATATTACAAATATTAATAGTATTACACACCTTATAGTTAATATAACTATAATAGGAAGAAAGATTTAGGCAATAATTGATAGCGGAGCATAAGAAAATTTCATCTCGCTAAATCTCGTTAATAAATTACGATTACCTTAAACACTTAAAGACGAGCCCTATTAACTTATAATTGTGGAAGGAACTACAGTAAAGTATAGCTACAAAGTAATTAACATAAAGATCGCGTAGCTTCTTATTAATATACAAGGCACGAAACACTAAGTTACACTAAATATCACAGTAATCTTAAAACACGATATTATATTAGGGATACCCTAGTTACGAGCAAGTAATCTACGAGTTAATTAAAGAACCGGCTAACTTTAATAGGATTTACTAGGATGCGATTACAAAGCAGAGAGCAGCCTACAAAGGGCACCTTATTTAAACTACGATAGGCCTCTAGGAATATATGTAATTGCTAGAGAGCTAAAAGCTAAGATAACGGAGATTCTTAAGGAATACTTAAAGTATAATAAGCTGTTTAGCGGAGAGCTAGAAATAGGACTACCGGAGTATTTACGCTAGGACTATAAGATTAGACTCTAGCTTGGTACTAAACTAACGTTTAATAAGATTTATTCTTAGAACTCTAAGTAAGATAAGGCGCTTAAGGAGTATCTGGAGAATATGTTATAAAAGGGATATATATAACTATTAGAGTCCCTAGTAGGATACCTAATCTTATAGGTACTAAAGAAGAATAGGAAACTATAACTATATATTAATTACTAACACTTAAATAAGATTATAATTAAGAATTAATACCCGTTACCGCTTATAACGGAAATTAGAGATAAAGTTAGAAAAGCTAAATGGTTTACTATACTTGACTTAAAAGAAGCCTATAACCTTATACGAATAAAAGAAGGCCACGAGTAAATAATAGCATTTTAAACTAGTAGAGGATACTACAAATATTTAGTAATACCTTTTAGGCTTACTAACGCACTAGTAACCTTTTAAAGAATAATCGATATAATCTTACGAAAATAACTAGGAGTATTTATAGTTGTATACCTTAACGATATCCTTATTTATTTAAATACCCTTAAGGAATATAAATGATATATATATAAGGTACTATAAACTTTATAGAATAATAAACTCTTAGTTAAAGCCTTAAAATGCTAGTTCCACCAGAACACTATACACTTTTTAGGGTACGTGCTTATATACGGAGAAATATAAATAAGCCTAAATAAGATTAAAACCATTAAGGAATAGCTTACACTAAAGAATCTAAAAGAAGTTAAAGAATTTATAGTATTTATAAACTTCTACTGTAAGTTCTTAAGCGAATATAAAGACATTTTACGACCTCTTATAAACCTAATAAAGAAAGAAGTTAGCTTTTAATAGAACGAACTAGAAGCTATAGTATTCTAGAAAATGAAAAATTTAGTTACGTTAAAACCTATATTAAAAGCACCTAATTAGGATAAACCTTATAAGCTTAAAACGAACGCCTTAAACTTTGCACTAGGCGGATAGCTTAAACAATAAGATAATTAAGGAAGATTACACCTAGTTGTATTCTTCTTAAAGAAACTCCACGAACCCAAACTCAATTATAGGATCTACGATAAAGAACTTATAGCTATTATTAAGTGCTTTAAAGAATAAAGACACTATCTTATAGGAGTAAAGCACTAAATTAAGGTTTATACTAACTATAAGAATCTTATATTGTTCTTAACTATAAAGAATCTAAATAAACGATAGATTAGATGGTATAAAACCCTTATAAATTATAACTTTAAAATTATATACCGTAAAGAATTCGAAAACGGAAGAGCAGACGCGCTTAGCTAAAGAGAGAACTTAAAATCGGATAAGTAAGTAAGTAATGCACCCTTACTACGCGCTATTAAGGATAGGAACCTTATACTAGGCACCCGAGAAATCAATATAACCTAGCAAGTTAAGCTAAATGAAATATAGATGTAACGAATCGCATTATACATTAAGAATGATAGTTACCTAAATAATTAGGAAACGAAAACGCATTTATTTAAGGAAGGCAAGACCTTCTTATATAATAAATGGTAGTATATTCCTAGTACACTTTAAGAATAGCTTGTTAAGGAAATACACGAGCACCTACTACACGGATATTAGGGTGTAGGGAAAACGATTAGTAGGTTAAGAAGATTATACGACTTTCTAAAAAGCAGAAAAATAATATAAGAAGTTATTAAGAAATGTAACACGTGTAATAAAGCAAAATTAGCGTAATATGCACTATACGAAGAATTACAATTAATATTGCCACCTAAAAGAGCATAGCAAACTATTATAATAGACTTTATCGTTAAACTACTAAAGTCAAAAGAACCCATAATAGGAGTAGCTTATAATAGTATTCTAGTTATTGTGGATAAACTCATAAAATACGCCTACTATATTCCATATAAGGAATTAAGCAATACTAAGGACTTAGCGTATATGTTCTTTAAAACAGTTATTATATAACATGGATTACTAATAAAGCTTATATTAGATTGCGATAAATTGTTTACCTTAAACTTTTAGAAATACCTTATAGAAACTATAAAGATTAAATAAAGCTTATTAACGGCATTCCACCCATAATTAAATGGATAAACAGAAATCTTAAACTAAATACTCGAATAATATCTGCGAAGCTATGTTAACTACTAATAGAATAATTGGGTAGAATGGCTACTACTAGCATAATAGGCTTATAATAGCTCTAAGATTAACAATATAAAGATGTTACTATTTAGGGCAAATTACGGATTTAACCCTATTATTAAAACACATGCGATATAGAATATAAACGCGCTAGCAGCTATAACGTATATAGCAACTATAATAGAAATATAGAAACACTTGTAATAGAAATAGATATTTTTGTAAAACTAAATGAAATACTACGCGGATAAAAAGAGATTACTAGCGCTAATCCTAGAGAAGGGATATAAAGTATACCTTATTCGCAAAAATATTAAAACTAAGCGACCTAACGATAAACTTAACTGGAAGAAGATCGGACTATTTCTTATTAAACGAAAAATCTCGAATACTAACTACAAACTATTATTACTAAATGGAATAAGAATCTATCCTATATTTCATATATTACTACTAGAGAAAGTACTAGATAAATTTATTATCGCTATAAACATTATAATAAAAGATACTAACAAATATAAAGTTAAACGAATACTTAAAGTATAAAGAGGTACAAAGAATCGTTATTATCTCGTTAAATAAAAGGGATATTTAAACTCTAAAAACACCTAGAAACCAGCTAAAAATCTTACGAACTACTTGACGTTACTTAAACAGTTTTATTTCTAAGAAACGTATCCCAATTAATCTCCTAAGCACTATTTAACAACTTAATACTAAATTCGGCATTTAAGAAACGAACTAAAGCAGAATCTAAATTCTTAGAAGGAGTAGGAAGGACCCTTATAGTCTTTTAAAGCTATTCCGCTTTCTTACGTTTCACACGTTCTAACTCTTTAACGTTATTAATACCACGCGTAACCGCGCGTATTATTTTCTTAAACTATAATTTCTTTTATTTCCGTAAACGTAAGACCTTTTAATTCTTAGCTAGGGCACGCTCCTTAGCTTCTTTAAGCTCCCTCTTAAGCTTATAATATTAATCCGTAATGCTACGAAGCTATTAAGAGGTTACCCCTATAATATTATAATTCCCTTGCTTATCTACCACACACTTTACACAATAACTTAAATCGGAAACGGAGGCTTTATATTAGGAAAATCCTATACGGGCGTAGTAAGCGTAAGCCTTTATAAGGGATAAAGATAAATTATTAATTATCGTAAAAAGAAGGTTATTCTAGTAAAGGGAAGAAGCAAATAAAGCTTTAAACCGCTATTTTAAGACACAATTAATTAACATAATAGCATATAATAATAGAAGGAAGAAAACGCATAACACTTAAGCCGGCCTATTTCAATAGCCTTAAGGATAAGACTAATAAAGAAGGGGCATAATATTACGAATAACACTATACAAGACACGGGACGGGATCGCACCGGCTAGGATAGGCACGACCCATAGGTATAAGAAGAAGGTAGGGGCACGTGACTAGCCACGTGACCTAAGAGGTGATTAAAAGGGTTAATGTTTGAACATATTAACTAAGGAGGATTAAACTAACCAAACCTTAAGCTAATCGATTAAGGTTTAGAGGGATTAATAGTTAAGCTAATTAATCCAGGGCTATAATAAAGAGATAAACGAGTACTTAAGGAGGAGGTATTCCCATAGCTAAATAGTCTAGTTCTCTATTAATTAATCTAAGTAATAGTCTTACTATTAAGAGTTATACTCTTAACAGCCTTATTGTAATACTGCTTAAAAAGCTACTCTATAGCATTTAACCTGACTTACTTCCTAAAAAACAGACCTACTATGCCTTAGAACCTAAGCCACCGTTACAATAACTTCCTAGAAAGTAGAAAAATAGTATAAGAAGTTATTAAGAAATGTAACACGTATAATAAAGTAAAATTAGCGCAACACGTACTATACGGAGAATTATAACTAATATTACTACCTAAAAGAGTATAGTAAACTATTATAATAGACTTTATTATTAAACTACTAAAGTTAAAAGAACCTATAATAAGAGTAGCTTATAATAGCATTCTAGTTATTATAAATAAACTTATAAAATACGCCTACTATATTCTATATAAGAAATTAAGTAATACTAAGAACTTAGCGTATATATTCTTTAAAATAGTTATTACATAATATAAATTACTAATAAAGCTTATATTAAATCGTAATAAATTATTCACCTTAAACTTTTAGAAATACCTTATAGAAACTATAAAGATTAAATAAAGCTTATTAATAGTATTCCACCTATAATTAAATAGACAAATAAAAATCTTAAACTAAATACTCGAATAATATTTGCGAAGCTATATTAACTACTAATAGAATAATTAGGTAGAATAGCTACTACTAGCATAATAAGCTTATAATAGCTCTAAAATTAATAATATAAAGATGTTATTATTTAAGGCAAATTACGGATTTAACCCTATTATTAAAACACATATAATATAGAATGTAAACGCGCTAATAGCTATAACGTATATAGTAACTATAATAGAAATATAAAAACACTTGTAATAAAAATAGATATTTTTATAGAATTAAATAAAATACTACGCGAATAGAAAGAGATTACTAGCACTAATCTTAAAGGAGAGATATAAAGTATACCTTATTCGTAAAAACATTAAAACTAAGTAACCTAATAATAAACTTAACTAAAAGAAGATCGGACTATTTCTTATTAAACGGAAAATCTTAAATACTAACTATAAACTATTATTACTAAATAAAATGAAAATCCATCCTATATTTTATATATTACTACTAGAGAAAGCACTAAATAAATCTATAATTACTATAAATATTATAATAAAAGATACTAATAAATATAAAGTTAAACGAATACTTAAAGTATAAGAGAATATAAAGAATTACTATTATCTTATTAAATAAAAGGGATATTTAAACTCTAAAAACATTTAAGAACTAGCTAAAAATCTTACGAATTACTTAACGTTACTTAAATAGTTTTATTTCTAAGAAACGTATTTTAATTAATCTCCTAAGTATTACCTAATAACTTAATATTAAACTTAGTATCTAAGAAACGAATTAAAGTAGAATTTAAATCCTTAAAAGGAGTAAAAAGGACCCTTGTAGTCTTTTAAAGCTATTTTACTTTCTTACGTTTCACACGTTCTAACTCTTTAACGTTATTAATACCACGCGTAACCGTATGTATTATTTTCTTAAACTATAATTTCTTTTATTTTCGTAAACGTAAGACCTTTTAATTCTCGGCTAAGGCACGCTTCTTAGCTTCTTTAAGCTCCCTCTTAAGCTTATAATATTAATTCGCGATACTATAAAGCTATTAAAGGGTTACCCCCGTAATATTATAATTCCCTTACTTGTCTACTACACACTTTACATAATAACTCGAATTAGAAATAAAGGCTTTACATTAAGAAAATCCTATATAAGCGTAGTAAGCGTAAGCCTTTATAAGGGATAAAGACGAATTATTAATTATCGTAGAAAGAAGGTTATCCTAGTAAAGAGAAGAAGTAAATAAAGCTTTAAAACCGCTATTTTAAGACACGATTAGTCGATATAATTAGAGCTCTTACAGATATAGTAAATACAAGTGTATTGTGTATTGTATTTTGTATTGTATTGTATTTTCGTGTATTGTATTTAAATACAATACATTACATTCTTAAAATACCTATAAATGTATTATTAAGGAAAAACGCTAGTAAATTTTTTACTTGTATATATAAGGCTAATTATAAGGCTTATAAGAAATATTCTTATATAGTTAAATAGAGCTATTTTAGTCCTTTAAAATGCATTAATTTATATTATTATAAGTTATATAATAAGAGAGTTATTTATATTTTTATTATTTAAAATATATTATTAAAAATTTAAAATATAAAGTTTAAACTTTAAATATAAAAATTTTATAAAATTAAATACTTTAAAGCTATTAACGCGTTAATTAATTATATTACTTAATTATTATTATTTTTAAGTCCTTTTTTCTTAATTTATATAGTATTAAACTTAAATTTTTAAGCTTTATTATTTAATATCTTAATAATTATTAAAAATATAATAGTAAATAATATATTATTATAAACCTTAAAATTATATTAATATAATACTATTTTTTATATAATTAATTCTTAATAATATATCTAAAAATATACTATAAAAAGACTTAAGAGTAAATGTTAAATTTAAAAAAATATAAATGCAAGTAACTTTTTAAATATATAACTTATAATATTAATATAAATATCTTTATAAAGCTAAAGTTCTTCTTATTATTATAAAATTCAAAAAAAATATTAAAAGCTTTATTTTATACTAATATAAAGCTATTATGCATTATAAATATCACTATCTTCCTCTTCTTCCCTATTTTTAGTACTATTTACAAATTTAACTTTAGAAATAGCTTTATCACTACTAGAAAAAGCTGAATTTTCATCTGATTCAGATTTTTCTGAATCTAAGCTAGAATAAGAGAATAAATTATAATATTTCTTTGTTTTAACTCGTTTTTCCTTATTTTTAGCCCAGTTTTTTAATAATAAAATTTTTCGAATATTAGAATGCATTAAAGAGGTTCTTCGCTTACTAATCACGTTACCTCCTTGGTTAAAATTCCCTTCTATAGCTCCTGAAGTAGCTGGAATAGCTAAATATTTTCGTGCTATTATTGAAAGAATTGGAAAAGCTTTAATAGAATTAGCCCACCAAATAAATATATCTTCCTATTAAAAGTTAGTGTTTATTTTTATATAATTAAGCTTATAAATGTTAAAAATACCTCATCATCTTCTAAATTAAGCTTATAATAACTAGAAATCTCGTTTTTTTTAGTTTCTTCAATAGCTTTATTTTTTTGCTTAGGAAATAAGTCATTAAATAAACTAGGCTTTAATTTAGGCCTAGGATCTTTATAAGATGTTAATTTCTTAGCTGGTTATTGTAAATCGATTATTACTCGATTATTTAAATTAGAACTAGAAGAAGAATCTTCTTCTATTTTTATATTTGGAATAAGCTTATTTTTAGGGTCTTTTATATATAATTTATATGTTCTAAGATATAATTAGTTATAAAATATTAAAAAAAAGGTTATTTTTAATAATTATTTATACTTACTCTTGATATTCTGTTTTTAAATCATTTAATAATAAATGTAAAGTAATTGAATTTATATTAAATCGAGTTTTAACCGTTTTAATATTAAATCTAGGGTCTAATATAGCAGCAAATAAATAAGGCTTCTAAAAACTATAATTACTATTAATATCTTTTGGAAAATAGTAATTTAGTTTCTTTAAACCTGTATTTAAAGCTGAAATAAAAGCTCTAGCTAACGGATTATAAGCGGTTTTCTATAAATAAGTTAGAATAATTATTATTTTAATATAAAAAGTTTAAAAATATAAAAAACTTACGTTTTTAAGCTAACTTTCTTGATCTTTTAATATATTTTCAAGAAGAAAGTATATTTTAAAGATATAAAAAGATACTAAGCTTATAGTATTATAAGCCTAGCTTTGTAATTTCTTTGTAGGCTCATTAAAAACCTCTAAAATGCTTGATAAAGTCTCTAAATCAAGCCATTCTTGCGTTGTTAAATTAGCATCTTTAAAAGCTGCTATATTTGTAACGTTTTGTAATAATATAATAGCTTTTTTAAGCATAATAGTCGTATTTATTATTCTAAAAGTTGAATTCCATCTTGTTGCGTTTGCTAAGTTAAGTAAAAATAGTTAGTAATAATTATTAATAGTTTTAAATAGATTTTTAAGGTTTTAATAGAAATAAAAGCTATTAAATATATTATATAACTTACCTAATGGTATTTTTGTAATATTATTATTTTTAGCTATAAAGCCCTTAGATTTAGCTTCTTTTAAAGCTTTAATCCATTGAGAATAAAGTTGTTGGTTATTTTTAAGAAGAATTGCTACTTTTTTAACTTTTCCAATAATTTCTATATAATAATTAGCTTAAAATATATATAAATATAATGAAAAAAAACTTAAAATACCTGAAAGTAAATTAGAAAATTGTTTTTGTTTTTTAGAAGATAATTGGTTAAATTCTTCTGTTGAAAAGTATAAAAGCTCGCTATTTTTGTATTTTTCGATATTTTCGGATGTTGTTGATTCGGTAATAAACGTAGATATAATATCTTTAGCAATAATATTTAAAATATGAGCTGTACAACGAATATTGAAAGGTTTTAGGTTTTTTTCCGTATAAAAGTTTAAAAAAGAGGTAAGAAAAGTGTTATTATTAGAGCCGTTATCTCTAGTAAAACTATAATTTAAAATAAGTTAATAAAATATCATAAAATATCATAAAATATCATAAAATAACCTTATAATTAACTTACCTTAATATTTTTTCTGGTTTTATATTATATTCTAATAATAATTGATTAAAACAAAGATTAATAGAACTTCCAGTGTGAGTATTAGGTAAATATTCAAATCCTAAATATAATTAGTTTAAAAAGTTAAATAATAATATAATATATAATAAAAATAATAAACTAACCAATTAAATAGTATTCTAAATCAAATTCAGAGTTTAGCTAATTAGCTATAACTCCTAAATAAGATTTAGAATTAATAGAAGTCCAAATATCAAGTTAAATAGATATATAACCTAATTTATCAACTTGATTTTGAATTATATTAATTATATTCTTCTTTATTTTTAGATATAAAATATCTATATAAGAAAGTATATTTTGATAGTGAAAAAAGCTCGTATCTTAACTAAAATAAGTTAATATTATTAAATATATATTATATTATTAAATATATAATATAATATTATAAACTTACTTATTATAATAGCTTATTAGCTTTTTAAAGCTTTTACTAGTAATAGTAGTAAAAGATAGGTTATTTTGAAGCATAAACTCAATAGCTAGCATAAGAGCAGTATCCTTAGAAAATTCACTAATAATAGTATTATTTCTAGGTCTTTTATTGCCTCTTTTACTGCTAGATATACTAGATTGAGCTGATATTTCGGATAATAAAGGTGATTCCGTAATAATAGGCACTATATATTAATAAATTAGTAATTAATATCTTTAAAATATTATAATATTATATTAATATGTTAAAAGAATAGTTTAAAGATAATAACTTACACGTTAATTTAGAATTTTCTTCGTTTTTTGAGGTTGCAATAGAAGGATGTTTTTTTTTATAGTGTGTAATACCATTAGAAGACTGAAAACGCTTTGCTTTACTATAAAAAGTAAATAAATAGTCTGGTTGAGTGTAAAAACAATGAATTAGTCTTTCTTTATTAAAATTAATCTCTGATAATCGAAAATCAAAGAGATTATGTTGAAAGATATATGATTTTGAACTAAATTGATAGCTCTCATCATTTTCAGGGTTATTTTAATATCGATTTAGCGTTGGAAGACTCGTAGTAGAGTTATTATTCGTAGATAAATCGGGTTCAGAATCAAAGGGATTTTCAGCCATTTTTAATGATAAATAAGATAGGGTTTTAAGGTAAAAAAAGTAGTCACTATATACCCTAAAAGTAGGGTTATTTAGTGAAAAAAAAAGTTTTATTAAAAGTAAGATATTGGTTAAGTTATAGGTGTTTAAGTGTTAGTATAGAAAAAGAGAATTCTAAACTTCAAAGAGGGATAACACAGTTAATATATAGAGTTTAGATACAATAAAAGATGTCATGAAAACCTTAAATTTCAGGCATTTTTTTGATGCCTAACTTACCCCTAAAACGTGCATATTCGTACAGAAATCGGTGAAAAATTTGCAAGACAAAATACAACTATTGTGAAACAGTAGAATATACCGGTGTGATTACAATGCATAGAGAGCTTTCTATTGTGTTACGTTAAGGCGTTTTTTCACCTGAAACATACATATGTATACTACAAGAAGTATTTACATTTTTAAACTTTAAGTTAATATAACTTTAGGAATATTAGACGTATGAAGATGCACCTAGTATGTAAAGATAGAGCTTTTTAAGAGCTATCGATTAGTTCTCTTTTTATCTATTTTAGTCTATTATTAGTAGAGATATTCTAGTTTATAGAATGTGGCGTTTTTCCTAAAGCGGGGTAACTTAAATACTCCACTTTCTTTACACCACTAGATACCGCATATAATATCTCTATAATTATTAATTAAAAATAAATAAAAATAATATTTTTAAATAGCTAAGATTATAAGCTTTTAAATGATACTAATTTTATAATAAAATTCGTTTTTTTCGTAGAGTTATAATAGATGAAATATATAGTATAATAAAAGTCATAGAATTTATTTTTAATGTATATATATATATATATTATAATATATATAAGTATATGTAAATATTTTATAATTATAAAATATATGAATAAATATAAAAAAAGCTAAAGAATTTTATAATATATAATTTATATATAATTTATATTATATTAATAAAAATATTTAAAATATAAAGTATAATAAATAATTTAAATTAGTAATAAATAAAAGAAAAATAAAAAGAATATATATTATTAAGAATATATTATTATATAATTATCTTATATTATATATATATTTTTATTTATTATTTAATATTATTTTTAAAATAATTAATATATATTATATATTTTTTTAGTTTTTTATATATAATATAAGTAAAAAAATTATTTAAAAAATATTTACTTAATTTATATAATATAACGTCTTTATAAAGCTTAAAAGAAACCTTATTTTTTATTTATTTTATATAAAAAGTTATATAATATTTTATATTTATTCTATTTTTAAAGTAAAATATTTCATTAATACGTAGACTTTTAAGTATAATTTTTATATTATTATAACGAGAAAAAAATCTATTATTATTATATATTTTTTAAAATTTATTATTAAATATCCTAATAATACATTTATAGGTATTTCATTTATGTATTGTATTGTATTATATTACAATACAATACAATATAATACAGCATAGTAAAAAATACAAAAAATACAATACATTTAGAGGTCTGGATATAATAGCACATAATAATAAAAGAAAGAAAACGCACGACACTTAAGCTAGCCTATTTTAATAGCCTTAAGAATAAGACTAATAGAGGAGAGGCATAATATTACGAACGATACTATACAAGATACGGGACGGGACCGCACCGGCTAGGATAGGTATAACTCGTAGGCATAAGAAGAAGGCAGGGGCACGTGACTAGCCACGTGACCTAAGAGGCGATTAAAGAGGTTAATATTCGAATATATTAACTAAGAAGAATTAAACTAACCAAACCTTAAGTTAGTTAATTAGGGTTTAAAGAGATTAATAGTTAAGCTAATTAATCTAGAACTATAATAAAGAGATAAACGAGTACTTAAGAAGAAGGTATTCCTATAGTTAAATAGTCTAGATCTCTATTAATTAATTTAAGTAATAGTTTTACTATTAAGAGTTATACTCTTAATAGCCTTATTATAATACTACTTAAAAGCTACTCTATAGCATTTAACCTAACTTACTTTCTAAGAAACAGACCTACTATGCCTTAGAACCTAAGCCACCGTTACATATTATATAAATAGTATAATAAAGCTAATTAAAGTTTTAATAAACTATTATAACCTATAAACGTTTATAAGTAATAAGTAGCTAAATAAGAGATAATTTTAATAGTATTTATACTTAACCTCTTTTAACTTTATAATTAAGTATTAAGTAAGAAAAAGAAACTCTATTAATACGCTATTAAAATCATTAAATTACGCGAAAAAACCACGTAAAAATCCTATAATTCTTAAAGAAATTCATGTAAAAATAACGCAAGTAAATAAAGCGCTTATTAGATTTATTTAAGTATAAAAATATAATTTATTATTTTTAAATAAAGCACTTAATTAAAAGAGATATAACGAAAAGCCTTTATTAAAAGAAAGTTCGTAAGTTTTTATAGAATTTAATAGGCGTAATAAAATACCTTTATAAGAGAATTTACCTTCTTTAAGCTACTAATTTAACTTAAAACTAAGAGGTAGGTTATAATTACCCTTACTTTAGAAGAAAATTTAGGATACTATAAAACGAGAAGACTCTTATAAAATAAACGTAAATACACCTTTAAGAAATATAATCTTAAATATATAAAAAAGAGATTCTTAAATAAAAGCTAAATGTATAAGAATTTATCTTAATTAAGATTTAATTAATAAATAACACTTAAATAATTAAAGAATCTTAATATATTAATAATATATATAGGTTTTATTAAATAAAGCTATTATTTAAGAATTACTTAAGCTATACTATAATAACCTATTAATTAGGTACTTTAATATAAAAAGAATAGTTAAGCTATTAAAAAGAAAGTTCTATTAAATATATATAAATATAAATATAAAAGATTACGTAAAGTCTTATATAATATATTAAAGAATTATAATATAAAGGTATTAGCCTTATAGTAAACTAGAATTATTATTACTTTCTTAAGGCTTATAAGTTAAATTATTAATAGACTTTATAATAGAATTACTAGAAACCTAATATTATAAATAAAACGTTAATATTATTCTAGTAATAGTAAACTATTATATAAAGTACTTGCTATTTTACCTAATATTAGTGTTACAAACGTTACTACACGAGACGCGGGAAGCTAGGCCGCACTAGTAAGGGTAGGCATAGCCGCTAACTAATAAGGATATTAGGTTACGTAATAGCTTATTAGATTATATAAATGATTTAACGAGATAGGATTATTAGGATTATTAGGCGATTTAAATAATCTAGAATTATAATAGAGAGATAAACGAGTACTTAAGGAGGGGGTATTTCTATAATTAGGTAATTTAAATCTCTATTAATTAATTTAAGTAATAGTTTTATTATTAAGAGTTATACTCTTAATAGCCTTATTATAATACTACTTAAAAGCTACTTTATAGTATTTAACTTAACTTACTTTCTAAGAAATAAACCTATTATACCTTAAAATCTAAGCTATTATTATATTTTAATTAATTCTATTTAATAAGTTACCTTAAAACTTTAAGTAATAATAACTTTTAAGATATTTACTTTAAGCGAAAAGACTATTAACTTTAAGAAGATAATAAAGTACCTTTATAATAAGATTACTAAGCTTAAAAAGTAGAATTAATAGCTTTTTAACCGATAAAATAATTTTTATAAGAAACTTAAGGTATAAGAAGAGAAACTTATAGTAGTTTAAAATCTTACACTTATATTCTCTATTAATAATAATAATATACTAAAATTTCTTAAGCTTAAATTATATAATAGTTATAAGGGTAATATAAAAACTTTCTTATATAAGCTTAAGCTTACCTATAAGTTAATAAAAAAATCTATATAATACTTAAGTTATAGATTCTTTATATTAGTAACCTTTTAACTAAAAAGGTAATAGAATAATAAGAGCTAACTCTTTACGTTTATTGTAACGTATATCTTAAGTATAGCGTTAAAGCTAAAGTAAAAGTTATTTATATCTTCTTTAATTATAAAACCTTTAAAGAATAACTTCTTATTATATTTAAAAATCCTAATAAGTATAAAGAAGCTATATAATAGCTTACTTAACTTAAGTAAACTAGATTTATAGCTTACTTAACTTAAGTAAACTAGATTTATAGCTTATTATATTAGGGAATTTAAACGTATTATAATAAAACTTAACTAAAATATTAAACCTAAAATAAAAGTCTTTTATTAAGAACTTAAAGAAGAAGTAAAGAATAACATTTATTAAGAAGATTATTTTAAGTTATTTAATAACTTTATTAAAATAGTTATTAAGGTAAATAATTATTTATATAAGTAATATTATAAAAAAAGTTATAGGAAATTTAAATTATATACTAGGTTTAATAAACCTAATAATAGTAAGCTATACTAAATATTAATAGTATATAAGTACTACGTTAAACCTATAGAACTTAACGCTATAACTAAGAAAAAGAGGAAGACTTATTATAATTATAATAAGATTAAATACTTTATAAATAAATGTAAAGCCTTAAAGAAGCTATAAAAGCTAATTTCTAAAGGTAAAAAGCTTTATACCGTAAACTAAAAAGACTTACTTACGCGAAATCTTAATATAATAAGTAATAAAGAAAGCTTTACGTTAATAAATAATATTAGTTTAAATAAAGATTAGAAATTTAAAACCTAACTAATACTTAATAACTTTTAGGAATACTAGATACCCTTATTAAAAAGTAAACCTTTACTAGAACGAATCTAAGAAGAAGAGAATTACTTAATTAAGAAAGATAAACCTAAAATTAAATATAGACTTCTTAATTAAACCTTTTATTATAATAATAATTACTATATATATTTTAATAGTAAGTAAGGTAATAGATAGTTTTTATAAGAATAAAAGGGAAGAAGAATAACTCTTATAATATAACTAAAATTATAATAAACTAATTTAAAGATATTAAACGAAAAGTTATACTATACTAAGAATAACGTATATACTATTTAAGTTATAACCTTATAATATAAGAAGAAAGGGAACTATATAACTATAAGTAACTTACTTAATTTAAGTTTAATTAATATAAATAATAGGTTAAGTAATTACTAAGAAAGCTCTAATAATACGTTAAAAGATAACCGCTAATAATAGCGCTTAAAATAACGCGCTAAAGAATAATATAAGAATAGAATTAATAAATTAAAAAATAATAGCTATTATTACAATTAAAACTAATTTCTTAACGGAGATTTAATAGGTTTTTATATACTATAAATATTAGTAGTATAGTATATCTTATAATTAATATAACTATAATAAAATAAAGAATCTAGGTAATAATTAATAGTAGAGTATAAGGAAATTTTATCTTATTAAATCTCGTTAATAAATTATAATTACCTTAAACACTTAAAGATAAGCTCTATTAACTTATAATTATAAAAGAAATTATAGTAAAGTATAGCTAAGAAGTAGTTAATATAAAAGTAATATAACTTCTCGTTAATATATAAGGTATAAAATACTAGGTTATATTAAATATTATAATAATCTTAAAATATAATATTATATTAAGAATACCCTAGTTATAAGTAAGTAATTTATAAGTTAATTAAAGAATCGGCTAACTTTAATAGAATTTACTAGAATATAGTTATAAAGCTAAGAGTAGCTTATAAAAGGTACCTTAATTAAACTATAATAGGCCTTTAAGAATATATATAATTACTAGAGAGCTAAAAGCTAAGATAATAGAGATTTCTAAGAAATACTTAAAGTATAGTAAGCTATTTAATAGAGAGCTAAAAATAAAACTATTAAAGTATTTACGTTAAAACTATAAGATTAAACTCTAGCTTAATATTAAATTAACGTTTAATAAAATTTATTCTTAAAACCTTAAGTAAAATAAGGCGCTTAAAAAGTATTTAAAGAATATACTATAAAAGGGATATATATAACTATTAAAGTCCCTAATAGAATACTTAATTCTATAGGTATTAAAGAAGAATAAGAAACTATAATTATATATTAATTACTAACACTTAAATAAAATTATAATTAAGAATTAATATCTATTACCGCTTATAATAGAAATTAAAGATAAAGTTAAAAAAGCTAAATAGTTTATTACACTTAACTTAAAAGAAGCTTATAACCTTATATAAATAAAAGAAGGCTATAAGTAAATAATAGTATTTTAAACTAGTAAAGAATACTATAAATATTTAGTAATACCTTTTAAGCTTACTAATATACTAGTAATCTTTTAAAGAATAATTAATACGATTTTACGAAAATAACTAAAAGTATTTATAGTTATATATCTTAATAATATTCTTATTTATTTAAATACCCTTAAGAAATATAAATAATATATATATAAGGTATTATAAACTCTATAGAATAATAAACTCTTAATTAAAGCCTTAAAATACTAGTTCTACTAGAATACTATACACTTTTTAGGGTATATACTTATATATAAAGAAATATAAATAAGCTTAAATAAGATTAAAACTATTAAGAAATAGCTTATATTAAAGAATCTAAAAGAAGTTAAAGGATTTATAGTATTTATAAACTTTTACTATAAGTTCTTAAGTAAATATAAAGATATTTTATAACCTCTTATAAACCTAATAAAAAAAGAAGTTAACTTTTAATAGAATAAATTAAAAGTTATAGTATTTTAAAAGATAAAAGATTTAATTACGTTAAAACTTATATTAAAAGCACTTAATTAAAATAAACCTTATAAGCTTAAAATAAACGCCTTAAACTTTATACTAGGCGAATAGCTTAAATAATAAGATAACTAGGGAAGATTATATTTAATTATATTCTTCTTAAAGTAACTTTATAAACTTAAACTTAATTATAGGATTTATAATAAAGAACTTATAACTATTATTAAGTGCTTTAAAGAATAAAGATATTATCTTATAGGAGTAAAGTATTAAATTAAGGTTTATATTAACTATAAGAATCTTACGTTATTCTTAATTATAAAGAATTTAAATAAACGATAGATTAAATAGTATAAAACTCTTATAAATTATAACTTTAAGATTATATACTATAAAGAATTTAAAAATAAAAGAGTAAATGCGCTTAGCTAAAAAGAGAACTTAAAATTAAATAAGTAAGTAAGTAATATACCTTTATTACGCGCTATTAAGAATAAGAACCTTATATTAAGCACCTAAGAAATTAATATAATATAATAAGTTAAGTTAAATAAAACATAAATATATTAGATTATATTATATATTAATAATAATAGTTATTTAAATAATTAAAAAATAAAAACGTATTTATTTAAGAAAGATAAGACCTTCTTATATAATAAATAATAGTATATTTCTAGTATACTTTAAGAATAGCTTATTAAGAAAATATATAAGTATTTATTACACGAATATTAGGGTATAGGGAAAACAATTAATAGGCTAAGAAGATTATATAACTTTCTAGAAAGTAAAAAAATAATATAAGAAGTTATTAAGAAATATAATACGTGTAATAAAGTAAAATTAGCGCGATACGTATTATACGAAGAATTATAACTAATATTACTACTTAAAAGAGTATAGTAAACTATTATAATAAACTTTATTATTAAACTATTAAAGTTAAAAGAACTTATAATAGGAGTAGCTTATAATAGTATTTTAATTATTATAAATAAACTTATAAAATACGCCTATTATATTTTATATAAGAAATTAAGTAATACTAAGAACTTAGCGTATATATTCTTTAAAATAGTTATTATATAGTATAAATTACTAATAAAGCTTATATTAAATCGTAATAAATTATTTACCTTAAACTTCTAGAAATACCTTATAGAAATTATAAAGATTAAATAAAGCTTATTAATGGTATTTCACCTATAATTAAATAAATAAATAAAAATCTTAAACTAAATACTTAAATAATATTTATAAAGCTATATTAACTACTAATAGAATAATTAAGTAAAATAACTACTATTAGTATAATAGGCTTATAATAGCTCTAAGATTAATAATATAAAGATATTATTATTTAAGGTAAATTATAGATTTAACCCTATTATTAAGATATATATAATATAGAATGTAAACGCGCTAGTAGCTATAACGTATATAGTAATTATAATAGAAATATAGAAATACTTATAATAAAAATAGATATTTTTATAGAATTAAATAAAATATTACGTAAATAAAAAGAGATTACTAGCGTTAATCCTAGAGAAGGGATATAAAGTATACCTTATTTATAAAAATATTAAAACTAAGTAACCTAGTAATAAACTTAATTAAAAGAAGATTAGATTATTTCTTATTAAATAAAAAATCTTAAATACTAACTACGAATTATTATTACTAAATAAAATAAAAATTTATCTTATATTTTATATATTACTATTAGAGAAAGCACTAGATAAATTTATAATTACTACGAATATTATAATAAAAGATATTAATAAATATAAAGTTAAATAAATACTTAAAGTATAAGAGAATATAAAGAATTACTATTATCTTATTAAATAAAAGGGATATTTAAACTTTAAAAACACCTAAAAACTAGCTAAAAACCTTACGAATTACTTAACATTACTTAAATAGTTTTATTTTTAAGAAACGCATTTTAATTAATCTCTTAAGTATCGCCTAATAACTTAATATTAAACTTAATATTTAAGAAACGAATTAAAGTAGAATCTAGATTCTTAGAAGAAGTAAGAAGAACCTTTATAGTCTTTTAAAGCCGTTTTACTTTCTTACGTTTTATACGCTTTAACTCTTTAACGTTATTAATATCGCGTATAATTATACGTATTATTTTCTTAAACTATAATTTCTTTTATTTTTATAAGTAACGTACTTTAACGCTCGCCTTTTTAAGTTCTTTCTTAATAGCTTCTAGTTTAAATTTAGCTTTCTAATATTAGGTACTAATATAACGTAATTATTATAGGGTAAGAGAATTCATGTTATAGTAAGACTTATTTAAACGAATACACTTATAATAATAGAATAAGTTTACGTTAAACGCCTTATAATTCTAGAGGCCTTAATCTTAATAAAAGGAATAAGCGGGTATATTAATTAGGTTCCTAATTATTAACTTAAGAAGAGCGTTTTACTTATCTATTTTATAAGAAAGTTTACGGGATTAAATAAAAGGTCTTAAGATACAATTAGTTAATATAATAATATATAAGGAGAATAAAGAAGGGAAAATTACCTAAAAACCCTTAACTAGCCTACTTTAATAGCCTTAAGAATAAGACTAATAAAGAAGAGGTATTATATTATAAACGTTACTATATAAGACGCGAGAAGCTAGGCCGTACTAGTAAGAGTAGGTATAGCTATTAATTAATAAGAATATTAGGTTACGTAATAGCTTATTAAATTATATAAATAATTTAATAAGATAAGATTATTAGGATTATTAGGTAATTTAAATAATCTAGAACTATAATAGAGAGATAAACGAGTACTTAAAAAGGGGGTATTCCTATAATTAGGTAATTTAAATCTCTATTAATTAATTTAAGTAATAGTTTTACTATTAAGAGTTATACTCTTAATAGCCTTATTATAATACTACTTAAAAGCTACTCCGTAGCATTTAACTTAACTTACTTCCTAAGAAATAGACCTACTATACCTTAGAACCTAAGCCACCATTATAATTAGATATAATTATAGCTAGTAAACTAGTAATATTATTCTATAAACAAGTTAAATATACTTATAGTATTCTTATTAGAATTATATTTAATAAAGAATCTTTATTTATTAGTTATTTTTAATTAAATTTATATTATTTAATAAAGATTTAAAGATAACTCTTTACCGTATATTACCCTTAAATAAACGAATAAATAAAACGCGTTAATTAAATACTAGAATATTATCTTTAAGCTTTTATAATAAAGAATTAATTATACTAGCTACTTCTATTATTTATAGTATAATTCACGTGTAATAATACTATTAATTTAATAACTAATACCTTATTAAATTAACTTTTAATAAGGTTTAAGCCTTATATATATTATAATATTAAAGATAATATTATAAGAGAAAGAGTATTAAAAGTAAGAAATTAAGTTAAAAAAATACTTTAAGTAAGATAAAAAATAAAAGAATATTAAAAGTAAGTAATAGTATTTTAGGTAAAATACTATAATAATAAATATAAACTAATATAATTTTAAAATAAAAGTCTAATATTACTTTAAACTAAGAATATAAGATTTAAGTATAAAAAGAATAAATTAATTTTAAAGTATATTAGCTCTTTTTAAATTCTTAATTAAGTTAAATAATAAGTATATTATTTAATACTTTTAATTTAATATAAGAAACTTTATAATATCTTTTATATAAGTCTACTAGAATAATAGTATTAATATAAGAGTATTATAAATAAGTTAAAAACACTTTTAATATTAAAGCTAAAAGATAATAAGAATAAATAAAAGATAAAAAGTATTAAGAATTATATTTAAAAGAGAGCTTAATTATATTATCTTATAAAGTAAAAGGGATAATTATACGAGTATAACTAATAGCTTAATAGTAAAAACCTTATAAATACGCTTAATATTATACGTAATTATATTACGTTACTTTTAATTATAAAAAGAAACGAAATTATATAAGAACCTTAAAAGAGAGGTTAGCTTAAAAAAGCACGAGAAATAAATGTTAATTAAATTAATTAAATAATATAAGTAAAAAGTATAATATTAAAGCTTATCTCGCTTCAAAATAAGCTAAACGTTTTAAGTTATATTAGACTTAAAATAAAGAAATTAGAAACTAAATAATTAAGCTTTAATATTAAAACTAATACTCTTATAAGCCTTTTTCTTTTTAAAACCCTTAATAATATTATTTTATTTTAGCTTAATTAAAAACGTTTTTATAACCTATTAAGCCTTCTTAATACCTTTAAATCTCTTTAAGTATAAAAATAAGCTATTATAAAAATCTATTAAGGTAATATACTAAAAGTAATAATAAATATTCTTAAAAAGAAAATAAGAAATACACTTAAGGGTATATTTAAAATAACGCTTAACACTTTAAAATAAGAAAGATTAATAAGAAAATTCTAGAGTAATTAAATTTAAATCTTACACGTATAATATTAATTAAAAGTAAAAATTATTTTTTCAATTTAAACTTAATTTTATTAGTTTTCTTTATATAAATAAAAAGACTCTATAATTTAAGTTAAAAATAATTCTAAGAAAGTATAAACCTAAGAGTTACCTATAATATTATGTAACTTATTACTTAAAGATAAGTTATAATTACTTTAATAAGCCTTTTAAGTTAATAAAAACTTAAATATAAGTTTAAGTAAAAGGGTAAAGATCTTTATATAAATATTATAATTATAATTAAAATTACTTATAAGCTATTCTTTTAAGAAGATAGCTTAAATAAACTTTAAGACTTAAATTAAGTTAAATAAATTCTTAGTTATAAGGCCGTATAATATTTATCTTTAATTAATAATAAAATTAAGAAGAAATTAAATTTAATACTTACGTAAATATAAAGACCTTCTTAAAAGGTATAATAATTATAATTATTCTTAACTCTCTTAATAAAGTAAATATAATATAGCTTAATTTTAATTAAGAGAGTAAAGTTAAAATTAAAATTAATTTTAGGTAAATACTTACCTAAGTATTAGGTTATATAATAATAATACTATTAATTATTATTACGTATATTAAAATCTTTTTATTAAGCTTTAATATAAGCTTAAATCTTTAATATTACGTTATTACTTTTATAAGGTAAGCTAAACTTATCTCTTATTATTTAAATTACTTAAGCTTAAGTAATAACGTTAATAAGTGTAAAGTTAAGTTAATATAAAGTCTTTTAAGCGAAAACTCGTTTTAATTTAATATTAAATACTTTAATAATATCTCTTTTTAAGGCCTTACATTTAATTAAAGTTTTAAAGGGGTTATAAGTTAAAGTTTAATTTAATAAAATTATAGGTATAATAGTTAATTACTTTAAGAATAGTATAATATTTATAATAATTATAACGTTCTTTAAAAAATTACGTTAAAATTAAAACCTAAGAGAATAATAATAAATTACTTATTTTATTTAATAGAATTATTTAAAAAGGTAATTTAATATTAGGTTAAATTTATTTTATTAAAAATATATACTTATAAAATAAGCGAGAAATATTAATACGTATTACTATTAAATTAAACGCGCTTTTTTAAGTATAAGGGTATAAGAACGTAACTTACACTTAAATTAGCTATAATTTAAAGTAAAAGTTAAATGTAAAAGTATATATTAAAGAAGGTAAAGAAAAGCGTAAAGAAAGCTAAGTTAAGGTACTATAAAAAAGCCCTTAATAGTATATTATATTATATAAATTAAAATAATTGTATTTAAATATAATAATTAAAAGGGTAAAATAAAACGTAATTAAAAGTAATAAGAGTTAGTATAAGGAACCTAATAATAATAATAGTAAGATTTAGACTAGAAATAGGTTAAAATTAATAAATATATACCTGTAATTCACGCTAAAGTTTTATTAACTATAATAAAATATATTTTAGTTTAATATACCTAAATAAACTATTATTAACCTAATAATAAAACTATTAATTAATTATAACGTTAATATAACTTTAAGTTAAAAATATAACTTATAACGTTAGCGCTTTATTATACTAAAAGAAAATATAAATAAAGTATTATATTAAGTGTATATTTAAAATTTAAGCCTAATAAGTATTATTATAGTTTATAAGCTAAAAAATATATACAAATTATAAGCGTAAATATTAAGTAATAGTTAAGTATAATAAAAATATAAAATATATAAAAGCTAAAAAAAGAATTTAGACTTAAATAATAAGAAATAAAGCTATTAAAGAAAAAAAAAAGAGAGATAAGGTTAAAATAAAAAAGGAAAAAATAAGGGATAAAACTAAAAATTTATATTAAAATAAACTTATAATTACCTTTACCTTAAATCTATAAGTTAGCTCTTAAGGTAATTACGCTTATTAAGATAAAAAAAAGAACCTATAAAGCTTTTCCTTAAAAAATATTAAACCTTAATTAAGAGCTTTATTAAGAATAAAAACGAGTAAAAGTAATACGTATTAATAGGGTAAATATTATAATTAAGCGATTAAAAGTAATAATTATAACCTAATAAAATAAAGGTATAAGACTTTAAAATAATATCTTAAAATATAAGAATAGAAATAAAACTATAAGAACTTAAAGAAGATAATATTATTACTCTTTTTTCTATTAGATTTTAATAAGAATAATATACCTTTAAAGCGCACTTATATTAATAATAATTAAAGATAATTATATTAAAAGAGAGAGATAATTATAACGCGTATATAAAGTTACTTATAAAGAGAGATTAAATTAAATACTACGTATAAGAAGTTACTTATAAAGAGAGATTAAATTAAGTTTACTTATATTCTAAAATAGAGTATAAATCCCTATTAATTCTAGTTTAAATTCTATAAGTATTATTACGTAAGAAGCAGGTATAAATTAAAGCTAAAACCCTTAATAAATAAGTATAAAAGAATTAATTTAAATATTAAATAATTTAAATAAGTTTTAATCTTATATTATTAAGAGACTTAAGAATAAAGTTCTTTTCTAATTTCTTACCTAATCGTCCTATATCCTAGGTTTATCCTAACATTAACTTATAAAGAATATTTTTATAGCATTATAATAAGCTAAAATTATAGTATTTTTTAGTTATTTTTATAAGCTTATAAGTCTACTTTTAAAGCCCCTATAATTACATATTACACTATAAATATAGTTATAGTATAATTAAACTATACTAAAACTATAAAAACTACACTACATTAAAAACTACACTAAAAAACTACATGCAGTGTAGTTTTTTTGTTAATGCTCTAATTATAACTAAAAGCTGTTTATTATATATCTTATAGTTTATCTTTATTAGTAATAGCTTTCTTAAATAAAATGCTATAAAATACTACTTTTTATTAGAATCTTTTTAAAAGAGTATTACACTTAAAGTAAAGTTTAAGGTATTTACTTTAATCTAAGAAGATAAGGCTAAATTAAAATAGGTTAAAATTAAAGCTATATAAAAGGCTACTTTAAGCTAATTAAAAGCGTTTTATATCTTTATTATTTAAGCTTAAGGTTTTAAAACGTTTATAAGAGGTTTAATAATTTTTAAAAACCCCTTAATAAATTATTAGTAAAAATTAACGAATTTTATAAATTTTTAAATATTCTTAACGTTCTTAAGCGTTTTTTATACGTAAATATATTTAACCTTTTTCTTAAATATTAAAATGCTTTTTATAGAGATAATATAGCTAAGAAATTTTACTTTTAATACTCTTTAATAGTATTTTTAAAGGGCTACTATTAGATTATATTAAAAGAGATAAGTAAGTATCTCTTTAATTATAGTATTATATTCTTTAATAAAGCTCGCGTAAATAAGAATATTATTTAGGTATATTAAAATACTAGCGTTAATTAAATCTTAGAAAATATTATTTATTATTACCTAAAAGGTAATAAAGGCGTTAATAAAACCTAATAGTATTATTATATATTTAAAGAGGCTATATTTACACTTAAAGGCTATCTTTTATTTATAGCCTTTTATTATACGTATAAGGTTAAATTTAATTTTAAGGTTAATTTTTAAGAAAACTATAGCTTCTTGTAAGCGATCTTAAAGCTTATAAATAAGTAATATTAGGTACCTAATAGGTATTATAACTTTATTTAAACCTTTATAATTGATAACTAATTAAAGTAAGTCTTTTAAGTTTTTCTTATCTATAAATATTAAAGAGATATTATAAGGTACTTTAAATTTTTTAATTTAACTAGATTTAAGTATTTTATTTAATTAAGAATAAAGGGCTTTAAGTTCTTAGGTAAATATAATAAAAAGAGATTCTTATAATAGAGATTTCCCTTTTATTAATTTAATTTAATAATTCTATAATTAATAGTTTAAAAGGTAAAGAGTTACTTTAATTAATATAATAGAAATAAACTTCTTAAATTTCTTAGGTATTATATTTAAAGCTACTTATACTATTAATTTAACTATTATAACGCGATTTTTTATTTACGTAAATCTTAATAAATTTAAGCTTATATAATTCTTTTTATAAAACTTTAAGGTAAACTTTATTTTATTTAAGTTATTATCTTAAAGGTTTATTAGCTAATATTACTTTATTTATTAATAGAGAAGAATAATATTATAGTTAAATTCTATAGCTTTTAACTTAAAGTTTACACTTATAAAGTAATCTTTTTAATACCTTAAAATAATAGGGCTTATATAATAGTAGCTATTAAAGTTATTAGGCTTATTATTAAACCTATATAAGGTTTTCTTTTAAGGTTACTTATAAATTAAAATCCTTAATTTTTAAGCTAATATTAAAGATATAATAGGTAAAAAGCTATTAATATTAAGGAGAACTTTAACTAGTATTTCTTTTTCTTACTTAATTAAAGTTATAAAAATTATTAATTATAGCTTAATTTAAGGTTTATTAGGTTAAAGCTTCTTTTAATATAAAGTTATATTAGGTTTATTTTAAGGTAAAGACCTTTTCTTATAAAATAACTTATAAAGGTCTTTTAAAAATTTAAATTAAAGTTAAAGGGTAATACGTAATTATATTCTTTTAAATCTTCTAAGATTATATTAATCTTAGGCTATTTTACTAGTAATAGCTTTAATTTCTCTTTATTAGATTTTTATTTATTATTACTAGATTTCGTAATATTAGTAATTTTAAAAGAGGCTAATAGTAAGGTATTACCTTCTTTATCTTTACTAGTATAATATTAAGTAAAAGAGTAATTATCTTATTTATAACGCTAATAGTAATTATTAGCCTTTTTTCTTTTCTTAATAAAAGTCTTATTAATCTTTTTAAGAGCTTTTTAAGAGAACTTTTATCTTTTTTCTTTATTAGGCTTATTATTCTTAGTTTAATTCTTTAAGAATTCCTTTAATAAGCTTAAAGTTTTTTATAAGCTATTAGTTTTAAATTAGCTTAATTTTAAGGGCTTTTAAGTTAAATTAAGCGTATCTTTTCTCGTAAATTTAATTAAGTTAAGGTTTATTAATATATTTTTATAAATCTAGCTTACTTTAATAATAGTATTAAAGTATTTTTTATTTAAGAGTAATATACTATCTCTTTTTAAGTAAATTAGCTTAATTATCTTATTTAATAATATCTTAATAATATACGTTTAAAGAGTAAGGTTAATTTAATAAACTATTTTATTTAAGTTTATTATATTTATAAGAAACTATAAGATATTCTTAAAGTATTTAATCTTTAAAAGCTTTTTAAGGTTATTAGTTACTTTTAAGACGTTTTTAAATCTCTTTTAAATAATAATAATATACGCGTTTTAATAGTTTATTACTTAAAGACTTTATAATTATTAGGCTTTTTATTAGTATTAAATCTTTACTTTATTAGCTAATAGTAATTTTATTTAATTAATTTTCAGTTAATTAAAGGGTAAGCTATACGTATAAAAGTTAATATATATAATAACGTTAGTTTATTAAGAGTAAAACTTTATAGGAAATCTTCTATTAAAAAAAGCTAACTTAAAGATCTTTAATAAGTTATTTCTCTTTATAATATAGGTTTAATTAATAAGATAAGTTAAAGAGTTCACTTATTTAAGTTAATTAAAGGGTTTTAAGCTTAAGTTTAAGGGCTTTAAAGAACCTAAAGGGGGTTTATTAGGCCTTTTATTTTAACGATTATCTTTACTATTAAATAAGTTACCTAAATAGCTAGGGTTTAAAGAGGCCTTATAAATTAAAGGTTTTAAGAAATAAAAGTAACGTTAATTATCCCGTAAATTTCTTATATATACTATATAAAGTATATTCTTATTATAATAAGATAAGGTAAAAGCACTTCTTTTAATACTTTATAAAATAGTAATAAATTACTAATAATAAGCGATTAAGTTAAGTAGTTTAAGGCTACTTTTCGCTTAATTTTACCTAATATTCTTTTAATATTAATAAATTAACTTATCTTAAACTTCTTAAAAGTATTTTTAATAATAAATTTAATTAAAATATAAATATTTTAAAGTTATACTTAAGTATTAATATTAAGGTTTTAAGAGCTAATATATTATTAAGCTAAGAGATTAATAATAACTTAATCTTTATTTATAGCTTAACCTTTAATATTATATTAAGTTCTTATTAGTTTTTAATAAAGTACTTAAACTTTTATTAAATTTTAAGCTTATACTTTTTATATTTTAATAATTATAATTTTCCTATTAATATTATTTTATATATACTTAATAATTTAATTATATACGTTATTAGTAAATTAACGAGTAGTATTCTTTATAATATATTAGAATTAAGTAAACTTATCTCTTTTTATTATAACGCTTTACCTTATAAGAGTAATAACCTCTTAATATTTACTATAAACCTCTTAATAATAGCGTTAAATAATTAAGAGATTATAATAGTTAAAGGCTTTAATATATTAAACTTATAAGCGTAAAGCTTTATAAGCTTAAGTTAATCAAACGTTTAAGCTAATAATATTATTATATATTATTATAAATTAATTAATTAATTTAATATTTTAGGTTAAGTTAAAAGCTTCTCTTATAATTACCTTAAAGTTAAGAGAGTTATAAATAATTATTTAACTTAAGTTAATAAATACTATAACTTTAAGGTAAAGCTTAACTTAAAGTTTTAAAGTAAGATATTTTTCTTTATTTTAAGAGAAGAATAATATAAGTAAGTTAAGTACCTTTAATAATAATAATTAAGTAGATTTAAAAGGTATAAAGTAATAATCTCTTAACTTAAGGTTATAATTCTTATTATTATTATTAAAAGTATAATAAGTATTTTAATTAATAATAGTATTAATTAAAAAGAAAGTAAAGAAGTAATTTAAAAAGTAATAAATACTTACGCTTTTATAAGATAAACTATTATAAACTTCTTAAAGAGTATAAGATAATTAGGTAAAGGCTTTTATAATATTAAAGTACTTTAAGAATAAAAATAATAATAACTCTTTTAATAATAATTTTTATAAGGCTTTCTTTAAGGCTTTACTTATAAGAGAGAAACTAATAATAAAAGGTTAAAAGATATTATAAAGTAAGTTAAGTTATTATAAATTAAAGGCTTATCTTTAAGAGTATAAGATTATTTATAATAAGAGCTTAATAAAAAGCTTAAAGTAAAAGAGCTTAATTTAATAATAATCTTATAAAATATTAAAGGTTCTTAGTTTCTTTAAGCTAAAAGGTAAGGGGAAATTATCTTATATACATAAAAGAAACGGCCCGTACCTAGTGTGCCCTATAGTTCTCGTAATCTCTTTGTGTAATAAAGGGCTTCTAATCCTTGCTTAACCTAATTCGTGTGACAGACTGATTCTACCCTCCATTTCCCGGCATATGCAGACATCCACAGTCCTACTCAAGCTGTTGGACATCGTGCTGTCGAGAAATGTCATACATACAAACCAACAAATCAAACTAAAACACAACATGCCATTCTACTATAACTACCACGAAGCGGCAAACATGTCTACGGGCTCTGCGACAGACAAAGGGTATCATGATTCGGACACGACGTTATGCGCAAACTCTCGAGGAGTCAGACGGTTCGATAAGAATTAAGGGACAGAAGGGAAAGAAGATGATGGAGACTTGAATGGCTGAGCAGGCGTGCTGGGACATGGATGGATTGAATCTGGGTGCGGAGGCATGGTCTTTGATTTGGACTTTCTGGACTTGAGTGTGTTATTGTTTTGTTGAGGGATACTTTTTGTTAATTTTGGGAGGTGCTGTCAGTTGAGAAGGAATGTTTCTTGTTTTTGGTCAGATTATGTCCTATGTCCTGTATTTCAAGTTTTGACAATGTCACTCGTTTATGAAGAGACTGGTTCTTGTTTATATGTGTCCCTGACTGTGAGGATCAAGTATTCAGGTAGTAGAATTAATGTTGTATCCAACACCTGATCAGCTGAATATGATTTTGATTCTCATGTTGAACATCAAGAGGCTTGCACATGGGCCCGGTTGTCTCATTCATTACGGCGTTCAATTCCAACATATCTTGTCGTGGGCTCTTTTTAGCAATCGCCAAATCTAGACATGTCTAGTCCGTAGACTTCAAAGCCCATCACAGGACAAAAGGGTTGCATTCTACATGATTCCCGAACGGCATCTTCATGGTCTGCTCTTTATTTCTTTCGCAAAGAGCTGTCGAATTTCCAAGCAAGGTTTCATTCAGGAAGCCGTGAAGCTGGAGCGCAGCCATTCTCTAAATCGCGACAATCACTGCTCATTCTTTCAACTAGGAACGCAGCCGGAATGCAGCAGAGCTGTCTGGGTTCCCTCCAAGTCTTTTCCCAGCGAACACACCTGACACTAAGCTGCTCATGATGAAAGCATTGATGAAAGCATTGATGAAAGCATTGATGAAAGCATTGATGAAAGCATTGATGAAAGCATTCCCGCTTTGCATTCACAGCCGGACCAGTTAAATTACACTCATGCTCGAGGACACACATGCAAGGACTGCGACATGTCCTTTGTTCAGAGCGAGAGCACTGGCTCAACAGCCGGTGAATTGGCCACCAGTCTGATTTACTCGCAGGTCTTCAAATATAAATGACCCCTTTGCCGACCTTTTGCGCAAGTCCCTCGCGGTTTCGTCAAGCCCTCGCCTTGGTAGATGAAGCTCCCCGGCTACTCACCCCCCCGGCCCCGACTCATATCTGATCAGGAGAATATATTAGGGTTCAAATATCAGCGCCCGCAGCGACGTCAACATGTGCGAGTTGACTTACAACCACAGAAAATGCGGCAAATGTCATGTCATGACACGCACAGATGAGAATCCCCATGAGCAGATGTGCCGAAATTCCTACGTTGGGGCCTGTCCACTACACAAGATTACGGAGACTTTTACCACGGAAACGTGTGACTCGTGCCTGAGGTCCCCGAAGAGATCGAAGACCGGCGACGCGTAGCCACCTCTTGCGCCTCGATGGGATAAGCTTTCACTGGCGCAAAGTTGAGCTCTGGTGCCTTTCAAGAGTCTGGTCGCCCTCATCGCAGCTGTGTCCGAGCCTCAATAACGGCGTGCGACTCAATTCTTAGCCTTCAACCTTGGATTTTTGAGGTATTCAACACACCAAACCCTCTAGACCGCTCCTTTCCACGCATTCTCAATACCCGGTTTTCGGAAGGATAGGGGGGAGGGATTAAGATCTGGCATCACTCCGGTGCTTGTGAACTAGCAGATCATGTTGGAAGAAACAGGAAATTTTTGGGCCCGGTTGGTCACGATAGTTGCTTTCTCTAGGGCTCGAGCTGAAGGGAGCTCTAGAAGGGGTTTTCAGGGCTCTGACGGTCTGACCAGGTATAGAAGGGGTCAAGTTTGCAGGGCATCGTCATCAATCTTAAATCTCTCATCATCAATTCAATTGACTCTACCTTCCAATTCCGCTGCGTAAATTGCTGCGATATTTCCAACAGATAAGTGTGCCGCATGAAATGCAGGAAAATATGAAAATGTTGGTCTGCAGAGAACCTCGTTGATTGTTGATAAGCTTGGACTGGCAACCAAACTGCGCAGGTTACGGGGACTATAGGTCCCTGGTTGTGTAAATAGCTCAAGTTGGATTTTTCCTTGAGACTGCTTCTTTTCTCTTTGTGAAAATTCGCTTCATTCGAGTGACACTTGACCGTACTCGTGCCCTTGTATCATCATCCGGCAGCCAATTAGGTGAATGAATACACAGATTGATTCAATTTATACTACCTCACCTACGTAAGGAGTGAAACTGAACCGGGATACACGACACTTTTGTGCGAATCTTAACCATGATTCGTGACTTTCAAGATAGCGCCAGGACTTCTCTTCATCCACTTATGGCTGAACTCACCTTGCAAGATATCAGACTTGTCACCGACGACGCCGCCAACTGTGGCAAATCCAACATCTGGGCCCGGGACGACCTTCAAGGTCTTGCTAGCATTGTCCCACGTAGCAGTGTGACTGTTGCGCTCATCAGTGCGGCTTCCGCCGCCGCCAACACTCATCGGAATACCAAAGACGCTGATGTTCCCTCCCGCGCTGGTAATCTCCTTCATCTGGGTGTCAATGGTGTTGGCAGCTGAAGCGACAACCGAGATTTCACATAGCAAAGACCGGTGGCGAGAACAAGTTGGCTAACCCTAGCAAGGGACTTTACCTCGCTCGGGGCATCTTTGCGAAGCTTATACTTGGACACGTCGTCATTACTGAAACCGCGTCAATAGTGCGACAAGGGCAGGTTAACAGTGACTTGAAACGGACGGTTCAGTTCAATCTCAATAATCGACTTTGAGGTATCAAGGTCCTTCGTTTTCCACGAGGACTTGAGGGACCAAAGGCCCCTATGTACACAAAAAGTCGTGAGCACTTGAGGCCTGCCTCAGGTCTCGCTTAGGTCCGACTTCGGGCCTCGTGATAATTCCTTTGTTGTTGTGTGCTGGAAACTAGGCGCCGGGATCTTCTCGTTGTTGTTGAATTTTCTCAAGAGTCATCCCGGACTCAGGATGTTGCCTATGGCACCGTGCATATTGAGGCTGGTCTTCGTATTTAGCCCCCGTGACATTCATGGAAAAAGGGGTTGGGGTTGGTACAAACCCAGGATAGTCGTTCGTTTTGTCCAGGCCCTTTCCGGGCATCGCCGATCGTCATTGATTGTGGCAGCCTTTGGACAATTAATCTGGGATTGAATTTCCGTGATCCTAGAGCCAACGTTGGCCAGCTTTGCCTCGGCTGCCTTGAAAGCAGGAGCCTTCCCACTGGCAACGTAGTCGGAAAGCTTCACATCTGGGGGGAATTGGTCCAAGTTTCTGCTCCTTGGTGAGCTTGGCGACGGCAAGGCTCAGCTGCGTGTCGTATGCTACCTGCATGCTGGCCTGATGCTTTAGAGCGTCTAGCAACGCCTGGTCCAGGGCTGCACTTGGCTTTGCTCCCTATCTCAACGCGTCAGCAAAAGTTGGAGATGACGGTTGAATCTTTTCCCATACTAGGTCGACCCAGTTCAAGTACCTTCAGGCATTCTGATAAGCATTGCACGGTGGAAGAGGATTGAGTTGACCACTCACGTGTTAAGGGCTTGCGAATATCCACGCAGAGCAGAGGGGTTGTAGAACAGATTATCGGCTTCCAGGAGGTTATTTCCAATGTTGTACAGGCCTTGGTACGTATACTGATCAGGGGTGTCATTCCCAGCTACTGGGCCCTTCTGAGTTTTGGTTGAGAGAAAGAAAGCTCCGCTTTGTGCAAAGTTGGCACCGGCCTTGTCCTTGATGGCCTGGCCATAATAGAGCCAGAAGAGCTAGTTGATCTTGTCTGTAGACGTATTGAACGGCTGACAAAGATGGAATCAATAATAGATTTGTATTCAGTAAGTATTAGGAAGTACTAGCTTAATTTTAGTTATAGTCTGTATAGAATTTGTTAGGAATTTCAGGGGGGGTTATAGTAGATTACATACCCTTTACAATGCCCTCTTTATGCGCCCATTTGTTCTTTTGCTTCTGTTTATATGCCAATCTTTGCAACTCATCAAACTTAACTATAAATGACTAATAGAATCAAAGAAGTCGTCACAAAACCTCTTTATTTCAGCTCGATGATGCACGTAAGCTTCAGGTAGTCACGTAATTGCTGAAAAGTTAAAATAAATCCAGGCCATGCTACCAGGCTAAAAGGCATTTACAAAATAATAGATTGACAAAGAAATTACTAGCTTTTGACTATGAAGCAGGCGTTATAAGATTAAAGATAGTGGTAGTTGCATAGGTGCCTTGATCATGATGCAAGCAAGCCGGTAGAGGGTAAGATCCTGGCCTCCTTCTTTTACTATCTAATCAGTTTTTCTTTATAGCGAATAAATGTGAATAGTTTATTATTATAGGTACCTAAAAGTATTAAAACTGGAATACAAGTCCATATTTCAGGTCACTATTTGCACATAATCAATAAGACCAAAGCAAACTGCGGCCTAGGAAGCCATAAAGTGGTTCGGGGCAAATATTCCGCGACTATCCGAGGCGCGCCAACACGGGAATCGTCATCTCCTGGAATTGATAACGGCCTTGAAAGCTTGAAACTTTCTGCCGGCGTAACGGTGGCAGATTTTTGTGGCTGGCTGAAACATTTCCAACTGCTAATATGTAAATGAGGCGCCAGACTCCAGACTCGCAAGACATGGTTTGAGTTCCATAGTATTGAATGACATCACAAACGTCTCTCGCATGGCTTTGTGACAAATATATGGCCCAAGGTGCCCACTTCGCGACATGTATCGCCCGTCTGTTGCCTCGCTGACTCTGTGTTCTCCTCGACCTGCCCTCCTCGCACTGAACTCAAAACCAACAGCCACAAGCACCAATGTCTGCGTCAGTAACCAGATCTATCCAGATACTTTTGCATACGCGAATCGTTCGGAAGGCACAAGTTTCTGGCTCACATGCCGAGACCGAAACCTCTGCGAACACTGTTGAGCCAATGGCCCGCTGGGTGCGGGTGTCCCCAAGCCCTCAAGTGTCCTTGAGGCTACACGCATGCAGCAGCCTTCTTTATTCTGGAAAGCCATTGCACTCTGCCTCAGCTACCTTTACCAGCTCAGGTAGTTTGCATGACAATGATCGGGCCCTGTTCCTCGCGGATCCCAGCCGGCGTGGCATATCCCTCTGAGGTTACAAACTATCAGGTTTTCATCAACACGGATACCATGCAGTAAGTCAATCGATTATTGTCTCCGCTTAGTAGAGGCTCTTATTTTGAATTTTTCAACTCGTGAGTGAGTCCGGCTTTGTTGTCTCGCTCCATGTTGAAACAGAATAGAAGGACCTCTTCTAACTCATGCAAAAAGGTACCTGAAACACGTTAAAGAGGTATAATAGCGGATTGGGATGTAAAAACTAGCCTAGTGAGATAAACGCTAATGGCTTATAATGTTGGAGCAATGAATCGACGGAAGTCGTCCAAGCTTGTCAGGCTCTACTCTAAGCTTAAGTCCAAAAAGACTAAATATAGGAAGCTAACCAAGCTGCATACATAAAACGACCGCCAAAAGCCCACGGTTACCCCTGGTAAAGCCTGGCAGCAGCCCAAGCTCTATAAACCGTGACGGGCCATACACGATGCCCCTGGCTGATGTCTGGGATCGTTCATGGTCGGATCTTGGACACCCCTTGCTGGATCAAGCTAAGCCTCAGGAAATCTTGAACGAAGAGCAGAAACAATTCATCAACTCGCTATCGGCTAAGCTGACACTCCTGCATTCGCCGTATACCGGCAACGTCAGCAGAGGCATGTGGGACATCAACGAACCCCCGAAGTCGGTTTCATTTACGACCTAATGCCCCGCGGGTTGTGAAGGATACAGTCTGCAAGAAGTCCAAGCTGATCCGCCTGGGGCTTGGAAGTCGAGCTGACTATCCCCGAGGTGGTCCCTTCGACCGCGGTCAAGAATGTCACACCGGCAGCCATGAACTTGCCCCTCAAGACCGTGGCAGGCGATAGCAACAAGATGGTCTTTACAGGCGGTGCTGATGGGTTCCCTATCCTCGGAAGGGGGTCTCGCGGACATGATTTAGTAAAAGTGCTTTTTCCTTGAACCACTCTGGGCGCACGTATGAATGTGCAAGAAAAAGTATGCACAGAAGATGATAGGTCGATATCTTAGTTTGTCTACGCGGCTCTGCGCCGTTGACTTTATATCGTTAGTAAGAGCACATAGAGTCGTAATCTCCTACCCCGTACTTCCTATTATACGAGGAGTGGTGATGTCGGCCGTTGGGAAGTCTAGTAGATAAAAGTGAGTTTTGATGTTGTTAGTTGTCAAACAGGGCTATGAATTCTCTAGTGCATCAAGTTATGCGATTTTTAAATATTGTAGTTTCTTGACGTCTTAATGCTTAGCTAAACATTACTATATAGATGAGCTTAAAGGTGTTTTGTTATTTTCACTTAAAAATTACAAGGAAAACATAATCAACTTCACAAATAATAATGATAGTAAAAATTAAAAGAAATATAACAGGATGTAATACTCGAGTCTGGAGTAAATAAAAGTAAAGAAAAATAAGCAGACAAAAGGCATTACATAATAAGCTCTTATTCCAGGTAGTGCTCTAGGAAACCGAGCAAGCTTTAGTTTTAGGGAAAATAGTTTCGCAAGTCAAGAAGTAATAGACAGTGAGAAGCGAATGAGAGCAGCAGTGGATGTCTATGCATTTGCACCATCAAACCAAGTGTAACCAAGTGTAGCCAAATCTGCCTCGGCACAGCGCTATTTGGCGATTGCATCTCTAGACGATCCACCGCCTCCAAATGAAACAATGCGCCCAAGATTCGGGAGTCCGATACTGTGTACAAGCCTCTGTGGACCCTACAATAGCCGAAAGAAAGCTATAAAAGGGGACGGAATGCCAGTCTTGTAGGTCCAGAACTGACGGGGACTTCGCTCTTCAAACATGTGCTATACTACATGCGCGCCTGTATACTACCAATTCATCTCCGCGGACCCCTAGGTTCACTCACCTCTATGGATTAAACATTCACCATCTTTTGTACTCCTAATACGAGATCCTCCCTTTTTCGCTACAACCGCATCCAAACGCGAGCAAGAGAACGTCATCCTCTCGTCAGCTTGACTCTACAGACTACGACCTTGGCATATTTCCCTTTTTAGAAGATTACAACGACATGATTCCATCTTCCAATAGCAAAATTGCCTCACTGGACTCCCTCAATTTTCTCCTACTAAAAACCATTCATGTTAGGGAGCATTCAACTTGTTGGCTTGTGGCCGCCAAGACCTACAAACAGTTCCTGTTTGCATCGTCCAACAACAACCACATCCGACCATCTACACGTCCAGTCTCAGGTCTCCGTCCTCCTCCGACACGGCACGCATCTGCCTGCGACCATCTCCCAGTGACAAGGAGCGGAAGCGCATCTTCATTTCTTCAAGGGAAAGAAGCATATCCCTATCCTCCGGGAGGACACCGATGCTTACACCAAATGAATACAGCCTCTCTACCTCGGTAATCATTCTCTCAACTTTTGTGCAGCTGGCCGGTCTGCTCCGGGTGCCCACGCCGGTTACCCTCTGCCTTTTCCCTAGCCTCTCGTCATTAGACGAGTCCGTTTCGCTCAGTCGCTAGCATCGTTGGTCAGCAGGCACGCGGTTCATGTAGGAGCATATATCCGTGGAAGGCTTGCCTTGCTTTTCGGCATCCTCGTGTCGTCCACGCATTCCAGCTGTCTGGGCGTTGCCTGCGGCGTCATCCCCATGTATTGTGTCCTGGCTGTCGACACTGGCCGGGTCTGTCTAAGGCCATGCGCCGCGTCCGCCGTGGCCTCTCCGTCTTCGAGGCGCCGAGACGGAGGAGAAGCCGTGCTTGTCGCCTCGATTCGTTCTACGGAGAAGCGTCCAGTCTCCATACGGGGCATTTCCTCGGCCGCGGCCTCTTTACCCGACGACGATGGCAGGATGAATGTATCCGCGGCTTCTGAAGGCTCGCCGCTTTCAAACGGGAACGAGTACATCAACGGGTACTCTGGTCCCTTTGGCGGATAGAGCATGGGGTCCGATGCCTCCCTGCTTTTGCTCTCTTTGTACCGGACGGTCAGGGGCAGCGTCGTGTGGTCTGAAAGCACGTCCATGGGGGACTCTGGCATCTCAAATTGGTACTGGTTAGATGACTCGCAAAAGACGGCGCCTTTGGCTGCGACCTTGCCATCCCAGGCAGCCTGGCTCTCTTTCTGGAACTGGGAGACCACAACGGCGGCGGCAGCGGCGGAGGGAACCTGAGCCTGTCCATGGTTTTCTATCGACGAGGCGTCTCTTGTTGGTCTCTCTGGGGCTGTCAGGGAGACGTCAAATACCTGTGAGGCCTGTTCTTTGCGATGTCCTGTAGTAAAGTGGTAAGCGCTGATATTTGTCTAGTTGGCTGTCCGAAGGGCAAAAAAAGGAAAAAGAAGAGGCCCAAACAAAGCAACAAGGAGCACCGGCTGCCTCTCCTAGAAACATACTGTAGCGCCGTTGTGACTCTCTATTTTGGAGTCGCCTCCTGTCATACTGCGCCTCGTCTGATGCTGGCATGTCTCGACTATCGTATGCAGACCGGGCTTGTTTGGAATTAGGGTTCGTGGGCATGGAATAAACTTGTCATGCTGGGGTTGGGGAAGCGTTGCGCGAGTTGATTTTTCGTCAAGGCCCTTTTCTTTGTTTTCCAAGATTCCTGCCAGTGCCTTTTCTATCGCCCATGTTCCCCTTTTCCTTTTCTTTTCCCCTTCTTCTCACAAGCAACTCATGAGGAGGATGGTGTTGAGCTCGAAGAAATGCCAGCGCAGCACGAGGATCCATAGCTACCTAGATTGGTGATACTTCACATAGAGGATCGTCTCGGCTATCATCCACATTCCAATTACGACTGCTGGCATCTGATAACAATTCCTGTCCTGAAACATGTTGCACACCTACCAGCCAATCAAGATCTGACATGCCAAGGAGCACGGCGTAGCATACATAATGCGACCTTGTCGATTTGTGGCAGTTGCAACATCTACCAAGATGAACAGAGCAAAAGCAACCTTAGCAATCCCTGTTTCTTACCTGTCATCATACAGAGCGGTGCTGCCGCGGAGCAAAGGCGCCGTAGGCTTGCACGTGTCAATGCCGGCATGTATCGTGCGGGCTCCAAGTTTGGAGACAAGTCTGGAGAATTGAATCGAACAATGGCACCCACCTCATGGGAGGTTCCATTTGTGACTTGTAACTACCTTGGGGGAAGATAATATCTGAACATGATGAATTTAATATCCGCTCTGATTGACCCAAGCATCACGAGGATTCTGACACGCAACAGGCGGCACAACAACTTTAGGTCATGGATTGATTTTTTGTGTTGCTTCACTGGGGGCCGAGATGGTAGCAGTAGTATTTCATGATCGCTTGCAATATGTCCCTGTTGGCCGGTAATTTTCTTTTTTAAGATTCTATCTCTTGACCTCATGCGCGTGTACTCCATCGTACGGAAAATGACGGCAGCGAAATCATCAACTGTCTCACAAGATCAGCGCAGTCATTGTGGATTCACCCGATGGCGTTTTACTCGTTACGTACAAGCCCTCCACCCTGTCTGCCAACTTTGGAAGGTAGTTTAGAGCCCCCCAGTCTCGTCTCATAAGGCTTGCTTGTGTCCAAATCAAAGCCGCCGACCGGTACAGCTTCCGATTCGACGGTGTTGTCTGGCCCAGGTGGTCTTGGCGAACACGCCCATGGTTCGCAGATTGCGGCTGCTATTCCCGGGAACGTGGAGAGACAAGGGCCAGTTTCCAAGTTCAGACCGAAGCAGCCTAAGCCGCGACGTTGCTCGCCTCACCGGCAAACAACGGTGCCAACATGCTGGTCTTGAACCATTGCCTGTCCCTCGCCCATCCCTTGAGAACAAAGTCCCTTCCCAGTGTCAAGGCCGCGAGCACGCGCTCCAGTGGGTACGGCAGTGGAGCATTTCGATCACGCCTGTAGTACCAGCAGATGAGGTGGACGCCGGCGTGGATGGCGGTTGTAAAAGCCAAGTCGTCGCCAAGCGAACCGTATCCTGACATGAACCCCTGCATCATGGGAATGCTGGCTTGCACGCCCTTGAAATGGTTGCGCTCGTAGATATCTGCCAGCATCCCCCCAATGTCCACCGCCCGGTGGCCAAACTGCGTATTCTCCCAGTCAATGATGAAGAGCTCATTGGGCCCCTCGTCTTCTCGTGCTGCCTCACGCCAGGGGACATTTTTGAGGAGAACGCTGTTGTTTCCAGTTAGTAGAAGAGTCTGACAGAGATGCCACGGCGGGCCGCATCTGCGACTTGAGAGAAGTTCAAAATACTCACTTGCCTGCCCAAAAGTCCCCGTGTATGAGCCCGCGGTTCTCATCGGGCACCGGGTCTCTTTCAAATTCCGTCTTCATTGCATCCCTGACTTCTTCCAGGGGCTTCCTGCAGCCATCCAAAAGTTCCGGATGGCGCTCGAGGATCTCAATGAAGCTGTCATAGGTAATGAGACACTTGAGCTTTCGCATGCCCATGTTGGACCCGACCTCCTGCAGTGCAGCCTGACCAGGTGCAGACGCCCAGTCGTGGAACGACCGAAGCCAGGTGCCCAAGGCACGGCCAACGGACAGCGCACTCGACCCGGGCAAGATGGTATTGACGTCGGAGGACTCCAAAATAGTAGTCAGGTCGGTAGTATCCGGAAAATCCTCGAGCACCTGCGTGTGCGACTCTTGGTCGAACAGGTAGAGACACGGCGCCTTGACCACGACGTTGCCACTGGCGGGAGCGAATGACGCAGCATTGGCCAAAACACGAAGCGTGGATTCTTCAAAGACGCACCGCGTAATGTCGAGAGGGAAGTCGCGATTAATGGCGACAAAGTCGGTGGACCGCTTGACCACAACCGTCTTGGCTGGCTGGTCGTCGTGATGCTGAGGCGCAAGAGGCTTGAGAAGGGTGCCACGGTAGAGAAAATTGGCCGTGCCGCCACTCAGTTGATCAAGGGACGAGCAGGCATACGGCGTGGTCGATAGTTGTTGTAGAACTTGCTTGGCGAGGGCTGTTTGCTCATCCTGGGTGAGGGGCGCCATTTTTTGCCAATGGAAATGGTAGCGTGTGATGGTTTGTTGGAGCAGAATTCGAATGTTGCTTGGATTGATGCGTTTGGTGAAGGGCAAGAGCAGAGACGAGTAAAAAATTGAAAGAGGTTAAGGGGAGAAGCGAGGCTGACGAGTGACTACCAGTCGTAACTTTTGTAAGGTTTAGTTGGGATAACGTTTTGGCGACGGACGAAACGAACAAAGCTGTGCTGTGCTAACCTGGCTTCTCACGCTCTCACTCTCTCTGGCCGTTTTTTTTCTCTTTTTGACAAAAGCCCTCTTCTCACACTCTCTCCACCAATAAGCGTATACTCACATAGGAATCAAAACGAGTAAAATTGCCGGTGGCAGAACAAAGGGATCAAAGTGGTCGTACAGTGACGAAGTCTGTCGTCGGCCATAGCTTATTGCCCCACTCGTGAAGTCTTGGGACCAGGCACTGGGCAGCGTCGCAGCTGCTGGACGGACAACCCAGTAGATACCAGACAAGATGTGTCCCGTGCTCAGACGTTGTCGAATTGACATTTTTGCTACCAATTTCTTGCTTCAACTTCGCACGCTTAGTCATACTGCGCCATTTTGCTCTTCACGTCTCCCCAACCCGGTGAAATAATACAAATATCTCGACGTATAGAACTTGACTGCAAATTCAACAAAACATCGTGGCTATTTTGGCCAACGCTAATATCTACTTGAACTAACAGTATCTTGAAATCTCGTTCAAAGCAGTGTAGGAATGGTCCACCTTTGCGATCTTTGCGTATTTTTCGTCAGAATTACAACCTAGAGCCGATCTAGAGAAATGTGCCAACGAAAGAACATATCCAAAATCAGAAAAAAAAAACATAAATCAGAGCAGAGGAACCAGCTACCAACTGTACGGCGCGTTACTTGTGGTATGTGCTGCACCTACGCCGTCGCACGGCCAAACACCATGTTCATACAACTTCTCTCCAGCACCATCTGCAGCTCTGCTCAATATTACGGCAGCCACAGGCTGATTACCCAAATAGCAAAAAGGACAAGCTGCTGACGCTACCACCAGGGATGTCTACATACAATATGTAGTAAGCCCCCCATTGTTTCATGTAGCCGGAGCGGCTGGTTTCTGTACCGGAAAGCACCGGTCTGGTGAGACAGGCTGAAAGCCAGCATGGTCAGTCACATATCTGTTTTTTCTCTCTTTGTTTGAACAGCCCACATTATACACGTACATTATTACCCCACCATCGGGGAAACACTGCGTTGGCGAGGTTGAGCGTAAACATGATGACCGTCTGGGTCATCTGTGCACCGGTGTCGAGCCCGCAGGCCAGGAGATAGTTGTACTTGCGGAACCACACAGGGCGGTATCGCAGCATGTAGCCCATAAAGACAAGAGACAGGACAAATGAGGTGAACAAGTTGGCTGTCTGGAAGACGGGGAACCAGGTGGCGCCCTGCATGATTACGACGGGGTTGCACCGCGTCTCGAGCTGCCATTTCGGCCTCAACCTATGAGCGGCATACACGATGACGACAACAGCCGGGCCCAGCAGAAAAGACCAGTAGATCCACCGGTATTGCGAATGCGGGGAGAGGATGGCTTGCGGCCCAAGGACACCCCAAAGCACCGAGATGGAGTAGTAATTCTTGGACTTCAAGGCCAGCCACGAGTTCGAGTGCCGCGCGCCGATGAGAACCGCCTTGCCGATGCGGTCGATGACGAGGCGCATAACGGCATAGTTGACAAACGGGCCAACAAGTGTTCCGTATATTTGTGCGCAGAACATTTCCTTCTCGGGGATTTTCATGTACTTGACACCACGATTAACATGGGGAGCCGCAAGAAAGAATCGGAAGACTTGGCTGACGACATACAAACCCAAACTTGTAATCGCTTAGTAGATTCAGATTCTGGCCATGGTCTCAGTATCAGCCACAGCCTTGATAGAGGGACGCTCGTATCAAAAAGTCAAGACCCGGCCTACCTGCTCGAGAACCATACGCCCGTACGTCAAGCTTGCGAGCACGGCGCTGGGGTTGCCACGGAACAGCGCGCCAGCGACAATCTCGGACAGGAACGACAGATCAACCTGCATGTTTGCTATGCCAAACAAGACGCCGTTTGGAAAGGTAAAGATCGTCGACATGGCGGATATAACAAAGAACCCCCACCACGGGAGGCCCAGGTCGGCGCCGTAGAGACATACTAGAGATAGACATGTGCAAACGATGAGCAGACAGACATACCACCAGTGAGGCACGCGCGCCGCGCTACTCATCAGCCTAAGATACGGGTCGTCTTCGTAGTCGCTGCGCACGCCCGTGAACGTGTTGATGGCAGCCCTCAGCGCGTCCTTGCCGTGCCAAAGAATTGCGAATGCAATCGCGGCTGTCGAGCACGCAAACCCCCAGAAGAAGTACATTACATACGAGCCAGACCAGTAGAGGTCCGAGTAGGCCTCCATGACCGTCTTGTTGAGTGTTTGGCCGCCGGAGAGCACACGGCTGATGTTGTAATCGGCACCCGACTTGTCGAATGTGCCCGACGACATGGCTGGAAACCTTTGGCTGCCAAGCACGTTGGCGAAGAACATGATGGGATACAAGGCCCAGCAGACGATGAGAGCTCCGGCCATTTGCGAAACGTTGGACCACAACGGCGTCACCAGGGGCCGAAAGAAGCCCGCGTAATTCCAGTCCAGTGAAACGTTCAACACACCGAAGCCCGAGTATCCGGAGCCGAGATTGAACCCAGTCCAGCTGTTTTGAGCCATGTAGCATAGCAAAGCCAAGGAGGAGAGCATCGCTGCAGAAAAACAAAATCACAAGGTTAGTCTAGCGCAGTCAACTGATACGGGATATCAGTCACGCGTAGCCACTCACGGCATATGACGCCCGGAATCCATTGCCAACAGAAGGTGATGCAGGATACGTAGGCAAAGAACTTTAGGTATTTGTTGTGGGTGACGAGAGACGTCGAATGCATGGCGTTGAAGAGGGCGACGTTGGGAAGCACGCCGGGATAATAGAACTTGGGAGGCCGCACGAGAATGTCCCGGAACAAGCCGGCACATCCGTAGCCCATCAATTGCGACGTTAGAAGAAAGAGAATTCCGTATCCTGGGCTGACTTTGCGGTCAAAATACAGCTCAAGGGCAGAAAGGGGTCCAAGTCCAAACGCCGTCCGGCTCTACAAGGCAGTCAGTCAGTCTTGCGATCTTTGAACGGCGACAACGAGAACAGACCAGGAGCCAGTCAGTACTCACGCTACCCCAGTAGGCAACAATAATCAAAGCGTGCTCCTTCGCATTCCATGGACCGGGGTTGAGGCTAAAGGACTTGTTGCAAACGACCACCTTCTTGGACGGCAAGGTCCGAGCCATGAAGTCCCCCATGGCCCATGACAGCAACTGGACAATGTAGCTGGATAGTGTGGAGGAATAAGGCTTGAAGTAGTAGATGGTCGACACGGCATCGCCTACAATGACCCAGAAAGTCGACAAGACCCAAAAACGAAACGTCAGGATGGGCTCGTTTGGGTTATTGCGCAAGTCAACAGTCTTGGCGACGAGCAGCACCGGATACGTCCGGAGACGCGGGTCAGAGAACTCGGCCGTGTCATCTTCTTCCGAGACTGATCTCAACTCAGAGATGCTCGACTGCGCAATGGCTTCGGCAGGGGACGACCCCTTTTCACTAGAAGCATCGGCTACTGCCATGGCAGGAATATGGGACGTGGTATTCGGGCCGGGTCTGTTGAGGGCTATATATGAGTTGGCAATAATTGCTAGACAACAGCCATGATAGCCCAAGACATTATGGCCAAAGCTGCCGTGCAGGGCAGCAGAGCCCATGGATATTTATATGCTTTACTATAGCAAAACCCAGCATGCGTCACTCGGTATTGTACTCCATTGTAACCCCGAGCATCCATTCGCATCCACTAGAGCCTGAATACGCAGGTTACATGCGGCAATAGCCAAGGGAGAGTCTGCTTGCCGTGGGTACTGATTACTTTCTAACGATTCTGCAGCATTTCCATCAACTCCATATCCCAACCCATCCGCAGTCACGGCCTCAACAGGCTACAAAAGAGCACAGTGATGTGCATGTTTCCTTCAACTAATAAAAGAGAAAAATCTTTTGTCACGTCTCTCTCTCAGACACTTATCTTGCCGCCATTCAACTAGTCTTCTACTTGTGCCAAGTGGCGTTATAGACTCGTTCCTGGTCAATCTGAAACGCCCGCAGGGCCTCAAAATTGATACAGTCGTGCTCGATACCCCATCCCGTGACCGTAGACGCCTCTCCAAGCTGCCCGTCTACAACGAGAGGAGAGTGTCCCTCGACGGCAAACCCAGAGCCGCAAGAAATCGCCTGCCTCAGATACTCAAAACAGTGGTCAATGTGTGCGTCCCAGCTCACTTCCGGATACAGACCAACAACGGGATGGCCCCTTGTTTCACTTGCCAGTAGTGAAACCGCACGATATTCTGCCACACATGGTTGGCATGGAATTCAGGCCATGATATCAAAAAAGGGCAAACTCACCAGACAGTGCAACTGATGGAGCAGCGAGACGACGTAGAATTTCCGCGGAACGGGACTCGCCATGTTCTCGTGATGAAAGGGAGGACCGCTCCCTTCTATGTATCCATATATCTCAGGGTTTTCGATATACAAGGCGTCGTGGGCTGGTGCGTGCATCTCAGCATCAAAAAGATCTACTCGGGGGGGCATTGGTACTGGGTTACCTGCAACTAGGTGATCCCAGTTCTGGTGAGTCTGATTTGACGGGCCAATGTATCGCTCGTCAGGCAGAAATACTCTTTTTACGCGGGAAAACACCTCTGGCGGGAAAGGATGGGGAGATGAAAGGCCGGGTATATCAATGACTCGAGGATGATGGTACAGATTGACAGCCACGAACCAGCCAGACGCAAGCAGGGCGAGAATTCCGTAGTAGAGTATCATGCGGAAATTGCAGCTACGCTGAGGGGGGACATAAATGTCCTCCATTTCTCGACTCTCGTCATCCGACTCCCGAGCTGGAAGTGATGTGAAGGACATGTCGTCGTGTTTCATGATGTGGAACTGACGGACTTGGCAGTAACAAGTAAAGGCTGAAAATTTGAAGAATAAAGATTTTTGGAAGCGTATGAGATATCTGGCAGGTACCCTTCTGTCGATAAAAGGTGGTATCCTTGTTGCACTCAGCGAGCGGGAAAGACGACGGCTCATGCTGGATTCCCATGCTCCAGTTCCAATGGCAGTCGACGAGTGACAGTGAGAGTACGTCGTTTGATGCCACAGGACTCCAAGCCGCATGTGACACTAGGTGTCATCATTTTGCGTTTCCAGAGCAGTAAGTAGTACTCTGGTTTGCACTGTGAAAGCAGACTCGTTAGGCATTCTCATCTTGCATTGTGGCCTTGCCCATGCAACTCCACGCCCCCCGTCTCTGGTTTCACACAATTTCTGAGCAGAAAAAGCCTTTCTGAGTCAATTATCCAGTGGTACGCAGTAATACCTCCATCTACTGGGATAGTTTATCTTCTTCCATCTCTAAACACACTTTCAGCACATCACAGACCATCACAATTCAGACTTTTTGGCCACACTTCCGTATCTCACAATGACTTACTCAGACAACCTTGATTCTCCCAGTGAGCCTCCCGGATACACCGCAAAGTCCGATTTCAATCACGGTGACACTATGGAGGATGAGTCTCTTCTCCGGATTATGAGCCAGAGGGATTCTCGTCCCAAGTCTAGGCTGATGGTGCCCAAACTTGGACATGAAGCATTGGCTGGCCATCAACCTGGCCTTCACATCCTTCAATCTGGCCGTTGTTTTGGTTTTGGCTGTGCTTTGGCGGAGTGAAAGGCTCACTCTGAGGCCGGCATCGTCGTCGACAGTGTCTCTTCTCCCACCATGTCAGTTCCGAGCTGTTTGCTTCAAATGCAGCATCAGGCAGACTAACCCCCCTGATCGACAGCCCCAGCAACTGTCGCTATTGAAAAGGAACTTCGTCCTTTCTCGCTGACCTCGCCATATGACAAGCCCCCGGGCCCAGAGACGGATCAGCTGTGGCATGATCTTGTGAATAGTGAGTGTATGACGAGCGTATGAAATGGGCTCTATCGTGCTAATCCTTCCATCGGTTAGCCGGGGCCATGTTTCCCCTCAGCGAGGAGCAATTCTCGGAAGTCAATGACAACATCGAAACCGGTATTAGATATACCCACGACCCCCAAGGGCGATTCCTGGGAACCTTGGCCGCAACCCACCAGATTCACTGCGTGGTAGGCAACCTTGTCACAAGCAGAGTTCCCCCCTGGTCGTTTGTGCTAATACGGGGTTTCCCAAAAATACAGGACGCTCTTCGCAAAGGCCTTTGGTTTCATTACGAACACTACAGGGCAACAAACGACCCTCTGTTCATCGATAAAGATCCCCCCGAGGAGCACCTGAGTAAGCCGCCCAAGACGTCACTTGATCGGCGACGGAAATCTAACATGAGCAGTGCACTGCGTCGAGATGCTACGAAACGCAGTCATGTGCTTTGGCGACGTGTCCGTCATCACGTACAACTGGAAGAAGGGACACGATGCTCCCAAGGGCAGTTTCAAGAGCCTCCACGCCTGCCAGAAGTGGGACAAGATCGAGGACTGGAGGGCAATTCACAACATCACCGAGGAAATCAAGACGCTGGAAAGACCTATCGGAATATTTGACGAGGACACGGCAAAACATGCGCGCGCTTCCAACGTGGACGCCATGGCGGAGCGCGGGTAGTCGACTCCTGGATGGCTTGTGTTTTGTTGCGAGGATGACTTGACTGGGGGCAGAAAAGGCTTTGTATTGTTTGAATCTACAACTTGAATTGCCCTAGCACGGATCACGAGAAGCTTGCTAGGTAAAGAAGCCGTTTGCTTGGGCAGTGACTGGCACTGTAGGTCTAGGATAAATGACTCCTTTGCTACCAGATTTCCGTTTATTCCCCGTCCATACAACAAGTTGTTGACATTGTATGCCAATATAATAATTTATTGAGAAATAAAAAATAAAATAAAAAAGGGCTAGACGCAGGACATGTAGTAACACTGTATTTTGGCCGTGCCTAGGACAGGCAACCGTAACTAACCACGCAACACACCATGAACGCATCGCGATGCGTCAGACACGCTAGCCGTATGCCAATGTATACATGACGAATGGCCGGAGCAAGATACTGGCTTGGTGTGAAAAATCATGCGTGTGAACAGCGCTGTACACCGAGTTGGGTGGACGGGAGGCCACCAGTTCCATGCCAAACTAAACGCATTCGATGTGGGAAACCGACACAACCCTTTGGTGTGTCATTTCATGCACGGAATTCGCTGTACGCTGTAAGCTTGCATTGTGTTGTGCGCGTCGGTACAATTACATGCATATTTCCCATCCCACGCGATGCAGGCTTATATCAGGTTGCATTCAAGGAAACCAGAACGTGCCGTTCGACTCATCGTGCCGCCATCAGGTTGGCACAATGCAGCGTTGGCGGCACCACGCCAACACCAACGTCATCCGGCGATGTACTTGTGACGAAACTGGTCTGGTGATGGAAAAGCTGGGCTTCGCGGATACGCAGGGGCTCACGCAGAGAATCACGAATGGCCAACGGGGCCCGGTAGATACGGCAGGCACCGAGCGATGGTTACGAAACGTGCTTTTTGGATTCACTGCCTCGAGATATCTATTCAGGAGTTTTCAACCCATTTCCGACACGTCAGGGTGGCGAGTCAAGCGCCCTCGCCCCCGCGGGCTTCAGTGGTATCATGGGAGTGCCTTGGGGCATCTGGTGATCCACGGTCCACTGCCATATCCCGTCAAAGTCTCGACAAATCTGCCTGGTGTTGAAGTCGGGCCAAGGCCGCGACCGCTGCTGTATCCAATGCGCCGTCACCAGTCCGACGTCTGCGTGGCACATGGCGAACTGGCGCAGCATCTCGACACAGTGATCTGCCATGCCTAGCGTGAGCCCGTCGTTTTTGGTCCTTAGGTTTTGTTTGCCAAAATTTGGACTGGCGAGATGGTACTTACCAAGGTGTATCTTGAATGTCTCCTCTTTGTCTCTAAAGTCGGGGTCGTGGACCCTGTAGTAACTGTATTTGAAATGGGAAGCTTTCCGGAGCAAGTTCTATTTGACGCGTTAGACTATGACATTTCCCGTCCTGGCGAAGCAAGGGCCTGCTCACGACACAGTGAAGCTAGAATAGCGACGAGGCGTCAGCCAACACATGCCGAGTAGGACACGGCGCGTGAGCATACTTGATGGGAGAACTCGGGCTGCAAAAAGTAGCCGCCTCCGAATTCCGGCGGATTCGTAGCCGCCGTCTCGGGGCTCTTGCCGACCCTCAGGAACTCTTCTTCTGTCAGTTTGATGTCCAATGGGCGGACTGTTTGCCTTTGCCGTCAGCTTCGACCCTCGACGGTGTTGTGCGGTAACCTACACATTGATATCTTGTCCCACGCCTTGTCGACATCTGGACTTGGGGGACCTCTGTAGGGAGACGGCCAACGAATGGAGCCGTTTCGCGTGGTCTCAGACAATGTGTATGGGACTTGCCCAACAAGTGGCGCTTTTGCGCAGACAGTTAGTTAGATATTCGTCCACGGACTTGCGAGGGCAGCCCCCTACAGTATGCGGACGTGTCGCGAAAGCATCTGTTCTTCAAGCCGTGGTCCTGGTACCAGATCAGCCAGATCAATACTATGATGAGGCAAACACATAGCGTCGGCCAGCTATATTTGAAAGGGGTGCAGCCGTCTTCTTTTCTCGGCACAATTGCCCTCAACTGGCCGTCGCAGCGAGGACAATGCTGTGGTTTCAGCCTGGCTGACTCCTCATCATGGCCGTCGTCGCTGTCGGACTCGAACCTTTTGTATGTATCGCGGGAAGGACTGGGGTGACAATAGAGAGAAATGGGATGAAACTTTCTCAGAAACCACTCTGAAAGGGGTGAGAACATGGCTTTGTATACAGGTTTGTCACCGTGTGCTTGATATGCTTGGTGTGTTTGAGGCGGAAAAGCCGACATGTCGGTTTTGGGGGGGCTGTTGTTGGTGGGCATGCAGAGCAAATATACTAGGAGCGGCTCTACATGGCAGAGTTACTGTCATGTGATACAGTGCCAGGAGCTCAAACTTGTCACTGGAAAGCAATCGAGGCTTGCTGGACGGCATGTGTGTCAATTTTCGGGCGTATGCGGGCATCACTGGCTCGCATCAGCTCGTTGTCGGGCTGCCAGATAGCCCTCCAAGGAAATCCACCAAAGACTACATATGTACTTTTGGTTATCTAAGGAGCTTCCATGGCTAGTTAGTGGCCGGGGCTCTGGATAGTTTGGATATTTCTGCAGTCAAATTCGTGGGTTTCGTCGGCAGATAACTGCGGTTAACTGGTGTCTAATACCGAGCAAAATAGGCTTGTCACGTTGATGATGGATCGTATATCGTAACCTATTGATGGTCTGTGAGCGAGCCGTAGGAAGAGCTAGCTGGAATAGAGTCGAAACTTCAAGTGGAAAATATCCCGGGTGGTGCCTACGTGGTTGAGCAATATTTACTGAAAATACAGACAAGAGTAATATATCGGTTTTAGCGGCTAGCCAAGAGAAATTCAACATGTCCAAGACCTTTAAGATTGTCTAAAACCGCCCGTCGTAGAACGACTTTTGACCAAATCACATACTTTGATAAATGGCATTCAATCATTGTAATCGAGCAACACCGACGTCACTGGACAAGCACAGAAACACTTTTCCCGGTCTTCTTCGCACCGCAGTAGATTTGAAATAAGCAGTTCAATCTTGAATCTCTGCTAAAAGAAATTGCAAGCACGTAAGGAATGTAGTGATGCAGCGCGCCTGCAAACGAGGGAACTGGGAGGATACCACTGACTCCTGAGCTCACCAGCCCATTTTTCCATCAACTCATTTCGCCGGAGCAATGCTCTCTCCCAGCATGTGTCTACTCATCGTAGCCGTAGCTTTGCCAAACGCCGTCCAGCGCAGTGAAGAGTCCCGCGTCGACTTCCTCAGTTTCCTTGTCAGCAACAGCTCGCTTCCCCTCATCCATAACATCTCGTTCCACGACGACGCTTGCCGCAACTTCGCCGTCCTTCTTCACTATAGTACGACATGTTAGCAGGCTTCTCCAACTGCAAAGAACAAAAGATTCGATTTACATGGGACAGCGGATGCCGACATGACCAAAACAGCGGCGAGGAAAATCGTATTGAAATGCATGGTGGTGGATGTAGTTGGGAAGGCTTGGTAGATTGTGCCGAGCGTATGAGCTGCTTATGATTGATGAGTGGGAAAAACAAATCTCAAGTCAATTGCTACGAGTGCCGTGAACAGGACTTGGATGCCGACGATGCTGGCTGGTGGTTTATGATGTGTTTGTGCTCTGCCTCGTCACAAGCCGGGGCATACCGAGCTGACGGGGTGAATCATGCCAACCCCCTCCAAGTTTCCGCCGCCAGCGCTGCATTACTCTCATGCAGGATGACCCGGCTAGATTTACGAGGAAGTTGCGTTTGTGGCACGGGAGGTGTCCTGGCTTGAAGACTCCAAGTCATCACGCATCCTTGTGGGTTGCGTGGCATTCCAGTCAACGCACGTCAGCAATTCTGCGAGCCTTGGCTCAGGGGCCTGCAAGGTGCTAGTCTCGGCTGGCATTTCTGGCATCTGAGGTGAGAACCAAATGCCTGGAGGCCAGCGTTAATCAAACCCTTCGGGGACAAGGTTTACATGTGACGAGACGATGCTTGGAAGCGTGGCGGACTCGAACCGCACCAACATTGCTGAAACAACTCCATCCCGATGGAATCACCACAAACAATGGTCGACTATAGTTTCCAGCCCCTTGGTCTCCATTCAACAAGAAGAGACGGCTTTGATATGGGTCTTGGAGAGAAGACGCCGTACCGTCCCCTTGGCCCCGACGGCTCAGACAATGCAAGTTTCCCATGTAATCTCAGCGGCGAAGACGACCTCGACAAGACCGCCTCACAGTCTTGTGGAAAATGCCTTGTTGCGGTTCTTTGTCTGCTTTTGATTGTCACCAACGTCATATGGGCTGCGTACGCATCTTCAGGCCCGCCATGTACGAGTATACAACAAGAAAATAGCTGTACGTACAGCGCCAGAGCCGTCTGCACCAATGATGACTGAAAGTGGTAGACCCCCCTTCCCGCACAATACTGCAGCCGATTTATCAAGATACAGAGTTCAACGAGGAGGGCGAAAACAAGGACCGGGCAGACAACCTGTGGCAGGGTCTCTTTCCAAGTAAACACGAGCCCACTACAAGAGGCTTTTGCAGCTAGTACTGACGAGTGAAACAAAAACCAGCTGGAAACGGAGTCGTTTCCTTGAAGAAATCGGAAGCCCAGGCACACGGTCTTCATGAGACGGCAGCCGACCCGCTGGATGAAGAAAACGGCGTGTACATTATCGCTGGGTTTCATACGATGCACTGCGTGGTACGCCTGTCTGATGATTTATTTTCCCCAAATACCAAAATTTCGCTAATACTCTCGACTGTAGACGGTGCTTCGCAATTCGCTTTGGTATTATCGCCGAGGGGAGGAGCAGACGGCCCCCTGGAGTCACATTGTGCATTGCCTGGATATGATACGGCAGACACTGATGTGTAACATGGACACGACTCTGATGTGGCTTCACGATCCGGATACCTTTGCCGATGGACAGTTGCATGTCTGCAAAGACTATTGGCAGCTCCATCAATGGGCAAACCAACACCCCGGATGAGTTGGCAGCTTCGAAAGTTATGGATGATTATATTGAGGCTAGTCTCGCATTTTTTGAATTTTTTTAGTTTTCCATATCGTCTATGTACGTAGTCTTCAATCTGCTTTTAAGTTTTACAAGACACAATTTTTCACCAAGGAGATTTGGTCCCAGAAAAGTCTTGTACAAGTTCAACGGCTTGATTTCTCAACGTGGTGGTCCCCCCTTCATACATCCACACCAGCATCACCCCCTTGATCCGTCTCCAGTCTCAAAAAGTGCCCTCGTACGCGTCTAGCTGCTGCTTCTGCCACGCCATCAAAGAATCCCAGTTGACACATTGCCGAATACCTCCCCAGCCGAGGGGATGATCAAACGGATCCCGCCGCAACTCGTCCGGCGTTCCCGGAGGACTGTTGGGCTCAATGACCCAGTTTCCGCCGCACATGATGGTCATGCGGAGGTACTCGATGCAGTGGTCCATGTGGTAGGCGGTGTCTTGCGCGGCCCTCTCCGATTGCTTCGACAGCGTCGAGAGATGGAGCTGCAGCTCAAAGTAGCGGCCTCTGATGACATTCTGGGTCGTCGAGACGTCAGCAAAACAGAGAAGCAGACGGGGCTCGGCCGTGCTTCCTTACCAAGCAGTGCAGTTGATGCAAGTTGGAGACATGATAAAACTGAGGCGGCAGCTGCGACTTGGATGTGTGGTTGAATGGTGCCTCGAAGCCCGGTCCCAAGCCATGGGCAGACGGGTTCGCGATCCAGACGCTTTCCGTTGCTACACGGGCTCAGTTAGCAGCGAGCATGAAGAGAAGATACGGCGGGTGCATTACTCTTGATGAGTCTGTGCCACATGATGTTGCTAAAGTTTGAGAAACCGATGTATCGACTGTCGGGAACCCACGCCGTCGGAATCGGAGGCGTAAAGACCTGGGCTGGGATCACCGACGGCAGCTGTTGCGCTTTGCGTTCTGGCGTCGAAAGAGCCAAAAAAGGAGCAGTTGCCGTCAAGCCGAGTCCCAGCCCTACTATAAAAGTCAAGAGATGGAGCAGCACGGAAATCTGCCTGCGCCTTTGCGCTCGTTGAAAGGGGGCACGGCTATTCTCGTCACTTTGTTGGGGAACAGCCTTATAGAGTGCCTTGCCCTTCCGCTGAGTCGTTCCAATAGTTGGAAACATGGTAGTACTGTATATGAGTCTCGACATCTAGAGGGCTCTGGTCTTTCCTGATCGGCGTCACGGAAACCAGGTGGGAGATTTCCGCGCGGTTGGGCTGGCTTCGGCGGTGCGTTCGCAGCAACATAACCTGTTCAGAGTGTGCTACCAAGTAATCAGCCAAGTCTCGACCTACGGTTCGCAGAGGTAGCATTGGGAGAAACGCGGAGTGAGCGAAAGTGACAGTTCAAGCTGGCTTTCGGGCCAAGCTGCATCAAACTGTCATCCTGCATTGGCCCACCTCCCTGGTCCCCTTGACTTGCCATACAGGGCATCTGTGAAGGCTGAGGGGCAACAAGCATCTCTATTTGCAGGCACTGTGACTGTTGCGAATAGAAAACCAGTTGTGTTGTTGCTTGGGAAGATTGTGTAATGGCGAGCCAGAGTTGTGGGCGGTGAGGTGTATTGTTGGGGAGATATTTTTCTCCGGTGAATAGGAATACTGAGATGGCCTCCTAATCAATTAAACAGAGTAGAGTGCCGTATAATGCTTTGGATGATGCGTTTCCCACATGCCGCCGTTCTGTGTGATATCATGTGGCTGCTCGCCGGGACCTTGGCTCGGTTGCCAACCAGGTGTGCCGCTGCGCCTTCTTTTGTTTCTTGAAACATGGCTAAATTGCAAAGACCAGTCGATACTCTCACCATCTATTCCAGAATCTTGAAAGGCGCACGAATCCAATACAAGGCGGTGACAATTTGCTCGCCTCCCCCCGTCCAAAGCTTCGCGGGATACATACATCTTCCCATACATTCCCTCGAGAGGGTCGGCCTCGACCAGAGTCGGCCTATCAACATATTCTTCTGGTTCATTGAGAGCGAGAAAGATTCGATCACAGCACCGTTGACCTTGTATTGTAAGCCTCTTCCTTCTTCCTCTTGCTCGGCAGCCAACTAACCGCTCGGTGCACTGCGCGGCAGTAAATGGGGGACCAGGAGTAAGTGAAGATGCCTGCCTTTCTACCTCATCTAAATCTCATACTAAATACAATCCATCCACAGGCATCAAGCAGTACGTTACGAAGCCATCTCTTGACCACCAAATTCGGGACCGCCAATCTTAACCCCCCTGGGCAGCTGCCTCACTCTTGAGAGAAAACGGACCATGCCGTGTCAACGTAGACGGCAGAAGCACTCACACCAACCCCTGGTCATGGAACCGGGCATCAAACATGTTATTCATTGATCAACCGGTAAACACGGGTGCGTATGTCAATGATGTAGTACCCGGAGAACCCTCGTTCTGATTCCATCCAAGGCTTCAGCTACGACATGGCAGCAAATGCCACCGTCGACTATCGGGGCCATTACATGCTGCAAGACTTTTCAGACACGGAAATGCCGCAAGACGGCCGGCTGATGGAAGCTTCCACGGTAGGAGCAGGCTCTGTTGACAACGAAACGGCAGTAAACTGCACCGAGGCCGCGGTTCGTGCCCTCTGGTTGTCTCTCTCCATATGGCTCAAAGACTTTCCCAGGCCGGCCTCGCGGGACAACAGCATTGGGCTCTGGACGGCTTCATACGGCGGTCATTACGCTCCGGCCTTGTACGATTTTGCCATGCAGCAAAACGCCAGGCAAGACACAGACCCCAAAGTGTCATTCCACACAATCGGCCTCATCAATGCGTGTGTCGACGCGCTTGTGCAGCTGCCTGCGTATCCAGACATGGCGTACAACAACACGTATGACTATCAGCTGATCGACAAAAGTACCCTGCTATCCGCCAAAGACGCATGGGAGAGGCCGCATGGCTGCAAATGGAGAGTAGAGCGATGCCGCAGAGCTGCTGGAGCGCGGCCGTATCTGGGAAACGACGACGGCACAAACACTCTCTGCCGCGACGCCAACGCATTCTGCGGGCGACATGTTGCCAACATCATAGGCGCCAGCGGGAGGAACTTCTTTGACATTGGGCAAAGTACTCATCATCTCAGCGACCCGGGCCTGCACACGTACCTGAGCTACTTGCGGCAGACGGCGGTCCAGCATGCCCTCGGCGTCCCTGTCAACTTCACAGACCAGGCCACCGAGGTCGCCAGAGCATTCACCGAGACCGGGGATAATGTGAGAGGCGACTACGCGGCGTCTTTGGGCCGCGCCTTGGACAATGGCGTGCGTGTTTCTCTGGTCTACGGGGACCGTGACTACGCCTGCAACTGTAAGTCGAGATAATCTGCGGCAGTCCATGTCATTTCAGACAGGTGAACAAAACCCCTTGCTTACACGATGATCTAACATTGAAAACAAAAAATCAGGGCTCGGCGGCGAGGCACTGTCGCTCTCGTTTCCACACAAACACGCTGATGCGTTTCGCCATTCTGGCTTCCAGAGCATCCGTCTCCCGGCCGGTGCAGAAGATGGCGTCGCGTATGTACGACAGCGCGGCAACCTTTCCTTTGTCCGCGTGCTGGACTCGGGTCACACGGTCAACACGGCATGGCCGTCTGTCGGGTTCACCGTCTTCAACCGCACGGCGCGCCGAGTAGACGTGAGCACCGGGTGCGTTGACCTGGACCAAGTTGACTACTCGACCAAGGGAAGCACTTCCACCTGGCACGTCAGGAATGCGCTCCCCGTTGAAGCGGGAAATGGCGAGGGAATGTGCTACACCCTTGCCCTCTCCTTCTGCTCCCACAGGCAACTGAATGCCTACCTGACGGGATCGGCCGTTGTGCAAGACTATTGGATTGTGGACTACGGCGACGGTACGTGTAGCCCAAATCCAGTACGGCCGTGTAAGCCGCCGATATACGAAAAGTCATTGCTGCCACACGATTGGATATCGCGACAGGTCCTAGGCAGTGGCTGGGCCGACGTGACCTTTGTCATGTCCGTCGTCATTATCGTGGCATTTGCGGCCTGGACGCATCTCCCCACTGGCTATACCTAGCATAGAATGATACTTGGTGTTTATCGTCCACAAGAACAGAGGCCTACCCCTGTACTCCCTTTCTTCATGGTGTAATCTTCCTTACTATGGCAGTACATGTGTGCCGTACCTGTAGAAACCTAGCCAACCTTCATGTAGGATTATGCTCAGACTCCTTCGACTTCCAGAATGATGAATACTTGAACCGAACCTCTTGACGCCCTCTCAGCTACACTTCATCGTACCGATTGTATCTCGCCATGGCGTAAATCAAAGTATATCCAACGAGACTGAACCCCGCACTGACAAAGTATGGAAGGCCCATGCGTACTCCCCCAAGGCCGAGAGATTCAACCAGTACAGACGTCCACATGCGGCTCGAGACGACGTGGACGACCGTCTCTACCAAGCTAATGGTGGCGTAAAGCTCAGTTATGCGCCGCGGAGGGTAGAAGCCGCTGACAAAGGCCTTGAACGTGTCCAGAGCCCCTACAGAGAGGGCCGAGACAGAAATGGCCACCACAAAGGCCGCGCCGTTCAAGGCCAGGCCCATGCCAACGGACCCGATGACGTGAAAGGCGATGCTGAGGCGGAGGATGAGCACCTACATGCCGTGCGGGCTGCCACATCTACTCACGAGGAGCTGCGACGCAAAGGGCAGACCGGAGAGAATCAGAAAGCACACCACGGCCGTGTAGGCGTTGAGGTAGGCCACCACCGAAAAGGTCCAGTTGAAGCGCGCGACAGCCCACTGCGCCTGGATCATCTGGACATCGATGGCTAGAACCTTGACGACGTAGAAGAGAAGACTCCAAGAGAGCACAGGCTGCTTCCGTAGCTCTCGGCACGTGGAGGCGAGGCGTGCGTAAATGTCGTCGGCAACCCGGGATCCGTCCTTGGCCCGCTGCTCCCCGTGAACGTCGGGTAGCAGCGGGCTGCCGTCAGGCCGGGGCTCACCCATTCCTTCCGGCCGAGAAGCAGCTTGAGGCGTACGGAAGAAGGCGACAAGGGGCAGGTTGATTCCGTACACCAGAGCGGCCACGGGGACGGCGCTACGGGGATACTTGTCTAGGAGAACACCGCACAAGGCGGTGCCTCCGGCCCTGGCAACGACGAGCACCATGGACATCATGTAAAAGACGGAAGCACTATGCCGACCCTGTTAGCCCGTCTGCCGCGCAAGACATCGCACCGCCACGTACATACCGCTTCTCCGCCGTCATCCGGAAGAACAGCAGCGAGTTGAGCAGCACGTAGGCCATGGGCACGCCGCCGCCTACGCACTCGAATACACGGAAGAAGATGACCGAGTCCAAAGCCGACGCAGTCTTGGCAAAGTGACCTGGTGCAAAACGTGTCAGAAGGGGGGGGGGGACACGGCACATGGAACAAGCAGCGTACATATTGCAAAGAAGGCGACCATGGACATGGCCGACATGACCAGCCCGATGAAGAGAAGCGCCTTCTTGTTCGTCCTATCCGCCAGCCAGGCGTACGGTAGTGTGAGAAGGACGCCTGTTTTGCCCGCATCTTGGTTAGTAGCCCGCGTGTGCAAGGAGCCATCCACACACCTTGCATCGCCGTGACAAACTCTATCCACCCGTTGATGCGGGCAAGACGTGTTCGCGCAGTGCCGTCATGTCTGCAATCGTCGCTGGCGAGGATGCGGCAGACGGCCTCTTCCAGAGTCGGCACACGCGCGGCATCAAGGATTGTCGTGCCGAGAGTGACGAAGAAGATGAAGAACGGAACAACGCCCGTCCTACTAGCCCCTCTGGCATGTTGTTACTGCTCGTTTCTTGCTGAACGGACTGGCCGCGGCGACAAGATGCTCACCTCTGCAGCTGGCTGTAGCATTGACCGAGCGACACCCGAGGCATGGAATTGCAACAATACATGTGTATATCAGCGTCTATTGAAAAGGCTACCCGCCCGGACGGGAGATGAAAAGAAAGAAAACAAGACGAGGATGGAAAGCAACGTGGCATACAGAGTAGTTGGGCAGCGTCGGCGGGCGAGAAGAGACCGGGGGTTTCAAACCCACGGCCACTTGATGTTGCATATATCTGTAGGTTCATCTCATGAGACGCCGTCCGCGACACCATAACGTACATACGAGTAATCATCTACAGCGTTCTATACAGGCATCGTTCTGGCCCGCCATGCAGCCACAGGACAATCCAGCCGCAACTTGCGCATGAGACATGCACCCCCATCACGAGGCACGACAGATTTCATGTAGGGTTACACAGCGGCAAGTGGTGGCATTGTTCATCCAGAAACAGCCCTGCTCCTCGACAACTACCACCGCCCTCCTTCCTCTACCCCGTCTGATAACAGATCACTTGGTGCGGAGAAGCTGCTTGAATTCCACCAGGTACTCCGTGAGGTCGGACACGGCCTGTTGGTCCCCCAGGAGCTCTGCAATCTTGGCCAGGTCCATCTCCATGTGCGCCTCGCTGGTGGTTCCATTCACAATAGACACCCTTCCTAAACCCAGTACTAGCACGTAGAAGGCAGTCTCCCTCTCGGTGTGGAAGCGCTCAGCGACACGAGCCACAAGCTCCGAGCTGCGAATCTCGCGGTTGGCTTTCAGCAGGCTGAATGCTTGGTAGACGACGCCCGTCGTGCCCAGGTACTCGCGAATCTCGCCGTCGTATCCGTTCTCCGCCTGGAACCGGTTCTGTACGATTTCCGGCTTGACCGTGGCCGCTGCGTAAAGCTTCTGAAGAGCGGCACGGCCAAAGTTGGATACGCCCAACACGCCAACCCGCGACGGGACGAAGCTCTCCATGACGCGCCACGCGGCCGTGTTATCCTGCTCGTCCGGGAACGGCACATGGAGCAGAAGTGCGTCGATGTAGTCGACTTTTAGGTTCTGGAAAGATTGCTCAATCGACTCGCGCACCTGCTCCTCCAAAGGCTGGTCGGCATTGTACGGGAGCTTCGACTCGGCGTGCGCCCACATGGGAGTAAACTTGGTTTGTACCTGGATGGAAAATACATTTTTTCCCCATTTGTCAATGTTGCTTCCACGAGGTCTAAGGGGGGGTTGTTGGTGTTGTATTACAAATAGGTCTTCCCTCTTGACGCCCGACTTCACCGCCTCCTCGATGGCAACCCCGACGGCGGCCTCTTCATATGCAGAAGGGTAGTTGGCTGAGTCGAGTCCCCTGAAGCCCTTTCTAAGGGCCAAGGCCGTCAACTCACCCGTTCGGCCTTCCTTAAACGCCGTGCCATAGATGTGGAACGGGTGCACAGTGCCTGTAGAAAGACGCAAGGGGCTGAACGGGCCGGTAGACGTCTGTTGCGCCGTCATCATGTCTTGCAGCTTGTGATTGAATGCGACGCATGAGGGTCTGTACGCAAGGTAATGTTGCTTTGATTGTTGGTGCCAGCAGAAGACTGAATTGTATATATAAGCCAACGAGCGAGGCCTACGGTCAGCGTGCATGGCTGGTATCATCATGCGTACAGAGCCATGTTCCCAAGTTGGCGAACGCTTCTGGTATCTACTTTTGGCCATCGAGCACTGCCTGGAAACAAAAAAGCCCCTGATGAAAAAAATCTGTACTCACTGAATAGAGGGAAATGGCCGTGATCCGAGTTGGGCAGTTTTACACTTTCTGTACAACAGACTCCATTTTAGACTGAAAACACATCTGTTTCTTTCTTTTATGCTCCTCAAACTTGCTGCCCAGGGCATGTAGCCATGTGCCCTTGGTGGCCTGGACGAGGGCGCCGCCACCCTCGGAGTTGTGGTCGGCCACCCAGACCCAGGTGTTCTCGACGTAGGCGGACGAGGACCTGCTGAGGTGCAGGCCCAAGAGGGCGCCTTTGCGTTCGTCGTTGTTGTCGTAGCAGTTCTTGTTGATGCCGTCCGACCCTGCGGTGCCGCCAAAGGTAATCATGGAGTTCCAGATGGCAACGTCTCCCGCCGCGTTTCCAGCCATGTTGACCTGGGTGAGGATGGCTCCGGGGAGTCTATCGGCGTTCTGCTTGGGGTCCTTGACGTTGATGAAGTCGGATGTGGTCTTGTCGGCGTAATTGGGCGCGACGATGGATAGGTACTTGCCGCCTTGTACAAGGGCACCCGGACGCTTGCTGGAGCCGTCCTTGTTTGGGCCGTAGACAGGACGCTGGCTATAAGTGTTGGCATAAGTGAACTGGTCAACGTGTCGGGTGTTGTTAAGAAAAGTCTCGTTATTCCACTCAACAACTGTTCTGTCGTCGTCCCTCTCCAGATTGTCAATCAGAATAGATGAATACTGCGTGGTCGAGAAGCTAGCTTCAGAATTGATGGATTTGCAATCCACCATTGCTATCCACGGACAGCCGCCGTCATGCGTAACGGCCTTGTACACGGCATCAAAGGTCGAGCCGGTAATGGTGACGACGTTCCCTCCGCTAATTCGCATGCCACGGGTGTTTTGGAAAAACTCAATGTCCTTGTAGGCCATTTGCTGGTGCGCCTGGTGCCAGATGCCGTTCCAGCCGCGCTCAACTCGCACATCAGAGACGCCAAGGGAAGAGCCTTGTCCGACAAAGATACCAGTGTGGCCACCAGTAGGGCCAGATGTCGGCATCACAATCCTGACATTTTGCATATGTGCGCCTTGAGCGACACGCCAGTTGACGGCGCTGAGGTCCGAGCCTATCATGTATCAGTATCATCCGTGGAAACTATTTCGTGACCTGGTCTTTTGTCATAGTCTTTGGAGTGCCAGGTTGAAGTAGACTGACTTCCGTCCATATTTTTGGTGTCCAAAACCACGCTCTTCAAGCCAACTGTAAATGAAAGCTCGCCATGGAGCTTGCCATCCTTAGGTACCTCCTCAGTGCGCGGATCCAAGCCTGGTAAGAAAAAAACATCAATTTGTCAGTCAACTATTTCCCTGGCTGAGTTGTTGGGACAGACGTACCATTAACGAGCGTTCGCCCTCCTTGCCAATTTTAGGACGCCTTGATAGTAGGGGGCTGATAGAAGACAGACAAGACAAGTCAGCCGGGGAAGATCGTCTTGTACCACAATGACAATATCAACTTACATTAGTAGCGTCTCCCATTGGAATAGTTTCAACGCGAAGCTGAATTTGCGAGCCAACTTCATATGTCTCAGAGGGGAGATATACGACCTAAGTCGCACACTGTATCAGTCTCATGAATCCTAAGCTAGTAGTGAGTCTTTTCCCTGTCTCGGGAGTACGCACTCTTGGGCCTTGGCTGAGAAGCCTACCAATTGGATCGACGTTGTTTGCCATTGTTGCTGTCAATAGCACCCTTGGATTGCTCCTCGTCTCCAGCACTCACGGATTTGAAGACATCATAAGAGTAATCGTTCCCGAGATCCGGAGCGTAACCGCGGGCGTTTCCAGAGTGGTCCATGTTGGCGTACCAGAAATCAGAACCGGCAGCAGCAACTTGGGAGGTAGTGTTCCGCATGCCTCTTCCAGACTGACTAGATATTGCTGGGCTGGCAGACGCCATGCCTGCTAGCAAGGCAGTGATGGGCGCCGTCAAGAAAACCATGGCGTCTGTCGTGGTGATGAGAATATCCTAACGTGAAAAATTCACTCGGGAAAAGCAAGGATGGGGATCTCATACAAGATACCTCGAGGGGCATCGTGGTTCTTCATGTACTTATTCTGTATTCGGGTCATTCTCATATGGGTTAGGCGTGCTAGAACAGTTGGGCTAGCCAGAATCACAAGTTCCCCGCGTCTTTAACGGCAAATCTTGAATACAAAGGTCTTCTTTTTCGTAGTTCATGGTACTTTCCAGACCAAACTCTAAGTGAAGACATTTCACAATGTTCCCCTCCCTGGAGAGCTGACAATGAAGTCTATCCCGAGGTTGGGTTCTTGTCCATTTCTGGGCATATTATTCACATCCAAGGTATTACCATACGTCTCTCAAATGTCGTGGTTCGTTCTCGATTCCCCAAAAATCCGTGAAACCGAGAGCAGGGAAGGAAAGCGAGGTGCTGACAGATTCGTGGGATCGGGTATGTCTTTATATCAATGTAACTTCATGTTGTGCCCCATCACTAGTTAGTTCAGCCTGGATTCCCCTGATCGGCAAGGTTATCGACTCCACACTGCCAAATATGGGCATCATTACTTGCTCCAGCTCTCAAGATGGCAGTGAGGATGTAATTGCATGTAAGATCTATCCACCGCGCATTGCAGCTGCATCTAGAATACGTAAGTAAGCAATCTACTACATGGTATAATTTTTAAGTACCAAAACCTTGCTAGTAGGGTGACATGGGACCAAGAACCTTGTCAACTTGAATACGTAGTCTTGCATCCAGCAACATTGCAAAGCGAGACCATCAATAGGAAGTGGAGGCCCCTAGCTAGACCTTAGACACGCCATCATCGGAAGTGGACTAATGTGTTTGAGACATGTTCCACGAACAACTAGTTACCATTTTGATACGGCGTGGTTGTCAAGTTGTCTACTTCAATCTAGTAGGTCAGGCTGATTCAAACTCCTCACAGGACGGCGAGACTGCAGACAGCTCACCCTGCCGGACGGGTCCACTAGGTAGTATATGTTCGTAAAGATGACCCAAGACGATGAATCAACCTGGTGCTGTGTGGTAATGCTTTGGTCTGGCCGTGATTAGCGTATCTCACTGGGTCAACTTTATGGCGAAGCAATAATTCCGACATAGACCTAGCAAGAGACTATGAGAATTTTACGTTTGTCTTCCAGAATTACCTTGCAGTAGGTTCCATAAGTACTCGACCTCTTTGGAGTCATTCGACGACGCCGGGTGGTCGAAGACTTTTTGTCCACAAACTGTAGATCAGATTTTCTTCGCAGATCTTCGCGCTGCACCAGCTACAGCGAACAAAGCCGAAAAATCATGTGCGTGGCTGACAAGCTATCAAGGCACACATTGAGTGAAATGCTGGAAATGAAATCTGCTGCCTCTTAGGGAGCCTCAATGTTGGGTCTCGCAAAATGTATCCTTTTAGGGCCGAGGGATGAGGATTCCCGGTAGAGCGTAATGCACTGCAACCCTCTGCCGGGTTTACATAAGTGTCGCTACTGTTGGTTCACAAGAAGGCCTGACGACGGCACGAGCGGATTCGTGGAGTCTAGAGTTGTACTTGGCTGTCGACTTTATCAACCTGTGATGCAGATTGTGGAGGTGGCACTCAAGCACCAGCTCAAGTTGTTTGGGGTGGCCGAAAAGGACGGAGCAAATTTTCCCACGTCCCTTGGCCTTATCGCCTATCAGCCGTCAAGCCATCACCATCCCACGTGCGCCAACCAGGCCCTTCTCTCTCCTGCGCATTTCTATTTCGTCGACAACTTCTCTATCCGACTATATTCTGCTGGCCCGTCTCACCAAGCAGAGAATCCAGACTTCCACATCAGCCCGCCATCTTCCACCTTATCACCGACTCCGCTGGTACTCCCTGTTCGATTCCGCCTTCGTCTCACCGATAGGCATATTTGGTCCAAGACCCGACTTGCACTCCTACACTCCTTCTGCCTCTACCCACGAAGCCATCCTCGCAAAAATGGGCAACGTATGACAAAATACCTAAGTGCTTTGAGTCCCCAACAGCAGGCGTACTAATACATGGCGCATAGGGAGCCAAGGCACAACAGAAGCGCGAGCGCAACGCCAAGGACAGCAAAGTCGCCAAGTCGCAGCTCAAAGTTGTATGTCATTGCGCCTTTCTGTTGTCTTGGCAATGCAAACGTACCTCTTTGCTAACGCCGGTGCTCCCTCTCTAGAACCAGCAGGCCATGAACATTCAATGCCAGGTCTGCAAGGCCACGTTCCTCTCCACCACCAAGGGCCCTGCGTACGTGCCGACACTCCCCTTTCCCCTCGATGTCATATTAATTCCTATAACCTCAAGCGGCGTGGACTAATCTTTCCATTTCTTCATGCACAGGCTGCAGGAACATGCTACCAACAAGCATAGCAAGGACATTGGCGACTGCTTCCCTGGAAAGACCCTATAGTCGCCTCTGTTCAGCGGTCTCGAGCGGAAGTTTTGCGTCGTACAAGTTGAGTAGGCGTTGGGGGCAGAGATGAGCGAAAAGTTAGACAGTATCCATTTAGCACCGGCGTCAGCATCAGGGGAGATAGAGAGGACAGAGTGGGACGTAGCACTGAGTTGTAGACATTGTGACGATTCGTGATGAATTTCTTATATGATATTGACATTCTGCATCTTCTACACATACATCCCATCCATCACACATGCGATCAATGAGCCTCAACTGCCTTTGGAGCGACACCGGCAGCTGGCCCCGGTCCGGCGGCACTCTTCTTCGCCGCCGCGGCAGCAGCCTGCTCCTCCCTAATCGCCCTCAAAATATCCGGATACCACCTCTCCCCGACGTCCGGGTGGCTCTTGACCCTGTTCCTCAGCGTGGCCTCACCCAACGTTTTGGCCACGGCCCCCGCCCTAAACGTAAACTCGACATCGTCAATCCTCCCGCCCGTCCGCTCGATAACCTTCCTCCTCTGCTCCCTCACATCGTCCGGCACCCTCCCAACACCTACCGTTTCCAAGTCATCAAACTCGGCATCCAGCTTCACCCCCTGGAAGAACGGAATGGAATACCTGGCCCCGGATCCCGCAGCCGGCGACACCACTCGATGGGTGGTGCTCACGCAGACGCCCTGTGTCAACGCCTCCATCCCCTGCCCTATCGCCACAACCAGCGTGCCATCAATCGGCGGGCAGTCGATCCACTCCCCCTGGACATTTTGCACCTGCAGGCCCCGATGGGACGTAGCTTGGAGCAGGTAGCTCGTCAGCATGCTGTCCTTGTGTGGCCCGACTCCCTGGCCTTGGCCGTCTTGTCCCAGCTCCGCCATGTCGGGGTACTTTACTATCTTGAGCTTGTGCTGCTGGTCCTCGTCAAAGTACTTGCTGAAGGCGTCGCTGGGCAGCTTGATGGCCTCGGCGATGAGAGACGTAAAGTAGATGGAGATTTCGCTCATGCGCTTCATGTAGTCCGTGTAAGTGGCCCGAAAGCCGGGCGCGTAGGATTCAGCCGGCCACTGGTTCGGCGCCAGGAGGTTGTGGTACAGAGGAGCGCTTGGCGACGGGACAGGATGCTCGGTAGACAAGTCAATCTGTTCGCGGTGGTCGATTTCGCCGGCCGTGATTTCGGCAGAGAGCTGAGAGTACCCAAGGAAGGACTTGGCGTTTTTCATCTCAATTTTGAGTCTGACGAGGTGTCAGCCCGAGGCCACGGCCACGCTTTTGAACGGCAAGCAGATGAGTGTGTTTTTTTTTTGGAGCCGGGTTTCCATATATGGAGGAGCGATAAGCACGTACTTCTCTTCGAGAGGCAGGTCAAAGAACCCCTTCCCCTTCTTGATGACATCTTGGAAGAGTTTCTCTGGGATGCCTACGTTCTTGAGATACAAGAAACCCACTTCTAGGAGAGCGTAGCGCAGCTGTTGCAGGAACTCGGGCTTGGTGGCCGGGTCCCGGGCGAGTTGCAGATCCAGAATGGGAATCGAAGTAAATGACATCGTGGCCTGCGCTGCTTTGGACGTGGTCCAGACGGATAAATATTGACCAACTCTGACGTTCTTGTATTCCCCTCGGCTCCCTTTTATACCCAGACAGGTGAATCGAGAACACTGGAGCAGAATGTTCAACATGGACAGTCGATCGCCCTCTCTTGACATCCCCCAAGTCCCCCCCTAGGAATGGCGTAATCGCACGACCCCTCTGTGAGCCGGCCGGGGAGACCCGCCAAGTCGTCCATGGATGCCCCCCAGGTGCCACTTTTTGGGCGCCGCTGCCGGATATTGGGGCCAGGCATGGACTCCCGAGCTCGGTTCGGTTCCTCATAGGCTAAATCGCAGCACTTCACGCGACCTCAAAAGTCACTTTGCATTGGCCCTCGGTTCAAATTACACTGTTGTATTCGCTGTAGTAATACCCAAAGCTGGCTCTTCCAAAAATGCGCCTCGTACATCCACCGCCGTTGTATATACATTTCAAAACTTGCTCCCAGTGAAACCCCCCTTATTGCTCGGCAAGAGGCTTTGTGGCCAAAAGTCCCGTCACCTTGTAGAACATGTCCTCGATAGACGGGGCGGCAAATGCGGGTGCTGCATCGAAGATTTCCGTCAAGAACTGCTGAGGTATCACACTGCCGTAAGCATCGTCGTCATCGTCGTCATCCATGTCAACATCCTCATCCACTTCCCTTGCATCGTCCATATCGTCTTCGCTGGCAACATCCATTTCATCTGTTGCCAGTACCTCTGCAGTACTTGTGTCTGTATCGACGGCCCCGGACGGGCCATCTAGTTGGAGATCATGTAGCGGCTGAAGAGTTGCAACAGACGACGGGTCAGAGCCTTCAGCAATTACCCAGACCTGGGCTGCGTCATCGAGGGCAATGAAACCACTTGCCCCCGGTGCTGACACAAGGCTCACAATCCTATGCGGCGTGCTCCTAACCAGTAAAGGCTCTGGGTCTTCCGGGTCGAAAACGCCAATGCTCGATACACCGCCGATAGGGAGAGTGACAGCGAAGTGGCCCGAAGTATGGTCAACGGCAAGTTGATGCAGCTCGGTAACTCCGTAAAGTCTGGGGACGACGATGCCATATTCTAGCTCGTCGCCAACCACATCATACACTCTCAGGTCGCTAGACAAGACGATAATGAAAGAAGCCAGGGTCTGGATAGATTGAAGCTTGCCATCCCACAGCCCCTCAAGAGTCTTGACGATTTGCCCAGAGGCCACGTCAATAACGTATACAACCCCGGGATCAACGGCCCCGAAAGCGGCAAACAATGTAGAGCCATCTTCTGAAAAGACAACTCTGCCCTGAACCTCAATATGGCGTGTTGGGTTGATAAGATCCGTGCCATTTTCGATTCCAGTGCCGTCCCCAACAGCGATGACCTGGGTGCAGCCCCAAGACACAGCATCCCGGCCATTCGCGTCCTTAACCGCAACCCCGTTTTGCCGGCGAGACCTCGGTCTCCATAGTCGTACAATTCCATCAGACCCAATGGTTGCAAAGCAGCTTGATGTAGGATCAGACGCCAAGTCTAGAACTGATTCTGGGGAAGTGGTAGAATGAGGCGCGTTAATTCTTGACACCAATTCTAATGACTCAGCGCCATCTCTAACTTCCCAAAATTTGAGGTAAACCTCGTGCCTCTCGCGTATAAACTGATCTCTCTGGTCTGGGGAGACGTTTTCAACATCTCTGGGTGCAGGTTTCCATTCATCAACGCTAGCGAGCCACTTTCCATCTCCAGAAAAGTTGATGTTTGTGACAAAAGGTTCGTCAATTGGGTGTCCTTTGCTGCTGAGGTTAACATCCGTGGGTTGTGTTCGCGCCAGCGCTTGCTTCGAGACGCTAGTAAATGATTCCAAATCAAAAGACTGCAACAACGGCATAGAGAGATTTCCTGACAAAGTCTCCTGGCGGCCATTGCTGACACAAACGTAGAGTTTCGAGGGATCCGAGGGTCTAATAGCAGCCGGAATCGGTTGTCGTACGTGCTCCGATATGTTCCACACGCGTCGGACAAGTAAATCCTTCGGTTCCGACACGTCGATTGCTGCTGATTGAATTCCGGCAATGTAAGCAGTGGGTTTCATTTCAGCAGTAGACAAAATCATTGCTGAGTTGTCATCTAGATGGAGAACGTAGGAAGAACCAGTTTGTGAGACCACAATGTTCTCAATGCTCCCAGACAGATGCGGAAGGAAGTCCTTTCTAGACGTGTCAACCTGCCAAACAACGAGAACATTCTCGGAACCACCAGATATGAAATAGTTCCCTGAAACGAGTTAGTAGTTGGGCCCAAATTGCGATCAGGGAAGGATTTATGTACCGTCTGTTGACCACTTGAACTGCATGCACAGCTTTACGGTGCCAGTGATACTTCTGTACTTGAATCCCATCTTTCACAAACTGGGCTTTTCCAACAGCCCTGACATGGGACAAAGCATCAGGGTAAACATAAATGCCTCCTCTAGCGCCTCCAATAATGACATCGACAGCCGTGTCCGCCCCCATGTGGCCTTTTGTGCTCCCCGAAAACCGTGCATGTAGTCTCATGTCGATGGATGTGATGAGGTCAGGGGAGTCGAAGGAGAAGATTTCGTACTGCAATTGGTCAAGACTCTCAGCGGTTGCAGATGTAGTGCCTAGGAATAAGCGATCCTGAAATGCTCCCACGATAACCTGACCGCATTCACTGGTCTCGAGAATTTGAAGGCCATATCCGGGCTTCTGGAGAGACAAAATGCTATTTGACTTGTGCTTGCCACCGTTGACTAGTTGGTATGCAATGACTTCCATACGGTTCGATTTTTCTGACTCCGCAACCAAGAGGATCTCTTTGTCTTCGGCAAAAGCAACTGGCACAACCGCCAAAGCATTCGCAGTTTTGGAAGACGTTTGAAACGCAGGGGACGGGGTGTCTCCTTGAGACCAATCAACACAATAAATGTGTCCATCAGAGCACGCCACCCACACTAACTGAGGGTTGCTTTTTGACAAACGAGTTCCAACAATGTGAGCAGGAGTTGAACCCTTCGAAGCTGATGTATCGAGAGTGCTAATTGGAATACGTCGAATGAGCAGCGAATCGTTGGCGTTATATATTTGGATTGAGGTGTTGTACGTAATGATGAGGTATCTGTCCAGGCGTTAGAGCAGGTTGGGGTATGATTTGAAAGGCATCTCACTGTTCGTCTTTCGTAAGAATGGGATCAATGTCAAGCATTCGGCCGCCCATCGGCTTTGAAACTCGCCAGCCAGCCTCTCCGTCGTCAGACTGCCGGATGACTTGTTGAGGACGAAAAGAGCTCAGTTCCCCTGCCAGATCTTCATGGTTTAATTCTCGCTGCTTCAACTTTTGAGGCGTTGGCGCGTTGTTGCCATTAGCTATGCTTTCTCGTTTCTGCTGTCTATGTCTCTTCGACGTCGTCTCGCTTTCATTTACGTCCCTCTTTCTTTTTTTTGTTTTGTCATCTTTGGCCCGAGGGCCCTTACTTCCAGTCATCGTCACAGGTGTTCTCTGTCCGACAGATACGGAACGTGAAAATCGCAGACGAAGGAAGAAGCTTTGTCGCAACGGGCAATTTTTGAGGCCGTCGACAAGGTCGGCTTTGGGCCTCTGCTAGCACAGAAATTTTGGTCCCGCCATTGAACTTTTTGTTGATAAGATAAGGCATTCCGGCAAAACTCCGGCCAGACTCTATTTTCAGGTCGCCTCTGTAGACAAGGGCAATCTCGTCACGATCGCACCTTTCCATCCATCCATTTCCAGACACGCCTTGTTCTAGCATCAACTCTCAAAGAAAAAAATCATTATGATTATTCCTATACGGTGCTTCTCCTGTGGAAAGGTACGCGCATGCGCAAACTCCACATTGCGGTCCACCACTAATGTTTGCAGGTCACGGGGGACCTTTGGGAGCGGTATCTCCAACTCATCGCGGATCCGAGAAAAACCGACGGGTAAGCACATGCCGGGCAAATCACTACTGAAAAAAGGAATTCTCTAACGCTAATTAATAGTGATGCCATGGACGAACTTGGTTTGAAGCGTTATTGCTGCCGTCGCATGATCATGACCCACGTCGACCTCATCGAGAAACTGCTAAAGTAAATCAAACTAGCTGGGTTCCTTCAACATAGGAGTTGCTAACTGAATTTCCCTAGATACACACCAGACGGTCGAAACGAGAAGAAGCAACGGCTCAATGAACTAGCATGAGGCTGGATCATTCGCTGTCAATGAGAGTGCATAGGTCGGCGTTTCTTGGGTCGTTTCTTTTTCTTTGTTGATTGGATGGCAGATTTGGCGCTGGAGGTCAAGTTATGGCATACCCAAAAGAACTTTGCCTCCTTAGACAATTTGTTTAGGAGATTAAATGCTAGTCTGTTCTCAGCCCCCCTCCCCTTCGAGAGAGTCAAGTTCACAAGTTTATTCAAAAACTGTGTCTACGTAACAACGTTGTTGAATGATGTACTAGACGTGGCCTGTAGCCTAGGATAGCTCGTTCTCTGCCTAGGTTTATGTTCTCTACACCTAAACCAAAGGACTTCCTGTTTTGCACGTTCTCGTTCCATGTTAGCTCTAGACACTAGATATAGCAGAGTACCCTAGGTTGGGTAAAGTTAAGGTATGAATTGATACTGTCCTATGGCCCAAAGTATTCGAAATAGCGTAATCCATTAACGGATCTCACTCTTGTACACTGATGACATGAGTTGAGAAAAGCGGTTGTCTATTGCATCCAACGTAACTTGGTATCGGCTCCTCGACCTCCGGCAACACACCAAATCCTTGTCCATCTAGCCAGCTCCGGCAACCCAAGGTATCAATAGCCTGTTGGAAACGAGTTATTAGAAAAAAGGCCGTATTTCCCGACCGCAATACCATTCAAAGACATGCCTATGCTCTCTTTCAATCTCATCTCCAGGCTATCTCGCGTTGCTGCTTAGAGATGCTAAATTTAAATCGGAGCTGTATAAGGATAGGCTTATGGCGCCAAACGAAGCTTCAATGCTTTCGACGTGGCTTGCCGGTATACCTGAAACCGGTTATCAGGTCGCCAGTAACGTCGGGCAGGATTTGAGAGCTCAAATTCTACAATCGGCGGCCATATCGCGGCTATGTTGGCCAATAGCTCCCCGCTCGGGCAGACTTGGGTCTCTAAAGCTGGCTGCCGTGCAACCAATGCATACGGCCATGGATTACGGTGCGCTGGCTGCCTGTAAGTGTTGTCAAGAACTGCAGTCACTCAGCCGCGAAGAATTGAAGCTGGATGCACAGCACATGGCTTGCCAGGATGTGGCATCTAAGCGAGCTCTTCCAGCAAGCGTTCGTTGGTGTTGAATCTGGACGAAGACTTAAGGGCCCAAGTAGCCGTTACACAAGCATCTCGTCATTTGAGTAGATTCAGGGATAAAATAACTCAATACTTCTGCATCAATAGAAAATGTCGTAGACAAAAGATGCTATCTAGGAGAGACGTACGTACCAAGCCCAAAACGATTTCACGGAGGCTGCTCCTTCCCTGGAGCAATTTCAAATAACCACCCCTGCTGCGCTCCACAGTCCAAATTCTGAGTGTGAAAATCCTCCTTTCAAATCACGCACCTGCACACAAACTACAAGCCAACGCCTCTTGACTTGGTCGTTTGCTAGAGTCTAGGCAACCCCCCAGTCGCGCAGGTGTCGGGCTCCACCTGCCCGGCCTGATTTGATGTTGAAGCCGCCCTGACCAGATCTTCGGGACTAAACCGCCACTGAGAAACAAGGCAACGAGAGCCTGGGTCTGGTATTCGTCCACGGACAGTATGCAGTATCTACCAATGCGCCTGCAACTATTTATGTGCTTCTCAAACTGATACCGAGACATGGTTCAAACGGAGCGGCCAAGCTCAAACTTATCGATCAAAATGCGCGTTTAGACCATGCGACGGGGAGGTTGGTTGCACAAGCCTTGTGAGAGCTCCTACCTGATGCTGGAAGCTTGAAGGAAGGTCTTCACCGGTGAAGATTATACAATCCTGACCAGGATGTCAGCGTGCACTTTGCAAAACAGCTAGACAAGCAAGAGCGTGCTCACTTGCTGCGAATCACGTTCATCGATTCTGCTCAAACACCCCTCCCAAACCGCCTGCCAGGACACACTGCCAGAGGATTTACATCTCGAATCCTTCACGACATAGCAGGGATACCTGAGGCACGCGCGAGCTGTACCTGAATGTCTTTCCCATCAGCTGGCCAGAGGCGGGCAAAAAGATGCAAGACGATGGAGTCTGCCACGCACACCCTTTCTGCGAGGATGGAATATCTATCAACGAATTGCGACCTGTCGCCGGAAGCGAGCCGCAAACCCACTCGCCAGAGTTAAGCGCCGAGGCCTGTTGCCCTTCATGCAGCCCCACGCGTTGGCCGCATCGGGGCTCGTCCTTCACCTCCACCACGACGAGTAACGCGATATGTGAGTGGCTGGAACAAAGAGCTCTGGGCCGTTGCGGCAAGAGGGGACAATAGCGAAGAGAGCGCGGACCTGGCTGATGGGGATGGTGCGCTAGATTGGATCGAGAAGGGCCCAGCCGCTTTCTCTGTTCTTGATGGGACAACCCGCTTGCTTTCTTGCCGGTTGGGAAACTTTGGTTTTCGTCACGCGTTGGCTGTGGAAATAAGACACTCAACATCTGTTTGGGGGATAGTGCATGCAACTTGAGTACGCCTTTCGCCCTCCTGGTGTTGCGATTCACATGAACCAACAGCTTGTTCGAGTTTGTTGGTTGTCTGCCACTAGCTACGGCTCATGCTTCGTATTTCTCTTTCCATATCGCCCCGGAGCAAAAGTTTGCAATGCCTTCCTGGTGCTGGCGGTTCTGACTTCCCAAACAAAGCCTCCGACGTGGCTCATTGAGGGACGGGAACCCGCCGGTCAGATCATTCGGCCCAAGGTTGCTCTGTTCATCATCAAATGAGCCAACATTATCACCAGGATAACAGTTTCCAACACGGGGCCCCAAGCCCCTCATGTCTGAGTTTGGTTGGATGGCTGCGCCTGAGCATCACCAAGGCACCCTTTTCAACCTACTCTTTTGCTGGCCACTTTACTAATTCCGGCGGTCCTTGGAGATTGCTCAGGATCTCCCACAACTTTGAGGCTGCTGACGCTTCCACTTTTCACCTGGTTCAATCCTTCTACCTGCCTATACACGGACTGAACAGACAGCCTGGCGCTTCCGACAACCAACGCCCACCTGCTGCTGTGAATCGCTATAACACAGAATCTCACAGGGGTGCATTTCAGCCTACTGCAGCCTAGTTGGACGCATACATATGGGGGTCCAATCACCCTTGTCTATCAGCCAACCTGACCGTAACCACTCATTGCGCGGAGCCTCTTTAAACCACAGACGCCCGCCCGTTACTCCCGACCCTAATCCTCCCAGCCCTCCATCTGGAGGCATATCGTTCGGACGTCCTGCTGTCGCTTCGATTCTGGAAGTCTGCTAACGAGGTAGGCCAGCTATTGCGACCTCGTGGATCACCTCGTCTCAACCACCATTCATGCACCGGTCTAATACAGTTCGGCCAGGCATACCTCACTTCCATTATAGCTTCGCTGTGGTGATCACAGTGTCTCCTCGGAACTGGCTGAACTTGTAGCTAACCGGGGCATGTTAAAGGTGCACCGCAGGCTTGCATCACACTCACTGCACCACTAAATTTATATTTACATTTCATAGCCTACACCACTTTGGACTTTTCTGTCGACCATCGCGTATTTACTGCCATCCAATCATGGCTCTTGAGGCACCTCTTAGATCATCAGCTGGAAACTTGCAATTTCCTTTTAATAAAGAGGGCGACATGTCTGCCTCGGCAGAAACCGAGGGAGTGCGGTCGTCATACAGAGCCGTGTAAGTTACTTCCCGAACAGTTATGGATGACGACTTCTAACTTAGTATATCAGCTCCTCTCCTCCACCTGTAACAGATTCGACTATGTTGCGGCCAAATTCCGTCAATCGCGTATCTTCAAACTCGATGAACGTTCTAAGCCCAAGTGACATTGTAGGACCATCTCCCGTGACTTCTAATGGGACAGAAACCACTGAGATTGAAGACGATGCTTTAGAAGAGGTGGAACAAACACACTATGGAGATATGTCGCAGAGCTCCCAAGTATGTCAACCCGCAAATCGAGCATCGAAGCCATTTTAACTTCTAGATAGCTTCTCATGCTCTCCACAAATTTGCCCGAAAGTCTTCGGCAGGCAAGTGGTGATGAGGCTGTCTCAGTCATTCATGCACCTGAGAGCTTTGCTAGTTGGGTAAGTGTTTCAGTTTCCACGGTTGGGATGTTTCGATCGTTAAGAATAGCCTGGTTTTAACATCTACCAGACTTCCACAGAATCCACGGCTCAACAAAGCCAGCCTAGCGATCGGTCCTCCCCCAGAGGAGAGGAGAAAAACTCGGCTGCACTTGGTAGTCCTATGCAAAAGGCAAGCCGACATGTGCAACAGATGTTGTCAGGCAGACAGCTAACTCGTTGTCTTCTATAGCCCACATCACAGCCCCCTCGGCCCCCTATCTCGACGGATGTAAAGCCAGTTCGATACACTATTGACAGCGCAACTCCCCGAGCTCAGGACCTTCAAAATATGCTAGATGATGGGAGCCGGTTGAGATCCAGTAGTACTAGTAGCCTCGAAAGTATGTACTCAGGCTCTTTCCAGTGAGATTCTGTGGCTGACAGACTGGTAGAGATCGATGAACAGACTGAGGCCGAAGAGGACGACGATGGCAACGATGATTATTCTGCTACTCCATTCTTACGGCCTGCTGATGATGAAATTACAGCTCTGAGGGCAGCGCTAAAGGAGTGTTGGACACTCTGCAACACACTGGCTAGCCTTAGTGCAATCCACAGAGCACGAGTGTTCTACAGTTCTGGGACGCCCGACGCCCACGAGAAGGCTTGGAAAACTTGTTGGAAGCTTTGTCAGCGCCTTTACGACAACCAAGACGAGGACTTGGCTTCTCACAATGTAAGAATGAACTTGGAACTGTGTCGAGACTTTTGTCAAGCTCTTTTTGATGTCCGCCAAAAGAAAGACGAGACTTCGGACTCGGTGCTTCGCGTGAGCTTTGAGCTGAACAATCAGTAAGGACCTTCTGTGACGGACTACCAACGAGTGCAATAGCTAACATGAGAGATGTAGCCTTTACAGCGCTCAGGATAGTAGAAAGCTACCAGAACCGTTCAGGGAGAGAACTCTCGACTTTTACATCACACTCTGCCATCGCCTGATGAAACAGCGTAGTGAATTAGCAGAAGAGACAGATCACCTCCTAAGTGCTTGCTGGACCCTGGCTGAAATGCTGTTCAGTCTTCGCCAAAACAAACGGGATGGAAATCCTGTAGATGAGGAACTACTTGGGTCTGCTGTCCAAGCATGCTGGGATCTTTGCGACATTTTCAGAGATGGTTGGACCCAGATTCGCCCTGACAGAAATACCCCCAGACCAAACCAGACAAGCTTTTTCCCTCAGCAACCTGTGGAGCAATCGGGCAGAGAGAGCCGACAGTCAAATCGCTCATCATTGCACTCAAAAAGGGAAAGTGTTAAAAGCAGCCATCAGGAAGAGCGGCCACGCAAACCGCCACCAGTTCCGGAAACTCCTGTAACCGAGTTTGAAGACACCCCTATTTCTCCAGAAAGTCGATCTCCCCAGATGCCCAACATTATGGTACTCGGTACCACAAGCGATACGGGTCTTGGGGGGAGATGGTCGAGTAACACGTCCAACATGTCCAGCTATTCACGGGGTAGTAATCGAACTTCGAGCACAGCAACCACAACTGCCGCAACGGAAGACCCCAATATCTCAAGATCAAAGTTGCTGGTTCTCCGAGCGGCCATGAACATGGGATTTAATCGGGACGCTATCCAAGATACTATGTCCGAGTCCACAGTGCTGCACAAGTTTGTTCAAGGTTTACCTACTGGCTCCTTCGGTTCCCTATCTAGCCATGCCACGCTCCTGCAGCAATATAAAAGCTCTGTTCTATCAGACAATTTCCTTCCACGGAATCACGCCTTGCCCCTTCGTGGAAAACGGGCAATGGCTCAGGACATGGCGAAGAGTGTCCTGGCCATGAGCAATAGTTCTCCACGACATGCCTATCTCCGCGACCTTTTCAAATTTGTCTTTCAATTTGGCGTCGATGAAGCTGAATCAAGAAGAAACGTCAGCATCGCCGTCTAGAATTTGGATTACGAGTTGACAACTTTAAATGTTTACGATTATACTTCATTGGAGACTATATCCTTGTGTTATTTCTTTTCTCGTTGGCACTGAACCTTTGTCCAAGCGGATAGCGCTACAAAAGAGCGAGATGTGGCGCTCAATTGAACTTGTCACATCGCAATAGATACCCCCTTACTTCTACCCTTGTTTTTTTGGCTCCTTTGCTTTCAACTCTTTTGACTCTGTCACGCTTGGTGGGTATGGGAGTTATCACTGTATAGGCTTATGACGATCAATCTACTTCACTTCAGTCAACTTCTTTATCATTATTTTCAGACGTAGCAGTGTTCTGTATTGGTCTCAAGGACAATACCTAACTTTGTCCAAACCTGGAACTTATTCGAGTTCCCTTTCCTAGTAGCGAAGTTCCCCCGATCCTGCTGAGGCCATATCCGTTCTCAGCATCTCGTCCAATTCGTCAAAACTCTCACTAAACCTGATCTCATGAACTCCATTTCACTCTTTCGCAAAGATATTAAAAAGAAAGAACACAAGAAAGAACAAAAGAAAGAAAAAACTTCCAAATCCCTTCTTTCAAACCCAGACTCTCCATTCTTCAGTCATTGCCAAAATAGGCTGATCTTCCCGCGTCCATGGTCCAAAGTTGACAATAAAAACGAATCAACAAAGGTAAACGAATATCTCAAAGAAGGAAAGTCGCACGCGCAAGAACCATTTTTAGTGGCACGCTTAATAATCCCCGCCGAAGAACGAAATGCACCAACTAGAACCCGTTTACTTCTCTTCTGTTTGCCTAGAAACGCCAAGTGCAGCCTGAGCCGCGCTGGTCGTGAGACTTTCCTTGGGGCGTTCAACCTCAAGCCTGTTCTCGTTGTGTTCTTTCTCTTTATGGACAGGCTCACTGAGCTGAGAAACCGAAGTTGCGCGAGTACAGACGGTTGAGGCCGTCGTAGAGCGATCAAGATCACAAATGTATGTCTCAAATACTTCATCCGAAGAAGCAGTTTTGGCTGTAGAGGCGTTCATATTTGTGGCCAAATGCGCGACATCGAAATTCTGGTTGAAAGCGCACTTAGAGGAGGAAGGAAAGTCGGAAAAGAAATGCAGGCTATTAGTATCAGAGCCATGGACAGATAGACTCTCTACCAACTCTCTGTCCAATCGTTCTCTATATTCCTTGGATGCCGCATGATCAAGTCCGTTGTTGTTGAGTATCGTCTTTAGATTGCCGCAAGAATTCGTCTCTGGGACGGCTGCGCCATCAAGCGATATCTGCTGCGGAACTTGGTTGCTGACGGGTTGGAGCGATACCGCCGGCTGTGTCATATTCGAGGCGGGCGTAAAGGGGGAGTAGTGCTCAGAAACTTGATGTGGTGTGTAATTTTGTGTGCCTATAGCTGAGGTGTTATCGAGTCCAAGGAAACTGGGTGTCGAGTTCAAAAGATCCATACACGGATGAACGAAGGTGCTGTTGAGGTCCCATGGATATGGCACTGCGGAGGTCTGGCCAAAGCCATCAAAACCACCTTTTGGGCCATGCTGGTAACCAAGGCCGGGGACGCTCAAGTCGTTAGAAACATGCTGTCCAAAACCACCATTGAAGGAAAAGTTCGCATTTCGGTTACAGAATGGAACCGTGCTCATATCGCCTGGGACGCCGTGTCTTGTTCTACCCGACACATCGGCGTATGCATCGTCTTGAAAAGTAAGAGCATCAGTATACATGTTATTGGCTATGCATTGTCCCATGGGGCGGAGCTGAGTGTAATGGAAGGAGTTCATGGGTAACTGGTTTGCCTGTCCAAGTGCATAGGTATGAACTGGACCACTCAGGCAGAATGTGGGAGTTCGCGCAACAGGAGGACATGCTGGAAGAACTGGTCCAAGAGGAGTAGGAGTGAAAGCCCCATCGCTTGAGAGCATTGTATCATTTCCATATATGGGAGGAGGGCCCAGAAAGGCGGCAGAGTACTCCGGCCGAGAAAAGTGATCGGTGCAGCTTGCAGAGGCATCGACGCGGGATGTCTTGTGGAAGTTTGGAAGACGACTGGAGGAAGGCTCAAGGTTAGTCTCGGTGCTCCAAGTCATTAGGGCAGACCAACACACTTTTCGGTCAAGCCGTCAACCTCTTCCTCTTCATCCTTGCCACGCGCACGCTTCTGGCCAGTCACGGAGGTAGTATGGGCGCCGAGGGCTCCAGCTAGCTCACTGCCATCAGGGCCTCCAGACCGAACAACGGGGACATGAGGAGCCATGGGTGAAGGCGTTGGGGCCATGATGCCGCTAATAGGAGCAACAACACGGAGGTTTGGTTCGGCGACGTCGTCACCGCGTTCTTCAAAAGCTTGGTAGTCGATAGCCAAGATGTCATCAGGTGGCCAGTAACCTGGTCCAATCCGTGGGTTCGGTGCTCCAAAGGTGGAGGTGCTGTTGGCAACAGGAGTGCTGTGAAGGGGAATAATAGTCAGCTTCGAGAGCGAGTTCAAGAATGAGACAAGCGGTGGCGTCGGTTGAATACGCGATCCGTCTCTCCACAACAATAACTGTACGAGCAACTACAATGGACAAAATACTGCCAATTGAAAAAGAGCTTACCCGAACCGGGGATCTCTGCCATATTTGTTCTTCAAGTAACGAACTTGGTTCTCACTCAGCTTGCGGTTGAAGCGCTGCTCGAACCTCATGCGAACCCAATCGGACGGCATTCTCATGTGAATAGCCTTGAGAACGTAGTGTATCTCGACATTTTTGTACTGTTGAGAGCCCGCCATCTCGGTATCTGGCGGACGTATCTCGGTTGACACAAAGGGGGAAAGAAGAAATCGAGGCGTTGATGCGGCGAGGCGCACAAGCGATCTGATACAAAGAAAAAAACAAAGCAAACGCAAAGATCTTGAAAGTGCGCCGGAGAAAGAATAAAGGGAATAGTATATAATAGGGGATCGCAAAGCTACTTCAGAGTATGATTTCTTGCGGAATCGTCAGAGACACAAACGCCTCTGAAAGAGAGAGGGATGAAGAAGATATATAGGTCGGCCAGTTGGCGCCACAGCAAGATGACTTGTTTGCACAGATACCCTATGGAAACACGCAGACTCACTTGGGATCGGATGCCATCACAGACCACTTGAAGCCAACTGCAGACGAGGATAAGAATGAGCCTGTGTACCGCTGTCGTTGAAAAGGGGGTAGACGTTGGTTGTCCCGAGCGTTGCTAGGTCCGGGGAGATTTTTGCAAGAAGGATCAAAAAGGAGTGAAGAAGAAGAGCAGGTCGATCAGATGGGCAAATCTCTCTGGTTTGGTTCCGCGCGAATAATCACTGTATCGTAAAGCGGGCGACACGTCGACGATGAAGCCGAGATGTGACACGAGACCCAACCGAGTTGGGGTGTTTTAGCTCAGACCGCTGCAGTTGCTTGGCGGTGTGATGGCGGAAAGTCGGATGAATTGCTGGTGATAGTCAGCAGTACGTAGGCGAGAAGAAAGAAAGCCAAGGGGCGTGGGAGGAAAACGAGAGTACTTGGGAGAGAGAAGATTGAAAGGTAAACAACAGGTGGGGACGGTGAAAGGGCCGAGGAGGAGGAAGAGACAAACAGTATCACAAGTCTAGCATCAGAGGGCTCAAGGATATATTGCCCAATAACGTGGGCCAGACAAGCGTAGTGTAGAGTCAAGCATACGGCAGATGACGCCGGCTGGCAAAGCTTTGACGGCTCCCCTTTATCATTGCTGCGTAATTCAGTGACTGGGGCGAGTCATATGATACTTCAATCATTATTCAGTGTCCTTCGTGTTTTGTGTTTGGTCATTATTCGTCCAATGTTGCCTGTGTCCTCCGCCGGCTACGTGTAGCAGGACCTGATGCCATTGCTATGTCTTCGGATTCTGCATGGGGCGTCTACAGGAAGGGAAGCCAAATAAGGAATAATAAGAAGCATCCTCTTCTTGCTGTGCATTTGTTCGGGCTCTTGGCTTTGTACAAGTTCTCACAATACTCTATTCCCCTGACACTCCCAGTCCTCCTCTTGTATGTGTAGCCGGATGTAAGCCATGCTGAGCAAGTTGTTGCATCCGTGGCCTTCTATGGCAATAAATAGCTCGACTGTTCCTTCCCTCCCTGAACTGCCAAACGTCTGGCTTGGCCGTACAAAGCAGAGCCGGCCACGACAGACTACTTCTCCTCTGCACTCCACCGCATCGCAAACTCGAACATCTACCAACGATGCGCCCAACATTTCATCACAAATCCAACAAGAAATAAGTTATTCCATGCGCCTATTTGATTTCCTTGAAGATTTTCATGCTTCATCTCTTTGTTCCAGTGGCGGGGTTGTCTTGTGAATTTCGATCCTTGCAACAATGACGCACCATGGCTTAGCCTAGCCTTCGATTCGTTCTCAACATCCACAACGGTGCACTACGAGGCACTAAATGCTATCTAATGGCATAAATAGAGTTCTGATCAATTCTATGGGTAGAGATCAGATGCTTTTTGCAGAAAGGTCCGAAATCGTGGTTCAGTGCAGACAACTCGAATCGACAAGACGCGACTGGCGGTTCCCACAGGACCTGTACATCTCCAAGAGGACACAGAATGGCCGTCATTGCATCAATATGTGGTAAGTTCTATATTCTTCACACAAGATGATGAAATAGTCATAGGTTCCTTTGATATGATCGCCTAGAGCCTTGGCCTGACCATCCGTGGTTTTGCGCAGACAGACAAAAGTCGAACAAAGACGGGCCGCCAACTACTACCGAAGGATACGATAATTATCGTTCCCATATTGTGAATATTATGGCCATAAAACTGAAAATCTAGCCTTCTCCTCTCATGGCGACAGGCTCCCCTCTTCCCGATGAATCAGAACCGACCCGCCAGCAGTGTTCGGGACAAAGAATAAAGAGCAGTAGCTTCAAGTTACAATATTGATTATGATACTCATTCGACAAGACGATTGAATCATCCAAATACGAGCACCGTGTATCCTTGTTTCCTTCGTCGTCGAGGCTATGGTCCTAGAACTTGCGGTACTTACCAAACTTGACCAAATCTACAACAGAATATGGGTGCATTTACCGCGATCAAAACACATGCAAAAATGAGAAGAAAGATTGGGAAAGACACCCGATTGTCTTTTTATTCACTAACCTGGCATTGTCGTGGATATCAGGCCATACTCTCTTCTGCCTCTGCCCTTGCACAACCTCCTACTGGGTTTGGACGAAGTAGCCAAACCAGCTTCCTTTAATTCCCCTAAGCGTTATCGAGATAACTTTGACATTAAGCAGGTAAGTATCTGGCGTCTTTACAGCGGCGCTGTGCGAAATCACCAGAATTCGTCAACAGGTCTAACGGTGTCGTGGCAATACTCGACAAGAAAAATAGCCCTTACACTGGCGGAACATGAGATGAATCTTGTCGACGTCATTCCCTTGTCAATAATGCGACCAAACACAAGCGAGCTCAAATTCCTACATGGATATCTTGAAAATGTGACTGATAGCAGTTGAGCGACGTCGCCGAAGGTAATGTAAGTGTTCGGGGAAATCGTTGACACCTAGGCTATGCAGTCTAGCGAGCCACATTCGCTAGTCCACTAATATTCTGTAGTCATCGATTTGTAACCTTAAGGATACCTGAAGAGCAAGCCGAGTGATGTAGGTGCATTCCTAGTAGTCTGCAATAACAAAATCTCAATGGAGACATATATCATAGTGGCAAAGCTTGGCTAATCATCATGATGATCAGTCAAACCAAAGTATGCCATTGGCTTCAACCCTATAGCCATTGTCCAGAACTGGCTATTGATTTATCATCCTGTTTCCATGCGAACACAACATTCCGGAGGCAAAAATAAATGGGTGGAGTTTGGGGACTTTATGGTGGTGAAATCACGGCATCAAGTGAACTCAGAAGATGGCATTCGTCGTGGTCGTTTCAGCCGTTGCACATGGTAAGCAGTCCGATTTCCATGCTTCGCATGCGTGTGAACATGGCCGCAGAATACCTATCACAGGTACCGTAGCAAAACCATAAGGTCAAAGGAAAGGCGTGAGAGGAACAACAAAGAACAAACCTTGTAAGAAGATTGCGGCCGAGCTGTGGCCTTTGCCCCTTAATGCACAAAAGACGATGCGTCCGCTTACGCGCACGGCCAGGTTGCCATTCAGTCCATGTAAGTATTTGTTCTCCTCATGAGCGCATTCTTTTTCGCATACTTGCTTCATCCGCACAATGTTGTACATGATTCAGACTATGCCGCGGCCCAATGAACCCAAGGTCAGACCTACCTTCATGATTGCTTGATGCTCACTGACAACGTTACTCGGTTGGGCTTGCATCCCATTGAATCATTGCCTTCATACGGAGCATGTGAAGCCATACTCTGCACAGTCTCACTTGTTACTGAGGCCTTGGACCCTTCGGGCACGGAACTCTAGCCACGAACTGCTGAGTCATACAATCGTTGCCGTCACGATGCTGATTCGCAAGGTAGCCTTGATTGGTACCGTGAGCCGCGGTGGTTTTTACAATCCCAGTGTATAGAGTGTATGCCGTCTATTCATGAACCCCCAATCTTCACAGCAGCGCTGTCCACACCTCCCGGACGCAGACATTAAACAGGAATGGGCGAGCCGCCGCGTGAAAACACACCCAACCAACATCGGACATGGCCCTCTTCATCGTCGCCTACCCAATCATCCTGGCCGGCCAACTCGTCCTCCTCGACACAAAACAGAGGAACATCAAGATCAAGCATGGCCTGTTTGAACGCCTCCAGAAGCCTGATGGTCGTGCCGTCACGCTTAGGTACCATGACCACAGCTCGCGATTCCGTGCCCAGCGCCAGGTGTTGGGCAATGGCAGATGCCAGCAGCGCCGGGTGATTGTCGTCATACATGGGGTCTGCGGCCAGGACAATCTACAAAATTCCGTCAGCTATATTTTGTCCTCAGGGTTCCCAACGTCGTCACACGCAAAAGCGTGTCAAACCATACCTTGAACTGATTCTCCCTCCCAAACAGCTCCTGATCAACCTCGTCCTCGCCACCGCCCCAGGTCAGCGCGCCGACATGCACCTCTCCGCCCCTCGCCTCCACCACGGCCCTATTCCCATCGACATTGCTCTTCAGGTTCCCCGTGATGGCCGGCAAATCGCTCAAGCAAACGCGCACCTTCCACAGCACGGCGGCCGCCAGCCCCAACAGCCCCGTGCCGGATCCCAACTCCAGCACGGCCGGCGCCTCCTGGCCCAACGACTCGTCAAACAGCCTGAACAGCGACGTGGCGGCCAGCCTGGGCAGCTGCTGCGCGAGGACATACGACGCCCCCCACGTCTTGAAGCCCAGCGAGTCCCCCGTCAGCGCGGGCTCCCGGATCACCAGCTCAAAGGGCTCGTACGCGCCCACGCCGCCGTCGGCCGTCTCAAACGGCCACCTGCGGACAATGTCGCCCATGGCCGCCCGGCCGCACCTCTCAGACATGCGCCGGGCTGCCAGATCCCACAGCGTCTCCCTCTGCTCCTCGTTGGCGATCCAGCCCAGCGGCGACGACACAATCGTCGATATGTACCGCGTCACGTCGGCCCTGCGCAGAGCACCAAGCGACTCCTGCTCCTGGGCGGTGGCGGCGCGTCCCGCCCGGTGGTTCCATACAGGCGGTTGGAGGCGAAGCCCTTCGAGGACAGCGAGGAGTGTTTCGTAGGCGGGCTTCTCGTAGACCTGGGGCAGGTCCAATGAGGCCATTTTCGTGGTTTTTTTTTTTTTTTTTTTTTTTTTTTTTTTTTTTTTTAGGTCCGTACCCGTCCGTCTTCGCTCGTCTCGCAAGACGAGGACGCTCAAAAAACAGCCATCGTTTCCCTAGAGTTCGATTCGAAAATATATACCCGGATACTTTACACGCCCACGAGCGTGTGTCAAAAAAAAAAAAAGGAGAATTCACCCGCAAAAAAAACACAGCAGATGAAATTCTCTCCTTCGCCCAGGACCCTGATTTTCAGATGCAGCAGGATGTTCCCACCCCCCTCGCCCCAGTCAGCCAACGGGCGTGTGCGGCTCCCAAACTGCCGCCCCAGCATTCCCACAAGGCACCCCTGGCGTGGCGGCTCTTGGCGCTGGCAGCCTCGGCGCAGCCTGGCCTTCACAGACGCAGAGCCCGTGAGCCTGCCGCCAGAGAAACATTGAAGGCTCGGTGGTCTGCGGTGGTGCAATAGTGGCGGGCGGTTTGTTCTCTGGAAAGTCCCGCACTCTGGGGACTTTGGAACCATGCGTGGTTGTTTTCTTGTCTCTCTTGTCTCGGATACGAAGGACGGGCCAACCACCCACGCGCCAAGGTACCCCGTAGTTTAAAAATAATCGTACAAAGGCCCGTCGGACAAGGCATAAAACCGGCAATGCAAGCGAAATGACCTTTATTTCTTTATTATTATTATTTTTGTACTATGTCCATTTAGCATTCCCGGGTTCGGAGGACATGCCATAGATAGAACCTTTTGTAAGTAGGAGCGTTGGCCCAGGTCCTGCGACTCCGTATCGGCACGGAACCGAGCATCCGAAACAATCTGCAACTGCAGTCGACGTCACCACGCAGTTGGCCTCGGTGTCGAACCCAGACCGCAGAACCAACAGCTTCAACAAAACTCTTGAAACAGCCGTGTCAGCACTTGGCTCATTGCGCTGAACGGATCCAACCGCCATCCAGCCGCTCACTGCACACAGAGGTGATTGGCCCACAATCAATTTTACTACACTTTTTTGTATTCATGCCTGTGTCAGGCTGTGGTATCAAAAAAAACAACTAAAAACCCTCTTCCTAGGCATCGCCCATACGAAGTCTTGTTCTCTCCTCTCTCGTCATCTTTGGTAGACTTCCGCATTCCAGTCTTCATCACTGCTTCCGCCACTGTTCTCGGTGTATACGTGCAAAAGGTCCCGATCCCTGGTCCTTGATGCAAATGCTGAGTTCCGCTATCCTGTGTACGCCGGTTTCGTCGGTCAAAATAAAAGGAAATATGTCAAAAGAGAATAAAAAGATATCGCTTCCTTCCCAGGCCGAACATGCAATGTCATGATAAAAGGGGAAAAAAAAAAAGTCGAGACCCACAAGAGGGCTTCAAAACTACTAATATAATAACAACAAATCTCCCCCTCACTCTCGATCTGGAGAGTATTGCTTGTAAATCTCCCGCTTCATGATTTGCAATCGGTCTCGCAAATCTAGCAGGCTAGCGAGCTTCTCATGGGGTGGGTTGTCCAGCGCCGTAATCTCGTAGTGCAACGTCTCATATTGCTGATAGTATGTCTTGAACTTGTGTGCTTTGTTCAAGACATCGGAAGGCACAGCTCGGCGCTTCACCGACATGGGCTTGTCCTCTTTATCTGCCTTTCGCTTCTTGGGCATCGGTGGTTCCTCATCCAAGTCTGATGCATTGGTAGGTGGAGACGACGCAAGCGGTGACGACTTTGTTGGAGACGTATTGTTCGTGTTTTTGCTTCGGAACGAGGACGACGCAGCACGGGCTTGCAATTGTTGGCTGTTCTTTGTGGCAAGCGGCCTGGAGCCGGGGGCAGGCAGTGGTTGCTTTGGCTTAATCCGTTTCGACAGTGGCGTGCCGGAGCTGGAGCTCGAGTCGGATTCTTCCCTCGGTCGCTTCACATGTGGCTTCTTGACAGGTTCCCTTGCTGGTGCCGATGGTCTAGTGTTCACAATGACTGTGTCCTTGGCTTTATTCGCTTTAGCTGGGACAGGCTTTGATTTCATCATTGGTGGCTCATCGCCAGACGAGTCAGAGTTCTCAATAATGGCTGCAGAAAGCTCACGCTTCTCAGTCTTGCGTGCTGGTTTGGCCTTGGTGGGGGATGGCTTTGGCGCGGCTGCTGTAGATTTCGAACTTCCCAATAGCCTCTTAGTCTGGGCCTCCTGAGCCGAGAGCTTGTTTGACTTAGTTCGCGATGAAGTCGAGTTTGAACGAGACATGCTTTCGCCTCCATTCTTAGGCTTATCATTCTCAGCGATTTCCGTGTCTTCTTTTGAGCCAGAACCGTCGGCCTTAATCTTTGGTGCTGGTTGAGCGGGACCCTTTGCAAGGTTGGCTTGCAAGCGACTTAAGCACTTTCCCTTCCCTCGTTCTTCCTTGGGCAATAATCGTTGCCACTCTACTTCAGAGGACGATAGTCGTTGCTTGTCATATTGTCGAACGGCGTTGTCAATCGCTGTTTGGCGGTCGTCTTGGGAACCATAATCGTACTTCCAAACATCGAGTTCCTTCCAACATGACTTTTTCATAGTCCATTTCTTTAAATCGTTCAAATCAGCCATCTTTTCCAAGGTTGGCCGGAAATCTTCTTCCTTTCCAGTCCACTTATTCTTTAAATACTCGGTCGTTCGATCCATTACTGCCAATTCATGAACCAGTGTAACTCTTTGCTCCCTCTTTCGTTCCATGACTTGCTGGGAGGCTGAAACTTGCGAAATGAGGTTCGGCGAGCGGGTGGCATTTAGCGCTGGTGAAGTTGCTATAGACTTCGGGGTAGATGTATAATTGGCCAAGGGCTTAACCTTGGCTTTAGCCTTGGCAGTACCCTTGCCCGTAGGCAGCTTTTCGACAACGCGAGCGCTTCAACTCCGGTCAGCGCATGGTCACCAAGGCATCGTTGAGAAGGTGTTGAGCCCTGTAACTTACCGGTCGCGGGCGGCATCATGAGCTGCCAACCCATTTTGCAGGGCTTCAATATCCATATCAAGCCCAGAAGACGCTGAGCCTTTACTAGACAAAGGTTTCTTGCCGACATCCGTTTCTTTCGTGCTCGGCACAGCCTGCTTTTCAGAGACACGAGGGGACTTTGGCTTCCTAAAGACGGATCCCGCATGTGGCAATCTCTCAGCACGACGAGTCGACTCGAAAGGCTTGGTCAGGTACAGGTCGAAGGGAACTTCCTCCTCGGGGGCTGGTATTCGATGCGTATTGGGTCCGTAGTGTAACATCTGTGTCAAGTCTATTAGCATCGCACATAAATATAATCAAGTGGCGTACTTTTGAGTACGAAGCCTCAAAGGTGCCCTCGTCGTACCATAGTCCTTCCTGGCACTTGCCAAGAATAGGCATTGGACATGGCGCCAAGGCACACACAAGATGACCTTTGAGAGGAAACTTACCGGCCGTTTTCCCAACTCCAACTCCAGGTCGTCCCCCATGCGGGCACTCCGGATCATTTGCTCCACAACATCATCAGACAGATTGACGACGAATGCTTGCGGTAGCAGCGTAGAGTCCTGGTCGGCGGAGCCTGCCAGCATCCAACCGCCGTCGGGAACCTTTAGAGAGTTCATTGTTGTCGTGTGTGGTAGATCAACAAGCAAACCCGAAGGCAAGGGTTTTTGGTTTTTATGTTGATTTCGTAAGACGTCGAACAGACTGTGTCGTAGTCAAGCGGCGCTAGGTTGCTAGTCGTGGTGGGATGTGAGGCGCAGGTTCGAGGGTTCCAAGTCGATTGATGCCGAAGCAAAGTATAAAGGTTAGGCAGGTTCGGCGTGAAGTTTCCTGCAGTGCAAACTTCAAGGTATGATTGTTGGCGTGACAGTCAGTTACATGATATGATGCACTCGGCACGTTTTCGCTCTTATCGTGTTCGTAAATGGTCGTGAATATCAGACGCTCGGGCAGCCGAGACGGAATCAGGTGGCTGACAGAGGGCACAGAGGCAATTCACTGCCGGCGTCCCCAAAGGGACAGCAATGAGTGGGATGGACACAATGCGAGTGGTTCGGGACGCCAAAAGCCAAAACAAAAGTGAGGTATCCAACAACCGTGCAGGGCACATTGGGCAACAGCAACAGAGGGTAGTGAGGAGGAGAAGTGAGGTTGTCCTGATGGCGTTCCGAGGCGGGAAGAAGAGGAAGGATGAGGCGAAGGCTGGGTGGACGCTGGCACTGGGCGGCGCTGACACTGACACTGGCACGGGCTTTAGGTGACGGGCGGGCACGGCCAGCTGAATTGGGTTAGGGCTGGAAGTTGGGGAGGACAGGAACAGCTGGTGCTCAGGTGGCCGGCCCCTCAGGTGGGCTAGCAGTTGGCTAGCAGCACCAAGCTAGGGACGGGGGGGGGACGGGCTGACGGGGACGGGGGACTGTGGACCGTGGACTGGGGACATCTGGACAGTGGACTGGACTGGGGACAGCAAAGAGCTTGAACCACCTGGATGGATCGATGTCGAGGCATCCAGCAGAAGGCGGGCGAGGAAGGTGCTCCTGCCATGCTGTACGGGCATAACCACCTGGGCAGGCAAGTAAGGTACCGGATGCTTGAGCGCCCAGGTGCCTACTCGGAGGTACATGTGTAAGTACTTTAAGTAAGTCAAGTACTTGGAGGTCAGCGACTCACCATTGAAGCAAGGTGCCGTCAACTTGGTGCCCTTCGGGCGGCGGCCGATGGCAGAACTGAAAACACTGCTGGGGTCGGAGGAGCCGTGGAGGACGGCCCAAGGCGTGTAGACAAGAAGTGACCTGAGTACACGCGGGCACATGCGTCATGGGTATTGTACTGAAGTATCGAGGTACATGCGGTAGGTACGCCAGTCGACGACATGTGGGCTGGCCAGGTGGGCATGGGCGTGGCTGTCGACAAAAGGCGTGAGTGAGACGTCTAGTGGGACGTGGATGCAGCAGACCAAGCCCAAGACGAAGCCGCCGCAGGCCAAACGCAGGCCAGAATAGTACGCAGATCAGAATACGCAGACACGCAAACGCAAACGCAGATACGCAGATGCAGACATGGAACGGCGCCCAGCATGCATGCTGTCCACGCTGGGAGCACGGAGTGCGGCATACGGAGTGCGGCAAGCCCACGCAAGAGAGTCTTCCAGGGCAACCCAGTCTGACATGGCGTGGCGTCGCATCATCTCGCCGGAAGGGAAGCAAGGTACAAGGAAGACGTCGAGTCGGGCTCCTTGCACTCTCTTCACAACGAACTCGTGCTCAGCCTACGGAGTACCGTGAGGCGATGCCATACAAGGACATGCCAAGTGTCATTATCCTGACATGGCATGGCAAGGCAAGGCGATGCCGAAGCCCCCTTTCGTAAGGCACAAGGCACAAGGCAGCACGACATCGTCAAACAACACACCTCCAGCCTGCGTGCTTGGTGTGGGAAAGACGCCTCGTACTATCTTGTTCCCGTGCAACTCTTCAATCCCTTTGGCTGTGCTAAGGTGCCAGTCAGGTATCGGCCCCATTTTTTCTGCGATACCTAACGGGTACCTTTTTAGCGTCAAAAAGGCCCCATACGCTAGGTTCGGCTGTAATATGTGCGATGTAGCTCTTTGTAACTCATAGCATTGCTAGTACTTCTATTATCTTATTATTTCCTAGCGGGGTTAAGTATCTTTAAATGTAGGGTTTTTAATTGGCTAAAACCAGAATTCGATACCTGACTGGCACCTTAGCACAGCCAAAGGGATACAGCACGGAGTACGGAGTAGAACTGATTTCTGGTCCGAAAAAGTACATGTACCCACCTACTTAAGTACACTAGGTAGGTATTCATGTTGGGAACTTTGGAGCTTCTGACAAGGCAGTTCGTATCAACACCATCCAAGCAATGTGTATGGTCGGCCCAATTGACCCCGAGATCACGTACTCGTGTGCGTGCCAACCCTGATAACACTTCAAAATATTCCAATGCTCCAATTCTCCCTCAGTCAACCGGTCCTCAACAGCTCGCTGCAGACTCACGGTATATTATTATTAAAGACTGGCTTGCCTGCCTGGGTCCTGCGGCGCACACCAATGCGCCAGCAGATATCCAATGTTGCATCAGCATCCCAACCTGGCACGAGGTTGTACCAGCAATGGAGCCCGCTCCCCGTCGCCCAGGACTTATCATCCGTCATCCGTCATCCACAACGTGAGACAAGTCATCCTTTCCAGTCCAGTCATCAACACGACAAAGCGAGACTCCCATCCCAAATAGGCCGTCCAGCTAGCCTTCCGCGTTCAGAAGACACACCAATACGTTTTGGGTGCTGATGTGGCGTCACCCGCTGGAGTGAATGTGTGTACAATACTGCGAATGAGGCCTCTATACGAATTGCCCTCACCATGAAGCGCCAGGTTCGTAATTGTCTGGTTCGTGTTGGCCTAGGCTGACAAAATCAAACCCGCAAACCTCAGTTCCCCGTCACCATCATCGGCCCTTGGCCCAGCAACAGGAGAAACACTGTCCGTCCTCCAAGTTCAATGGCCCGCCAAGTCTTGGTGATGGATGGTGGGTGGCCGAACCACCCGCCATTGGCCGCCGTTGCCAGTCAGTCCACAAGAAGGGAGGCCGAGCCGACTATTATTGTATTATTAAGTTGGTTCGTCAACCCAAGGACTATGTGGGCTCGGGCGTGCATGAGAGGAGGAGGAATGAATGAATGTACATCCGCAGTACATCCCGCAGCACCTTCAACGTTCGTCAGCGTTCAGGACAGGCCGAGTCTACCTACCTAGGCACCTGGTAGTGGTGAAGTGAACAGGGGTACGAACGGGCCACAGAACATGGCAGTGACTGGTGCTACCCACAAGGAGACGTCTGGTCGCGCTGGAGGCTTGGCTCAAGGGCAAAGAATAGGCAATCTTGGATTGCCAGACCTGAATAGATCATGATGATGTCGAGCCCAGTCGTCATGCTACCAACCCAGCTGCAAAAAGAAATTCAACAATAACTTTCATAAGCCCAGGAAATTTTCCGACTGACCGCTGTTCACCTATGCCTCTTACCCAAGTCTTTAGAGACGACGTCTGAGCGGGGATATGTTTGCGATGCAAGTGTGTCGGGTTGGGCCCAAGCATCACACCAATTGACAATGCCGCCGCTAGATGAAACAAAAATAATTGCCGAGCTGAGATGATGGTATTGTACGGAGTACCCTTATGCTAACCAGTTAGGAGGGAACCTAGCTGCACGTTCAGCCGGAGCTTGTTTTCAATTGCCAGATGCTTAATCGCTCCGCCGGCATGTTCTCATGGACTATGCTTAACCAGGGTGGATACATGTTTTCCACTGTGGCAACCCGGATGCAATCATATGCTATTATTATGAATATGCCATCATGCATATAATAGAATAAAGAACAAACTTTGCTTCGTCTCTTGCGCAGGCAGACAAACGCAAAGCCCGGCGCAAGCCCGAGTTTGTCCTCGGTGTGAATAATCCTTGGTCACCCAGACTGGCGATATGGGCCAGGCCTGAGCCTATTTTGGGCTTAAGCTGTCAATGGATCCACAACGCGCAGTGAGATCAAATTTATTGTCAAGGGCTCGCTTCGGCTGGCTGATCTAGTATATTGTACTCCGTACAATATATATATATATATAATGTATATATTTATATATACATTATATATTAACAAGTACAGGCTTTGTACCGTTCATGGACGAATGCAGGGAAGGACACTACGAGCAGACGACCGCAGTAATGACTAGAGGCCATATCTCGGCACTACCCCATACTCCGTGCAATAGTACTAGTATTTTATCCAGCAGCTCGATACTTGTTGTAATTGAAACTATTGCGGACGGTCTGAATTGTGGCACAACTGGCCGGGTGGCCCTTCGTCAACTTGAGCCAGATGGCCACTACCGCCAGACCGGGGGGGGGGGGGGGGGAGACCAAGTACGTACCTGACCGGACCTCCATCCGAACGTGGTTGCGGCTAATTGGTGATGGTCGCCGGACACTAGCACTGGCCATGTTCGAGATGTTGGAGGCGATCCAATTGCGCATGCACAAGCAAACATATTTCGGTGACACAGCGGTGTGTGTTCATAGAAGTCCAGAAATGGCTGTCTGATAAAGACAATGCGAAAAGCAGGAACGATTGCTGCGTAGTTGCCTTGAATGCACGTTACCCATAGTCGTACAGGGCTAAGCTCCACTCAGATCCTGAAGTCGTTGCCGACTAACCATCCGACCCCTTGCAGGAACTTTGAGCCAGGGCCAACCTCCGTGCCCTTGATTGCAGCCATCATCGGCCGCATTGTTCTGTATTCTAAAATGTATTCACTTATGCAACTTTTGATTCTCGTCTCTGTTACAGTCACCACGTCTCTCCACACGTGCAAAACGCACTTTACAATTCCGAGTAATGATCCCTTCACCTGACTCTACACCAACTCTGGGAGACCTTCTTGGCAAGCCGATTGGCGCTGCCTAGTAGCTAGCCTGGTTGCCTGAGGGACATGACATGTCGAGCAACGTGCCTCGGGGTTTGAAAACACACATGGTCCTGGAGAAAGCAAACACCCATGGGTCGCCTTGGCATGCCTGTCTGTTACTAATCCCGCGATGGATTGAGTGCTTGCCCCGCTCTCATCACCCCCCTCCAGCATCTGTACTCTTCGCGGCTCTCGTTGCGTCAGGTGCAATGGTGATCTCTTTCAGAGTTGAGAAGTCTCCCGATAACCCGCCTACCCATCAACCCATCTTGACCATCCAAACAAGCCGGAATTCGATCAGTTTATTACTTGTCATTTACTTCGTACGCCGCACCGTGATGCGAGCAACTGAACCACTTTGCGCCACGCTCCATGACCGCCTGTGCTACAACGTGACGACTTACATGATCACGTTCGCTCCGCTCAAGCTTGGGGTTCGTCTAGTCATGGGCCGGCAGAGTATGGATTGTGGTATTTTGGAATATTGCCTCAAGAGCTTCACTTTGTATTCCCTTGTGGCTCGTTTACTTGAACGGATCCTGATCAGTCGGAGGACAGCCATGGACTCGAGGTCTTCTCATCCATGGGAGAAAGTGGAATAGCTTGGTCCAGTATTACCAAAGTCGCACTGGTAACACTACATCAGGGAGCCAACCCATGTTCAGGCTCGTCTCGCCAAACAGCCAAGTTCGAAGATACATTTCGCCTTCCAGTGTGATCTCTTGGGCAGCCTCTCCTGACCTCTACCTACCTAGGTACCTAGGTAGTTACATATGGGCTTGCTAAGAAAAGCGCATAGAGGCGAGTGGCGATTGGGTTACCTTGTCACGTATCGAGACCTCATCCCTCGGCTGAACTCAGGAAATCACCACACACCGAGCAATACCAGAGAATGCCTAGGGGCCACACCTTACATGTGTACCATCGAGGTACCTTTGCTTCAATGGTGTCCGTGTGGGGCATGGTGTGCCCGCAACACCAAAGACGATTTCCTGGCAACCTGGCTCTTGGTTCGCATTTTAAGTCTGCACCTAACTGCGGAGTACGGAGTATCAACCAATTACTCTAGCCAGCCACACCTCCAGTGGGAGCCTGGTATCTTCTCGGTCAGCATATGTACAATACAATGATAGGGCGACACCGATGTCCTGCATACCGAGGGAACCTCCTTAGTTGATCCTTTAAGGTCATTCTGAACGAGGTGAAGTTATTTTCCATTGCCCTTCTATTACGGAGTCTTGCGCAAGAAAACTGGTGATAGTGAGTGGGGTGTTGCCCGCCAAGAAGTCAAGGGTCCTGCGATCTTCCATTACCCTGCGTGCCTGAAACACTCCTCTCCCGACGCACTGATGAGATGTGCGAGACTGCTTGACAGTAATATGGTAATATTATCTGGAGTAGTAGATGGGGGAAGGAGAATGTGGTCGATTATTCCTTGCTTGTGAACTGGTTCTGAGCATTGCATTGCATTCTCAAGTTCAACTCTTACTATGCTTCATCGGATAATATTCGAAATATGCCTTGATAGCAGTACTGGAACATTCAGATTTATACCAGATATAGCCAGCAAGATATATGGGAATAGGCCAACAACCTTGGTTATTGCAGGACCGAACAGGGCATTGAGAGACGCCAAGTACCTTGCTACGTCGAATACTTTTACCGCCTCCTGCAAATACAGGCAAATAGCCAGGTTGTGGTCATCAGATCAATGAGATATATCTCCTGGAGACAGAATGGTTGGATTTGTCTTGGTATGGCACTATTCCAAGAGGAGAAGGCGCGATCACAACGTCTTGCAACTCGAAGCTTATCCAAGACATCATATTTTGGCGCAGCGCCCTGGCGACGCATTTGTTCCACCTTCATCTCGCTGTCCGACAAAAATGGCCCGTTGGAGACCCACATGCGCCAATGTTGAACAATGTCGAGCATAAGAGCATAGGGCATAGGGCATAATATCGCAAAGGACCATAGCATAGACGAGAAAGTGGTAGAGTATTGCAAGGGGCTCCTGCTTGGCAACCAACGCCATGTCATGCGGGTTGCTACATACATGTACGAGAGTCTGGTTCGTTGAGAGGAACGGGTGATGGTGTAGTTTAGCCCACCGCAGCCCACGGACAATCAATGATTGACAGGACGCAGGGTAGTGAGACCTTGGACGAGCATCCCGTGAAACAAGAAGCAGATGAACAAGAGGTGTTTCAGCTGGGTTGAAGGGGGCGATTGTTGCCTTTCACTTGGTCACATTCCGCACTACGTACACCGGCAGCACGAATCTCATTTTCCTGCTAGGTAGGCTATCATCACCTTGATAACCCTTCAACCCTTCCTTGTAACAAGCGTGGCTCCGCTGTGGCTGGACATCAGGGTCCGACGTATGTACGGGCACAAAGCTGTTGATGTCTGCAGCAGAAATAAATCTGACGTCTTGTGTTGACCGCATGCAGGTGTCGGAATCGGGTGAATGTTGGGACACTGACCGTACATACCGTAAGAGACATGTAAGCTTGTCCGTCCTGCTTATTGTTTGTCCACCACACATATTCGTCGGGCTGCAATGACACTGGCTGGATGGCCATCCCCATTGTCTACATCCGAATCTACCGGGTCCTGCATACTATCATAACTCAGAGCGATAAGTAGCGTTCTTTGGGACGAGCCTAGGGAGGAATCCCTTTGCCGAAGATTTGTTCTCGCTGTGTTTATGGATTGGACCATGCCCTCCAGTTAATGAATGCCACACGAGATAATCCCAACTGTCCGGACGGAGCCGCTGCAGAGTATATGCCAATCGGGTAAGGCGTCCTGCGCTCGTCGTCAATAGTGACTGCGAGACACTGCGAAAGAAGACTGGGGGAGGCGCACCAGGTCTCTCGTCACAATGTCGAAGCAAATCAGTGGTGATCAGATTCGGCACAGATGCAGCAATGTTCTCGAAGTAAGCAAGGTCGGGGGGTGTGCAGAGGCGAGCATCATCTCACCTCATGGCTGCTGGATGCCGGGTAATCGGTCCATTTCGCTCGGATGCAGAAAGAGAGGCGACTCCATCAATCCGTCAAGTTTCCAGGCGACGGCTGAGCTGACTGTCTTATGATGGCCGATTTGGAGTTGCACAGCACCACAAGTTACAACTCACAGGCGCCATAGACTATCGGGTACTCGGTACAATTGTATATCGAATATGCGGCTACGTACCTAGGTACTTAAGTAGTTGCGACCCAAGACTCATCGAGGTTTCCCGTTGCAGGCCAGCGCCGGTCTTGCCCTGGTCCTGGAGGCAAAGCAGAGCAGCCATTGGCCCAATCATCAGCTACTCGTCTTTTTTGGCGGAGGACAAGTACGTGGGTGGCTGGAAGCCAAAGGTTACCTCGCCTCCGCGCTGTCTTGTTCCGCCAAGTATTTGTTGGATAGTTGCTTTTTCGGAATTCCTTTTTCGTCGCTTGGGGCGCTTCCACCCGTGATTGCTTGCGGCTCACCATGCTACTCTTGTATGCCTATTCACAATCGCAGGGAATCCTCTTTGACAGACTACTCTGTACACATGCCCGGGCGAAGAAGGTAGCGAAAAGGCAATGGACCGCTTCATATAAGTTTCTGGGGGGGGGGGGGGGGGGGGATATAGCTACACAAAACCACTCATAATACCACGCCATCATTTGCCCATTCTCGTGGGCCACTTTGGCCACCAATTCAATGCTGACCAGGGTGTTTCGAATGCGGACGAGTGGCATGTCCTGGTCCGCCACCAATATCATCATGACAAGCCACAAGCTGTCAACAGATAAAGCCCTCGGATCACCTTGGGTTAGCTTTCTCCCACCCATCAATTGTGACCATCTTCTCCCGACAGGAAGGTGGTCGACCAGCCTATCCCGCCGGACGCTTTCATCGCTAGATGGGTACGGAGTACGGAGTAGTTGGGAAGATTTGATGGCGCCATGCCGCATTCGGCTATTGCTGTTGAGGGTTTCTCCCAATACCACCCCAGAAGCTTCAAGGGCGGTGGGGGGAAGGGTGATGCGAACTGCACAAAGTTGGCACTGCCGAGAGTTGTTTTCACGTCAATTATCAAACTGGAAGGCTGAGAGCTATCCGGACCTTTGTTCCATACAACCCGCCTTGCCCTCCTCCCCAATGAACATGTTCGTGAACCTTTAACCATTCTCATGCCTGTTGTTCCTAGTGGAGAATAAAGATTAAGAAAAAAAGAAAAAATCAGCCTTGCTCGTGAAAGAGGCTCACCCACACTAGAAGCAACGTTGATATCGTGCCCGGGGACAGTTCACTTGTTCCACGGCCAAACTCGTGCAAGATCGGGGGGAGGGGGAGGGGTGGAAGCGGGGAAGATAGGTTTAGGTTCCCATGTGGATGTTTTGGGAAAACAAAAAGTGATGCATCACCAAGTTTCCCCTTCCTCTGCTCTTACATACACTTGGAGGATGGAGAAGGGCCTTGTATCCCAATCCACCTGCGTCAACCTATTCCGTGCCGGGTCCGCCCGACATACATACAACCATGAATGTATTTCCCCGCCGGTGGCGAAATACGGGCGGGATTTAAGATTCTAGTGTTGCGGAAGTGGCGCGGTGCTTCGTGGTTGCTGGATATTTCCTTGACGTCCCGGCGCCCGCCAATAGTCGCATGACGGGTGTATTCGCGCGGATGTACGGAGTAGCACGGCGTAGCGATGCAAAATATTCAATACCGGTCGGCACGAGAAAAGCCGCCAAGCTAACTGTCACGCGATTGTCCAGGACAAGATGGCTGTCACAGAGTCAATGTTGTGCATGTGCGGTTGGCTAGGGTGCCGGTGCATCTGAGATCTGTGCACCGAGGTGTGTGCGACGCTGGCCGGAACGGGTTGCATCGGGAGCCGGGAGGAGGTTTATGCCCGGATACATGGATCCAGCGATATGAATCTGTCGAGCACATTCCCACAGCAAGCGCATGGTGATATTTGCATCAGCAGCGTGGTGGTGTGGTGTTGCGTTTTGGCAACGTACCATGGTCAACGGAGGACGGGCGTTGCTGGGCATGCGGGGAAGAGCACCGGAGTGTGAAGCGAGGCAGATGAAAGGCGCACGTCATGCATTGGGAGTTGGCGACTCATACACGCTGTTCTTCTTGTACGTGGCATCAGGGGAACCCAGTGGAGAGTCTGCTTGACATCTTCACGTGGGCATATAGCAGCCCGTTATCCCCGTCTTGTAGTCCAGACAAGACTTGATGCAGACTCAACGAGACGTCGACTACTATGCAAGGAACAGAGCGAGCACGACAAGACCGACAAGATGCGCTGTATCGCGTTTGCCTAGTCTGACTCCAGATACGTCTATCGGCCTAGGTCAGGCATCAACACCGGAGAACCGCAGGGCCGTTTGCAAGACAAGCCTGCAGTATATACCAAGACGGGTGTGTTTTGCAAAAGACGTTGCAGAAATGCAGCCAGACTGCCGACAAGTGCACAGACTCGATTCACAACCCCTCTTGTATCCATCTCCCTGGCTCATCTTCGGACAGTTTCTCTGCTCAGTAGCATCGTCATAGCTTGCATCCGGCATCGGACCGTGTCTGGAAATCAGGCATCTGACAGAATCAGTAGAGCTGCGCATAGCAAAGCAGATCTAATTCAGTCTGCCGCACGGCTAATTCACCATATCCCGCAACGAGCACAGTCCCAACAAAAAGAGACAACATGATGACCCAGACTAGGGACAAGACAAATGGATTTTTTTTTCCTCTTCATACTATCCTGGCGAATTTTCCCCCGTCCGACAAGTCCCGCTCCCGACACAAACACACAAGCTTTCCCACCGTGGTCGCTTAGCAAATTTCGAAAACTCATAGTTCCTTATTCATCGTACACGCTCGGCGGATGTGGTACTATGGACGTCCGTCTGGCTAGTCGTCGTCGTCGTCGTCGCATTCACTGTCGTCATTATTGCGTCTTGAAGAGGAGGATGGCACAGTGGCCGAGGTAGAAGTAGATAAAGTGTTTAGTTTCTGCCACAAGTCAGTTGATTTCGATTCAAGGGGGGGGGGGGGTAGAAGACAAACGTGACGGGGAACATGAATACAACAGTACGGTAGATAGGGGGGAGTCATGACGAACCGTGGGTTACGAAGCTGCCAAAGTTGCGGCCGACAATGCAGTGCCAAGTCGGGCCCTTTCGCTCGTCGAACTGCGTCATCGTTAACAACGGCCGGGCAGAGAAGGGTGGATAGATAGCGCAGCGATGCGGGATTTAGGGGGGGGGGGGGGGGGGTTGACCAACTGTGCGCTTGATGTGTTGGGCAATGTCCTGTGGTGTTTGTACGTATTAACAAAGACATGCGCTCCGAGGGTGACGGATCTTGGTCGGTTGCCTATACTTTTTCAATGGTGAATTTGGACATGGCCTCCTGGGCTGCGCGTCATCAGTATCCCCGTGTCAGAGTGCGTTGCTGCGACGTGTCCGACGTACCGACTTCGATCGACTCTTGCTGCATGTCCTCGGTCTATTTCGCACCCGTCAGCTCACCATTCGGCCTCTTGTCGTCGCATCGCCCGCTCCTCACCATATCGGCGGACTTGATCTGGGCTGCGCGTCCAGTGTCAGCAAGAGTTTCCAAGTCCCGGCGCCATGGGGGGCCAAGGGTCCCATCACTGGGAACGGCTCGTCGCACCTTCAAGCTTCTCCCGGGAAGCGGGAGTTTCTGCCTGCTTGTCCGCCATTTCGATGCAAGGTGGGATATGTCGCGTTTGCGTTTTATTTTGCGCGTGGTGTTCCTGTGCTAGAGTCTCAGCACGAAATGGCCCTTCCGGAAGTATGCGTGCCCCCTGATTCGGACGGTTGGAGTCTTGCCATCCAGGAGGCGTGATCCTTGAATGAGGGAGCACTGGCCCCTGTTTATGTAATAGGCAGATTTGATGCGTTGCGGAGTTGCAATAAAGGGGACATACGCACTGGTCGGTAGCGGCAATGGTTGGGGCGGGATGGCGGTGGATGTTGGATCGTTCAGTCACAGTCGGAATGTAGGCTGTTGTATGATTCAATGCTGTGGGTTGTAGATGGCAAGGTCTCGAGCTGGACCGCAGGAGTAAACAAAGCTCCAAGTTGGCTTGAGCCATGTGGGACGAACGGCCGAACAGGGAGGGAATCCTGGCAACTCCCGCGTCTCCACACGGGGAACTGGGAAGTTGGAACCAAGAGCTGCGAAACTTGGGAGGGGCTTGTCATATCGGCATCAGAGCCGCGTTGGCATCACCGCTATCAACTTGTTCTTTTTCTTCCCTACCTTTTTGATTCTCAGCCACTCTTTCTCATTACACAGCACCGCCTAGTTCAGCTCCAGCGGATTTTCTGCGAGGTAGTCCTCCAAACTGTGCAGCCTCCCCCGAGCCTGGCCCGCCGTCCAAGCCACCAGCTCTTCCGTGTTCTTCCCGTAGTATCCAAAGTCCTGTATATACAACAGCATGTGCACAATGTAATCCCCCATGGCTGGAGGCAGGAACTTCCGAAACACTTCTTCGGGCAGCTGCCTGTACGCAACAGTCTTGCCGGTACTCTTGCTGATGATGCCCACAATCTCCTCCATGGTGTACAGCCCCGTAGCCGCACACAGAGTCTTGCCTTGAAACGCGTCCGGGTCCGCCAGAATAGCAGACACGTACTTGCCCGTCTCGGTGATGTCTATGAGCGGCAGCTTTGTGGCGGGAGAAGCAACGGTGGCGAGCACGTAGGTGCCGTCATCCGTAGCGTTGGGCCGCAAGTTTGTCGCAAAGTTCTGCATGAAGGAGCCCGGCGCGAAGAAGGCGCTTTTGATCGGCAGCGTCCGTATGTACCTCTCGACCTGGGTTTTGCAGTCGAAGTGCCCTCCCTTGTTGTACCTGCCGCCCGAGTTCTCGTCGATGGACGGCAGCGTGCTGAAGATGAGATACTTTGCGCCCACGGCCACGGCGGCATCGGCGATGCGCCGGCCCTGTGAGACCTCTCGCTCTTGCAGCATGTTGTCGTAGATGGTGGTGGTGAGAAAGTATACCGTGTGAGCGCCTTGGAGGGCTTTCTCGACCGACGCTGTGTCGTCGGCGTTGCCTGTGACGACCTCGACGCCCTTTTGCAGGAGATGCTGTGCTGCCGGCGAGGACGCGTCGCGGGTTACTGCTCTGATTCTGTATTCCTGGCCGAGAGCAGCATCGTCGAGGACCGAGTTGATGACCGACCCGCCCTGGTTACCTGTGGCTCCGAACACGACGAGGAGTTTGCTCATTATGTGTGTATTGATGACTGGGGAAGAGGCGAATGCCAAGTGAAGCTGCTGATGGTTTTGCTGGAATCTTGTGTCTGTTCTTTGGGTAGGGAAGAACGTTCCATCAGCGTTAGAGGCAGCGGCGGTTGCCAGATTAAATACCCCATTTCATCTTGGGCAGGGATAGAGTTCAGCAGCCATAGAAGCGAGAAACGCGAAAACTCGGCCTATTCCAAGGGGCGCGAGTGCCTTCACGGAGTTAGGGATACATGGGGAGCCAGTTACTCCGGTCGTCTAGGAATGGACCTTGAGCTAAACAACGCCAAAAACCTTTACACGGAGTAGTGTAAGCGGCAACAATGTGGTGGAGCTTGTCAGCCTTGTCCAGATGCAAACAAACCAAAACTACCAGACTACCATGACATGTTCCATGCCGATGGTTTCCTCGGCCGAGGGGTTGTCAGTATGTCAGCTTTGTAGACTTGAGTTGAAGACCGAGTTGAACTTGGTTGGTGGAAATCAGGCGGAGGTATGCCCTGCGCTAACCCGGTTTCGTATTTATGCGCATCGGGGTTGGTTCAACTTGAATCCTTGACGTTTGTAAACTGCCCTGTAAGTGACAACATATCGGGTTTGGTGCCCTTGGCTGCTCTTTCGTCACCCATTTTCGACCACCTCGAGACGCGGATTGGTAATGGTTGCACAAAAAAAGAGCCCGATGTTGCTCACATAATTCTCCTGTGTTCCGAGGTAGATCAAATGGTGCGTGGTCTGGCCCTCAGTCTGTGAAACCAAGGACACGATGCCCAGAGCGATTTGATGCATTGTAGGTGGGTGATTACGATATCTTCTGAGGCAGTCTCTGCATCCTTCGAGAGTTGTAACATGCGCGATTCGCCATGGTGCGAGGCTCGAGCTTCCTTCATCCAAGGAGGGAGGCATATTCTTCACACCGATATCCGAGAGGTAGGCCGCCAGAAGCCGGCTGTGATTATGTCGGCGTCGACATTCCAGCAAGCCGCGCCTTGATAGTGCATTTGAGGAGGAGCTGGTGGTGATGCTTTAATTCTTTCACCGTGGCAATGTGAGGTTGAGAACTCTTCCAAGGCAACTCGCATTCTATTGTGGTCAAGACGCGATGGCCACACCGACGTGATCCCCAGCTGCCTCTTCCTCCGTGAACTCGTCCACTGAAGACGCCAAGTCCAAGGTGACGGCTTTTTCGATGCCCCTTCTGACGGAAAAATGTCGTTTGGATGAGAGAAGAGATTCGGCTAGCAAGCCGTAACTGCAGGATAGAACATCTGCCCAGCACCGTAAGGTCTGAGTCTTGGTCCATGAGTATTCTCGAGTCAAGCCATCAGATCGCGGGCAGCAGCCAATTTTAATCTCGGTCCTCGTCATGCTCTTCCGTTGAGGCTGCCAAACTCTCAGCCCTAGTATGTTCCATCTGCTCAAGCTTTTCGTAATCCAGTTTGTCTGCCGCTGTAAGAGAGAATTTAGAGCATCTCCGGGGCATTTCGTATGGGGGTAGAGCATCGCCAACGAGCGTCTTGACGTCCAACTCGTCAAATGCATTCCTTGACGTGCCGGAGATCTGGTACGCTGCCACTAGATGGCTGTCACGAAGGCTCAGAGCAGCACCTCCACATTCAGGGATGGCTTTGAGACTACGTGCTTCCAAGTCATCGAGGTCAAGCCGGAAGCCCTGCAGCTTGAGTTCGGTATTTGCGGACAATGCTGCTCCCTCCGGCTCCCTCCAAAGGCGCTATCCCAGTATACATAATCGCCCAATGTGTACATCTCTGATCAGAGTCCCGCAAGATGGAGTCAGGGAGGGGTCGGTTTCGCATTCTCCATGGGCTGATTGATGTATCCATTTGATACCCGGATGCCGGCCAGATACAGCTCGCCCACTGCGCCTGGCCGTAGCAGACAATGATTGCGATCGAGTATATATATACCCTGCTAGACGGGTTTGCCTGGCCAAGTGTGACATGCTTTTTGGGTGCCATTGTTTGATTGTTGCGTCGCATGTCGCTTCGGTCGGGCCATACATGTTGAACAGAAAACGGTTCCTTGCCCACGCTTCACGAACGGATTGAGAACAGCTTCATCGGCTAAGTAGACCTGTAGATAATTTTATTATACCAATCCTGCACTTTAAATTGGAATATGACTTAAACATACATCACGTACACGGGGGTACTTGTCAGAATCCAGAGCACTCGCGCGAGTGAGGGGGTAAAGATGGCCGAGTCACAGTCTTGAAGGTGCGTCCAGGAATGGTGTTGGGTATTCCCTGGTAACGCCAGTCGCAGCATGGCACCGTACGTGATGATAGGGAAGATCCCATGGATGCTTTCATTGAAAACGAGGGGGCACGACTTCAGCCATCAGAGTTCTTTCAGTCGCAGCGAGACGAACAAGGTGGTTCTGCTAAATGGCTACCAGGCCCTTGCGAGTACACTGCTACTCCGCCTTGGCCTGGCCAATAGTCCTTGAGGTGAAGCATATGTAGGCGAGGCCATCTGGGCGGGCGACACTGTCGGATAGTCGGTTCCATCTCCTGTGGCATAAGGTCGTGTCTGGTGCCTCTCGTCATCGCCTGGTAGAAGGCAGTTCTCTCCGATCTAATCGATAGACCAAACATGGTATATGCCCTCCTCAGAAAAGTGGGCGCCAGAGTAGAAGACTCAGTCGCCACTGGCTTCGAACGATCATGCTCAGGGGAACTCCGGATTGCATGTCAGTGCGGCTGTTGTCCACTGACAGAAACTGTTCTGAGTTCTGCCTCTTCAAAGTCGAATTGCGTGGCCATGATGGCGGTAAATCGTCTTCCAAACCGTTCTCTCGTGTCTGAGTGCCGTTCGGGATGCATCCAAGGAATGCTAAGACAGCGGTCTTCCGATGACTCTCAACCGACAATTCCGCTAACAACCGAAATATGTTGATGAGTGGTCCAACAACACCGAATTCACCATGGATGGGTAGCTCGCGGCCCGAAAACACCATGCCGAAGTAGATTTGATGGGCGTCCATGAATTTGCTGAGAGTCGGAGCCCACGCTGCAGCAAAGTATGCCATAATTGTATATGCCGTTCGTGCTCGGGCGGCTGCGAGTTCGGCCATGAATGTATTTGCCCAGATGTTGCAAATTTGCTGGGCGTCCCATTCTCGGGTGTCTTGTATATCGTCAGAATGTTTCGCTTCCGGTTGTTGGGAGTCTCGTAAGGTAGAAGAAGCTGTGTCCACTCGGTAGCATCGATTCGATGTAAGATGTCCTTTGCAGATAGTGCTTCTTGCCCATAGTAGTGCGAGAGTGTCATGACAGCTACCAGAAACAGTGGCCAAGATGAAGATGCCACCCGTCTAGCACGATGCAGCAATGAGCATCGCGGCCAGGGAGTCGCCGCCCAGCCCGGCAAAACTGCTATCTTCTGCGGCACTCCTAATGTCCCAACGCCGAGTCCAAGCACCGTTGATATTGCCTGTACGAACACGCAGACACCTGACCGTCACTGCGGCTCTTTGGCTCTTTGGCTCTATGGTCGGGCATGATGAGTGGAATAGCCTCCCCAGCGAGAGACGCAGTCTTGTGTCTGCAGCAGCATATGGAACACGATTCATAAAATATAGTATACCAAACCTGTGGCTTTGGGTAATCAGGGTCTCAAGCAAAGGGTCCTTTGAACTTACGTTAGGATCACCATATCACTACGACTGTCAACCTTGGGCTAGTGATACCTACGGTCAAATCACAAACAGCCGGAAGAAACACGATAATGCTCACAAAGACTTATCCGTCTCCGTATACTTTAGCTCTGTCAGCGTAATATTGAGGAAAACCTGGCCTCCATTGCACATCCAAATAGGGAGCACGCCTCGGCCAAGGTGAACGACATGCTGCTGCCCATGTGTCAACGGGATTGACGGCACGATAATGGCAAGTCTTCTGTCAAGAGTAAGGAATTAATGTCGCATAAAAAGGGGAAATAGCACGGTAGTCATTCATAGCTGCCCGTCATTCATAAACCCCCTCACGGTTGAGGAAGATGCCACACACAGAAAAAATAAAATAAAATAAAATAAATTATGAAAGAACGTCAAAAGACAAAAAGAAAATCTTTGATGAGACTGGGACTCGAACCCAGGAGGATTGCTCCATCAGGAATCTGGTAGTTGTTAAGGTGACCTTAACCTGACGCCATAACCAACTCGGCCATCTCACCCGATGAGGTTGTTGGCGACGGGGCTTCTTATCCAATCTCATACAGAAAATCCGGAGCCCTCGACAAAAAAAACCAGAATGCCATATTACAAGGAAGCGCCGGTCATTTGTGGGGTTGTTGCCCCATTTGCTACACATTTCATACCTCCGTAGTTCATATTGACTGGGTCGTGATATCGGAGCCAGAAAAAAAAAATCACGCTTCCAGCCAGCACCAGAGAATAATATGCAAATGGACAGATGCCTGCCTAGTAGGTAGGCGTAAATTGCTGTGTATTGATTTGCCAGATACTCATGCCATTATTGAGGTGGTTGAAACACGTAACTAGGTTTTCTGCCGGCATTGTTTTTTACCAACTCGTGGCAAGAATCTCTCTGGAATTGCGGGTGGCATAATAGCAATTTGCTAAGAAGCTCCATGTGTAGCTACATTTCAAGTAAAAGGACCGATTAGTATTTCCGTAGCCTAGATAACATAAAATGCTAAACTGAATATTGCTAGTCTATATTTGGGGCAAGTAGCAAAAAGGGAAAAAAAAAAGGCAACTTCATAAATGATGAGACTGGGACTCGAACCCAGGAGGATTGCTCCATCAGGAGGTCGGTGCTAAGGTAGCCTTAACCTGACGCCATAACCAACTCGGCCATCTCACCCAATGCGACTGATGACTTTTGAACTGTTATTCTCTATTATGGCTAGCCGTCTCTGTAATGAATAAGCTGACTACTTCGTCGACATGACCCAAAATATGGAATTCCGTGATTGCGCACTAGAAAATATTGTATTTTGTATTGTTTCCTTCTTAGGCTAAAAATCGAGAAATCACACTTTACTTCTAGTTTCTGTCTCGTTTTAGTCAGGCATTTGTGTACAGTGATTCACTTTAATGTTTATGTAGCGATAGGAATGAAATCCCTCAGGGATAGTACAGACCATAGAGCTCTTCAATGTTGGCAGAGAAACCCTCCATTGTTCCAGAACGTCCATGAAAGACTACGTAAGGATTTTAACTCCAACGAGGAAGAAAGAAGCCGCTTTATACTATGATTCAATTGCACATGAACACGCATAGACATGTTCTTTGCCACGCAACGATGCCGCATTCCCGAAATTTCGAAAAAGAAGCAGTTCTAGGGTAGGTTAGAGTGTAGGACATTTGCACGCACGGACCAAGGGGAAGAACTGATACGCGGCCACGATAAAAGGACCAACCAAACTTTTTTTGGACCCGCTGCTTGGTCCCTTCCTCATCACCATCATCAGGCAGTCTGCGGGCGGACACCAACAGCATGACTTGACACTCAGCCTACCTAACGACATTCTCCTCTTCATAATCATTGTCATGTCATCTTCCAGAATTTTTATCAAGGGCCTGCCCCCCAACATTACGGAGGCCGAGTTCCGTAAACACTTCTCCGCCGGAAATCGAGAGATCACAGACGTCAAATTAATCCCCCAGCGTCGGATAGGATATGTGGGCTACAAGAGTGCGGATGACGCGGCTGGCGCTGTCAAATACTTCAATCGATCCTACATCCGCATGTCTAAGATATCAGTCGAGACTGCACGGCCTGTAAGTTCCCCCCCGTGTCTCGTGTTGCCTACCATCCATTATGATGGTCGCTGATGGAATGTTAGATCTCAGACCCAGCCCCGAGAAAAGGACACAATTGGTCCTGTAACCTCGGCGCTCCCGGAGATCATACTACTCCGAGGTCAGCTTCTGATCATGATGTAAACACCAAGAAGCGAAAGCGAGAGGAACAGGAAACTGCTGATCCAAAGCTGCGGGAGTTCCTCCAGGTCATGAGCTCTGGTCGAGAAGGCGCCGTCGCAGATGACTCGACTGCTGCCGTTGAAGCAGATCATGCGTTCAATCACGGGGAGGTCGCTGTTCCAGACGGGGAAAGTGATGACGAGTATGAGCAAATTCCGTCGAGAAGAGAGAAATCGAGAAGGATAGAGCCCCGCCAGGACAAGTCAGACAACGTTACTCGACAACCGCCACCAAGGGATAAGAAGACTTCCAAAGATGATATCGAGGAGGCTGGTGAGAACAAGGCTGAAGCAATTGATTCAGAGATGACTGATCAGGGTCCATCGGCAACTGGCGTTACTGACGACGATTGGTTGCGATCTCGGACTAATAGGCTGCTGGACCTAGTTGATCCTGATGACCTTGGCTCTGGAGCAGTGCTAAGCCCGGTGGATGGTACCACAGAGCAAGACATGGAGAATGACAGATTATCGTCGCATTCCTCCGATGAGGTGACACCTGACACAACTGCTGATGTGACCACGAGCAAGGAGACTGCGACGGAAGACGCTGTTAGCGCCATCGCTCGCACATCTCGGCTTTTCGTGCGGAACCTGCCTTATAGCGCCACTGAAGATGATATACGGGAGACATTTGACAAGTTCGGGACACTTCAAGAGGTATGTGTGTAAATGAAACCCGATCCACTCCACCTGCCATGACTTCCTTTCCGAAAAGGCGCAATGATGAACCCCATGATAGGGACAGCTTATACCTCGGTATATGATGTGAACCTGGGCGAATATTTTAGTAGATGCTTCGATTTCTGAGCCTATATTTTGATCACACACAGCCATACTGGAGCCTATAGTTATTTTTATCTCTACGACACACATGAAAAGCTAATTTTATTTTTGGTCCAGGTTCATTTGCCCTTGACTGCTGCCGGGGCAACAAAGGGCTTTGCTATGGTGCTTTTTACAGATTCATCTGACGCGGTCAGGGCATTCCAGGCACTGGATGGGGTAACCTTTCAAGGGCGTATCCTCCACATCATTCCAGCCGATGCAAAACGGGAGCAGGGATTGGATGAATTTGGCGTATCTAAGCTGCCTTTGAAGAAACAAAACATGATACGTAAGAAAGCAGAGGCAGCTTCCAGCAGCTTCAACTGGAACTCCCTTTACATGAGCCAGGATGCTGTCAACGCCTCTATTGCCAGCCGACTGGGTGTCTCAAAATCCGAGCTGCTTGATCCTACATCGGCTGACGCCGCCATTAAGCAGGCCATTGCAGAGACTACAGTCATCCAAGAGACAAAGGCTTATTTTGCGGCCAATGGGGTGGACCTGGACGCCTTCAAGTCGCAGAGGAGGGGTGATACCACCATCTTGGTAAAGAACTTTCCATTCGGGACTACGATGGAGGAGCTTCGCAAAATGTTTGAGGAGCATGGCCAAGTCCTTAGAGTTCTCATGCCCCCAACGGGCACTATTGCTATTGTCCAGTTCGCACAAGCAAACCATGCCAAGGCCGCTTTCGGTAAGCTTGCATACAGACGAATCAAGGATAGTGTACTTTTCCTGGAGAAGGCGCCCAAAGATTTGCTCAGAGGCGACATCTTTGAGCAGACCAGCCGGGCAGCCGATCAACAGGCAACAGGGGTGCAAAAGTTTACGGTCAGTGACTTGCTGTCAAGCGGTGATAAGGCGGAAGAGGTGGAAACGACGTCTCTGTTTATCCGCAATTTAAACTTTGCCACAACCACTAGCAGGCTGGCTGAGGCTTTCGAGTCTCTCGACGGATTCGTGTCAGCTAGGGTCAAGACGAAAATGGACCCCAAGAAACCCGGCCAAACGCTTAGCATGGGGTTTGGTTTTGCCGAGTTTCGATCTAAGACGCAGGCTCAGGCAGCTCTCAAGGCAATGGATGGGCACGTACTGGATGGTCACACTCTGGGCGTGAAAGCCTCGCATAAGGGCCAAGATGCGGCCGAAGAACGACGGCGAGAAGATCGAGCAAAAAAGGCGGCGGCCCAGAGGACCAAGATCGTCATTAAGAACTTGCCCTTCCAAGCCACAAAAAAAGATGTCCGGTCACTGTTCGGGACGTACGGCCAGCTTAGATCTGTTCGCGTTCCGAAAAAGGCAGACTTTACCGCAAGAGGCTTTGCATTCGCCGACTTTGTCACTGCTCGAGAAGCGGAGAACGCGCTAAATGCGCTCAAGGACACTCATCTTCTCGGGCGCCGCCTAGTATTAGATTTTGCAGAGGCCGAGGCCGTTGATGCTGAGGAAGAAATCGAGAAGATGCAGCGCAAAGTAGGGGGCCAAGTCAATAAAGTAGCCCTTCAGCGACTTACAGGCGGAGGGAGGAAAAAAGTCACTATTGGCAACGACGAGGAGGAACTCGACACTTAGTGTAACAAGGAGGCAGAGCAATACTATTTGGCTGCCGCCTGCCGAGGCAGCACCGGACAGTACAGCGCCTATAGTTGATCAATTTTCTGCCCTATCTTCACTAGCCCAAAGTTTTCTTGCCCTTGGGAAGGGGCAGTGTGTGCGCTTCGAAGAGCCGCCTGGACGCACGGAATCGCGAGTCTGGCCGACAACAAACATCGCGTGTTGATGAGCCGACTCCAAGAAACCAAGAATTCGATTCTCGGAGCGGACGGCTGTGAAATTGTCTGCTTGTCTGACGGTAATCTCTTTCGCATACCTGCGGCCGCCTGGACAACACCTCTCTAAAGGTGTGTCTTTCTCTTGGAGAGGCGATGACGGGCCTTGGTGTGCTGGACCCGCTCAACCCTCCCTTGCGTCCCAACGCCCTCGATGCAGGCCGCTGCAGACACTTTAGCTACCATGTGCCCGTTGGGTTTTACGACAAGACCTTCATTGGCCGGAGCTCTCGTCTCTTTTGGTCGCAGACATGGATGCCAGCTAGTGACGAACTGTCGAAGACCCCATCCCCCACTGCCTCGACCACCCCGGGCGCCTCATCCATCCCATCCCCCCTGCCTTCCTCGGCGTTCTGTAGATAGATCTTGATATTTAGGTTGAGGGGCGAAAAAAAGATGGGTAGCTCTGTCAACCCTTTGTCAATATGATCCGCTGGAGCTCGTCGTCCTCCACCTATAGGTCTTGGATTTATACAGTCTTAGATCCTCCCGGGAAATAGAGCTTCGTTCCAGTCGAACCCATCACTCTCCTCAGATCATACATTTAGACCACCATTCCACATCCCAAAATTCCTTTCTACATATCTTGTCCTCTCCAACTCGCTCTTCATCTTCCCATTCAAACTTTGTTTGCCATTGCCCGAGGCATTTTTCCGGCTTCAGCGGGCTTGGTCCTCGTTCGTTGGGTCTCATCGACATTCCTTGTGCCACTCTTTTTGCCTTTGCAGTTATCATGTCTTCACTCTTTCAGCCAAGACCAGTGCTGTCATCACAGCGTTACTCACAGTCACCAGACTATGCTGATACAAGGCGTAGTATCCATAATGGCAGACTACCTCTTCGAGAGTCCACTGGCAATGCTCAATCCCACAACTTTAATGGTCTAGTCTCTTGTTATCAGAATCAGGTGGCCTTAGCACCATCTATGCAAACCACTATTCCTGCTCCCATGGTTCCGTCACAATCCCTCGATTGCCTTTACAGAGTCCCGACTCCTCGTCAACAGGCTCGTTTTCAGAGAAGGCCCAAGACTTCCGTCAATCCTCTCTACTTCTGGCCAGCTTTCCGTCAGTATCGTAACAGGCAAGCTCACAAAGATACCCAAAAGGACAAGGGTGGCGTCTGGCGTCGACCGGAGCTCGAAGATGCCTTCGTCGACTGTAAGTGGTTGCCCTGCTGCTTGATACCAGCTTTACTTCAGTCCGCTAATAGCTGGCGTCAGCTGTACTACTCATGCCTCACATGGGCCGCCGCAAGTTCTCCATGGGAGGCAAACTCCACGGCCGCAACATGCTGATTAGCGAGTACATCTTTGTGATTTGCGTCGCTCTCTTGGGCAGCAAGGAGATTTTCCGAATCGATAATAGTAATGAAAGCATCGAACAGATGGGACGCAAACAAGTGTCCAGCCATATGCAAGTAGTGAAGAAGTTTTTCGAAGATCTTCGTTGCTGTAAGTTATGCGTCTTGGCATGCATTCTTTGTAAACTGTGTATATGGGAGACATGGAATACTAACCCAGTCGCCACAGTCCACTTTTTGTTCCCGTCAGAGGAAAAGAAGGAGCCTGGCTCGACAAACTCGGATGACTACTATGACGAAGAAGAGCAGGAGTCATTCAAGTCGAACCCTGTTCTTACGGCTCTGGCAGAGGGCCGAGTTCCCGATGTCAAACCCAACTATGAGTACTTCTCCCAGCTTTTGGCCTTGCAGTCATCCATCTGCACACGACCGAAGACGTGTGAAATTTTTGTTTCGTCTTCTGATATCAAGATTCGGGATGATGTTGCCTACGATGCTCATGATACCCCCTTGGACCAAGCGTCCTTCCCTCACTTGAACAAGTACACCAACTGTGACGACAGTCCCAACGTCCTTGGCAAGGACGTTCTTTTGCACGAATACACCCGATCTCTTGACCGAACCACGTCCGCCTGCGCCAAGTCTGTGACCCGTCGATGGCAGAAGGATGCCCCTGCCATGTATGAGACTCTTGAGCTTCCCTCAAGAGACGAGGATTGCTTGCTGCTAGAAATGTGCGCCACTTTGGAATTGCACGAACATGCCAAGTTCCCCTCTGGATCGGAGCTCACAGGGTTTGTCGAAGTTGCTATTACACAGCCGGCTCTGCAGAACCATCGGTGGAAGTGCATCACACGCCTCACGAGACCCGCAGAGCTCCACAGCGATGAGGGCAAGCATGGCGTTTACACTAATGACAGCGGAATCCACCGCCGTGGATGCAGCGATTCCAAGGCAGAATGCGAGTGCCACACTCGCCCTCGTCAGGATATTCACGTTCCTTTCCCTGCAGTGGAGTGGGCCAGCATTCTTAGCATGGCGGTGCAATATCCTGATGTTGAGCACCAGCGCCTGAAGGAGAAGCGCCGCAAGTATGCGGATGGCGACGGCAAGAAGGACCTCGAGAGGGCTGGTAGCAAGCGCAAGCGCTCCGAGGATGAAGGCGACGCTGCCTCCTGGGCCCGCCGAGAACTGACTGGCAGCGACTTGATTTGCAAGGTGGCCATGTACCAGGAGCTCTGGTCTTGCGCGCCCGATTCTACGCAGTGGACTCGCCAGGCAATCATCTTTTGGAGATTCAACACGACCAATCAGTGGCACAAGTACAACCCTGTCTTTAAGCCTGCTGGGACTACCTGGCGATGGTTAACTATCAATGACCCAATGTCTCGATATCATCAGCAAAAGGCACTGGTTTATCCAACTGCAAACGTCTCTAGAGATGCTCTCATGTCACCAACTCCAACCATCAACCAACACTTGACAGCAGCAATGAATGAGACTTTCAACTCCTGGGACCAAGGCAGCAGCGCGCCTCATGTGCCACATGTTCCGCCTCTGCAAACTCCCAACAACAGCATCGGGCTTTTTGATTCGTTCTCTAACGGCCTAGCCACGCCACCGCCAACCGCAACTCTGCCTCCAGCATATCCCGCTGGGAGTTTTGATAGCCGAAGCGGGAGTTTCGATGCTCGTAGTGCCAGCTTTGATACCAGAAGTGGCTCGTTTGACGGCAACCTGGCGCCGAACAATGGAGTAGCATTCCTCCCATCGACCGGTCCGCCACCGCAACACGATCGCCAGCCAACAACCCTTGGCAACAACAACCAGCCCTTCTTCGACGGACAGCAGTCGTTCTCCGAGGTGAAACCAATCAACACAGCGGTCAACACTTACATGACTGCTAGCACCTCGCTCCAACTACCCAACCAGCTCGTCTACGACAACTCTGGCGTGGACACCAACAACATGCAGGGATGGGACATGTCTGCCCTAGACAGCTGGTCCGCAGCAGCTTCGGCGCCAGCCAGCGCCACCGCGGAATGGGGACCAAATAGTATTCCCAAGGTCGAAACCCATGCGGGAGATCATCACGGTGCCATGTGGGCTCCGCCACATTGGCCCTTATCCGCAGGAACAGCGCCCAGCTCCCATGAGCGAGGTGGGAGTCCTCGACCCCTCAAGAGACGGAGAGAGACGATGGATGTTCATGTGCCCGTCACTGCTGGATGGTGACGATGATTGATGCGAAACTAATGTAGGCGCCCTATCTGGCATAGAGACGCATGTGTTACAAGACTTGGGGAAATTTGTATGGAAATGTGTATTAATTCTGGTGTTTGGTGGAACAATTCAGTCCTGGGCGCTGGAGGAGTATTCTTACGGACATGTTCTTGTTTCTCTACTATTTTTCTGATTGGATGATGATAATACCACATACTTAGACCTATGAGCTTTTACAATTTTGAAACAAGTCTGGTTGTTTTTTTCATGATACTTGCCCCTATGCTGCTTGATGTGAGTGGTTGTTTCTCAGTCACCAAGACCACCATAAAACCCCTGGGCCTGTGACGTATTACGAAACTCGGGAGTTGTCAGCTAGCTAGCTAGCTAGCTAGGCGAGGAGTACAAGACAAAGTTCAATATTTGGAGCCCCTGCCTCATCTCCACGCCCTTTTAGACAAGGGGACCACCCTCGAGGCGAGACTATTTTGGTAAATTTGTATTCTTCAACAGGTGGAGCGGATGCAGGAACCAGGAACCCGCACGGAGAAGCCCCTGGTCTATCTGGCGTGTGGTCTGTCAAGGGAGGGCAGAGCGGGCAGAGCGGGCAGAGCTGAAGTGCGGAGAAGGACGACATGTCGTGCAGCAGAGCGTGACGCGAACGCGCCGCCACATGCAGGCACTTTAAGTGCGGCGACCTAGACGCGCGGTTCTGTCCGTGTAAAAACGACTGGTGTGCCTTGGTAGCTTTGCAGACTTGGGGAAAAAATAAAAGACGCCGCAGAGGAACAATGGTGCCTAGCAAAGAATAGACCCGCGTGGGGGTTTGTGGCAGAAAGGGAAGGGGAATGCGGCAGGAAAGCAACAATGACGACTGGAATTCAGGGTTCGGGCAGAAATACGCCCCGTTGGAATTTTTGCATTCTTTGTGCTTTTCTCGTGCAGGGAGACGGGCATTGTGTTGACGTGGGCGACGCTGAGGAATGCTGGGCTGCGTCCGTCGTGGGCGCGCGCGAGGGCGCTGGAAAAGGGGGTTGCGAGTGCAGCTGACTATTGGACTTGAGGGCGGGGGAAGGGCTGTGAGTTGGATTTGCGCGCATTTCGGGGTGCATGTTTCCTTGAGATGGAGTGTATTGGTAAATGGAATTGTTTATTGTTTATTTGATTTTTTTTTTGTCGGCGGTGGCAATGTTTGGTGGTTACGGGCCGGGTTGAACGGGTACATGGCATGTTTTTGCTTTTTTTGCTATATTCGAGGCATGTAAGTGGCCCTGCCGATACAACCTTGCCGCTGCAAGTGGACGGGGTGTTTGGTGAGAGAGGGCCATGTGTGGTTGTCGTTTGGTGGTTCCGATATGAAGAGGACAGCGGGTTCATCCTTCGTGTTTAGTTATTACAGTCGTTGTTGGGCTCCTCGTTGTGTTGGTTTCCAGTGTGGGACTGGGATTTGTCGCTTCGGAGCAGGTATGCGTGGAAATTGGGCGGGTTGGATATATGGATTATTCTCACCGCAAATTAAGGCCAAGGGCTTGAACGTATTCTGTTCGAATCGGCTGTGTTGACTGTGGCTAGTAGTCAGGTGAGATGGGTATACTCGAGGACGAGCCCTAATTTATCATGGCTCCTCTGGCGAATTCCAGTCATCTGCAGCTTCACGTATAACAGCTGCGGGCTTTGTTGCCGTCGCGTCTGGACTAGGCTGTCATTGTCCTCGCATATTGTTCAGTTAGCGCGTATCCAAGGAGCCTCGTCTTTGTGAAAGAAGGTGTGACTACTAGAGGGAGAAAAGGACCGATATTCCAAAAGGCCTTGCTTGATTGTTACGCCGTAAGTCGCCATGTTGCGTAGCACATCTATCCACACTGCACAAGATATAGTCCTCAGGAACACGGATGCCGCCGTTTCAGATTACTCTCCTGCAACAGGTCGCATGAAAAAGGAAAAAGGGAAAACACAAAGTGAAGGCGGTCAAAGGTACGGCCGGCGCTTGCTCTTGCACAAGGATTTGCACAAAGAATTGCGTGTGAGAGCGAGCGAGCAGGTTTGTGTCGTGCATGTCGTGACAAGGACGGATGTTTTGTGAAAGGGAAACAATGGCGAAAGAGAAGGCCGCAGGCATACGACACCTTGGACAGCACAGCCCGGGATATTTGACGTTTGGTGAATGCCAGGAGCAGGGGACGATGACAGGCATGACTCCATTAGGGCCAGATTCACGATCAAGCGCGAGGCCTTGACGATGGACGAATGACAGCCAGTCGTGGGCCGGGAGAGGCGCGGGTTCGCAACGGTGAATGACCCACGGGGGCAGCGTTAGGCGCGTGGTGGAGCCCGGGAAGTCCAGATGGCGTTGGGCGGCGTATTGGATTGGCCGCCCGGCTGTTTGGGCAGGAGCGAGGCAGCTGGTGGTGCAGGCATCGCCTTGAAACAGCAGCCTCGGGTGCGTGCGTCTTGGGCTGCAACATTGGATGGCATCGTGACCCCGTGAACCTGTGCAGAACTCTAGCCTTGCTCTCCATCTGCCCCTTTGACCGCAACCTGGCCGCGGCCTGGACGGTCTGCCGCGTGCGATATTTGCTGTCCTCCGAGGCAACGATAGGCCATCATGCTGCCTCGACTGTTTAGAACCGCAATCCGCGAGACAGACTCGGGCGCAACGACGATGGCTCACGAGTTCCGCTCCAGACAGGCCCGGCGGCGACCGGCCTGTTCGCCTCTAACGACCGAACCAACATGCAGAAAACAGCCTTTCTTCCCATGAGACTTTGTGTCTATTTTCTCTTGTTCTGTGCCAAGATTCTGTCCGACTGCCGACTCTCCGGTCGGGCCATGGCTCCCCCCGTCATTGTCTGTCGTGAACCAACACAGCTTGACTTGGTATACAATAGTCGCCATGGCTCGGTAAAAAGCCCAAGGTGTATGCATGAACGGTGAATGACCAACTCGCCAAGCTCTTCTTCTTTCTCCTCTTCTTGTGTTCTGGTGGCTGAGGATTTTCTTGCGGCTTTGCACTTTGACTCTTTGTTTGGCTTTTGGCTTCCCATTCCGTGTTCCCGCCCAGCATTTGCAATTACTCATTCTCCTCGACCATTGATTCAACAAACAAACCTGCGTCATTCGTCAGTCCAAGTAGACCATACAACGACCAAGTCTCCGGTCTATTCACATCGCTGCTTGGGCCTTGCAACCACGAGGCACACCAGCTGGCTGGTGGATCTGCCAACTGTCAACGGCCGGCTGTTCACTTCAATGTTTTGACAAAAACACCCAGCTCTGAGTCTTGTTCTTTTTCATTTTCTTGTTTGTTTAGCCACTTGCTTTTTCTCTCCAACTCTTCTTCATCTTGTGTTCAGAGAGCGCACAATCAACAAGGCCGTGCATGACCGTGAGCGCTCAACTACTTCTTGCCGGCGACGGGACCTCTTGATCACTTTTGACCACCTCTCCTCATTTTGATCGATTTATACTACGTCTTTTCGATTCTTGCTGCCAGGAAAATTAAAGTTTTTTTTTTTTGGTCGACTATTCTACTCCAGTTTCTTGATTTATTTCGATTCTCGATTTTCTCCCGGTGAGAAATACACTTTTGCGAACATTTCAACAGTTTGGCCCCAAACAGAAAGACAGACGAGCAGACACTCATTTGCATCTACAGTTGCATCTACTTGGAAAAGCAAAAAACCCATCTTGGCTCACGCCAGACTTATAGAAAGACGCTAAATTCAGGATATACCCCCTTACGTCCCGCTACGTCCCGCCGCGTCAACCACGATGAGAAACCTCAAATCTCGTTACGGCAACCCGTACCGTCTCGGTTCCCTGCTGGGCCTCGCCTGCTTGACATCTGCTCATTCATGGATCGAGTACGCCTACGTAATTGCTCCCAATGGCACAATGGTCGGGCACATTGGCTACCCACGAGGATTCAAGCCTCGCAGTGACCCCGGCTGGAACGACAAAATCCCCCAGTGGCTACTGCCTCAAACCGGATCGGCAGCTTACTCCGGTAAAGAAGTCTTGAACAAGTTCCCCTTCGAAGAGAATCCCAAGCAGCCCGTGCTTGAAGCCGCCCCCGGAGACCATATCGCCCTCATGCACTTCGAAAACGGGCATGTTTCCTTGCCCCAAAATCAGCCCAACAAGCCTAAGAACCGCGGCACCGTCTACCTTTACGGCACCAGCGAGCCCAAGGAAAAAGAGAACCTGTTTGACGTCCATCTCGTGTGGAACAAGGACGGCACCGGTGGTGATAAGAGAGGAGTCCTCCTTGCAACTAGAAACTACGACGATGGTCGGTGCTTCCAGCCTAACACTGCGGACATCACGAACCAACGCGTCGCCAAGTTGAAAGACAATGGGGCCCAGAACTCACAGGAGTTGGCGTGCCACTCTGATTTGAAGCTTCCCGACAACTTGAAGCCTGGTAGCTTTTACACCATCTACTGGTACTGGGACTGGCCGAGCCTGAACCCAGACAAGATTGACATGGACAAGACTGCCGATGGACTCTATCCATGGGCGGGGTCGTTTATGCGCGGCGACAAGGTTCCCAATGGGTGGACCATGGATGCCATTGCCCATAATGAGAGCTACAGCAGTGTGATTGATATCAAGATTGTCGAGAAACCAAAGGAGTTTGCGGGCAAGGATGCTGGAAAGGAGGCGTGGGTGTCTAAGCAGAACGTTTACTCCATGGGTGTCCAGGACCAGATGGCCAACAACTTCCAGGTCAATGTTGGTGGTCCCGGGAATAGCGGCACGGGCTCTGCGCCTACTGCTTCGGCGCCCGCTTCTGCGCCTCCTGCTTCGGCGCCCGCTTCTGGTCCTGCCCCGACGGCTGGTTCAGATGCTGCGAGTTCCAACGCTGGCGCTGTTGCTACCGTCACGCAATATATCACTGTGCCTCCTACCACGCTCATCACTACCGTCTTCAAGACTGTCGGTGACGACAATAAAAAGGTCCGCCGATCTGAACCGGCCCCGGAGCAATCGATACTTAGGCTTACCAATGCCTATCCGACCGGCACTCCAGGGCAGCATTCTGCCGCTAAGCAAGTGTCCTCGGCACCGCCGTATGACCGGCGTCGGGCCAGATGGTTCTAAGCCTAAAGGGGTCACTACAAATCTTGGCTTGGGTAAGGATACAAGGTAACAGGTAGATTACATGACTGGGTGGTACATTGCAAGTTCGCTTGTATATACTTGTACCTTTTTCTCTTCTCTTGGTTTCTTTTCTTTTTTTTCACGTATCGTTTTGACAACACGAGGTTGGAGGAAGATGCAGGGGACATGTCGGGGCTGGGCCCAGTCAGCGATAGATAGGGATGCGATCTGAAATAAAGTTCGTTGAGAAATGCCTGTCCTGCTCGTCGTCGTGACGTTGTTCATTCGACGTAGACCATGGTAAACCGAATACCGAATGACCATTTCCCAGCGAGGGAGCTCAAACGCAGTCTTTGTTTCACTAGTACCTTTTGTCTAAAAAAAAAAAAAAAAAAAAAACCACACTTTGCCTGGCATAATACACAACGCCTGAAAAGCCACCAGTCCAGCAACTCTTACATCTCTCCACACTGGGCAATCACCACGTCCATATTCGGCACGTCCTTGCCCTTGTACCCCGTCTTGGTGTGCTCCATCTTCCGGACGACCTCCATGCCATCTACGACCTTGCCGAACACGACGTGTTTGCCGTCGAGAAACGGCGTGGGCACCGTGGTGATGAAGAACTGGGACCCGTTGGAGTTGGGGCCGGCGTTCTACGGCAGCGCGAGTCAGACGGATGCTCTCATGTGGGAAAATAAACCGGGAAGTGTCTGAAGAGACATCACAGAGAGAAAAGAAGACAAGCTTGAGATGAGAACGAATTTCAGGAAAAGGGGGGGGGGGGGGGGGGGGGGGGGGGGGGGGGAGAAAGGAGCAAAGTGTACGTACAGCCATGGACAAAAGGCCAGGCTGGTCATGCTTCAGCTTAAAGTTCTCGTCTTCAAACGCCTTCAGGCCCCATATACACGTTGATCCTGTGCCGTCGCCTTTGAGGAAATCGCCGCCTTGGCACATGAAGTTGGGGATCTGGCGAGTTAGCCGGCCGCTTGCCGTGTTCGCGTGAAAAGAGACGTACGATGCGGTGGAACTTGGAGCCCTTGTAGCCCTGGGGTTTGCCCTGCGCGTCTTTGGACTCGCCGGTGCAAAACTGGCGAAAGTTTTCGGCGGTTTTGGGCACCACGTCTTTGAAGAGCTCGAATGTGATGCGGCCGAGGGGCTCGCCTGCCGGGTGCTTTAGCATGATGCGCAGTGCTGGGGGGCCAAACGGCGCTGGATAACGAGTGTGAATGAGGTGCCGCGCCTTCTCTTGCATATCGCTAGATACCACGACGGCTCTCGGTCTTCATCTTGAGAAATTGGGCGGCCCTTTTATCCGTGGATACTCACCTCCCAGCGTCATGTCAAAGAAGACCCTGCTGCCATCAGTCTAAATTCAGGAGGTCCTTTTTTACAAGCTGCGACTAGAGGATCTTCTACTTACAGGGGGTTCCCTGAGGCGGGTAGCTGTGTCGGCGGCATGGCTGTCGGCCGCTTTGTCTGTTCGATTATGTGCTTGCGCCTGGCGTGCTGTGGTTGATGAGGCGTGAGGCTCCTTTGTGAAGGGCGCTGGGTTTCTGAGATTTGGACTAAAGCGGACTAGCGCTGAAGCGCCGGAGCTTTTTTGGCAGAACAATCTTCTAGAACCCACAACTGGTTCAGCTTCTTGGTTCTACCAACTTCTTAGTTGGTCCACCAAGCTTGCATCAGTACATTGTTTACAAATCACTCTGGACTTTTGCGAGTTTGCATTTAGGAGGTCCGTGGCAGAATGTTTGTATCAGATGTACGTTTGTCTGCTTACACCTGTGTGGCGTTGGGCTCATGACATGCCACAGCTTCACCCCCCTTCCTTCTCTTTACAAGGTGCCTCCCATCCATTGAGGAGAGCGTCAGAAATGATAGCCCAGTCTGAGGGCAGCCTTGAATAGGACGTGATGGTTTCCAGACGGTCAGCCATGTCGTCCGAACAAGATACAGCCAGCTCCAGGAGGAGTCTAGCTCCAAGTGATGGGCACATCTATTCGCAACGGGCACGCATTCGCGACGCGGAGGCGGGCGGGGCAAAGAAACTTTAAAGCCATTTTCGACAATACGATGACAACACGCAAGAATGGCCTTACTACTTCTGGCTCAGATCGGAGCCAAGGATTGTTTCTTTACGTGGTATGAGAAGGCTCGCGTGGCGTCTTGCGTTTCTTAGTCGGTAGGTTGTACAGGTTTTCGTGATAGACGCAGGTGGAGGCAAAAAAGGACACTACATGTCGTGCGCCCTACGAGGCAGAGTGAGGGTCCATGTAAGCGTATACTCACTCTGACCCGGAGAAACACATGTGGCTAGAGACCATGTGCGGGTGAAGTTACTCCCACGAGCCAAAGTCAGCTGCCGTCTTCGGAGGATCGAAGCAGCAACAATGGCCCAAACCCCTCCGTCTCTCCCCTATTACACGTCTTGGCCATCTGGGACTTTGCAACTTGTGAGAATAACCATGACAACCATGTTGGGAAACGGAACCGATCTGTGTACCGTCGTCCAGGTTCCCCCCAAGTCACGAAAGCAGCGCCCTATTGGTGTTCTAGAATTTGAATGTTGGCAACTCCTAGCGCGAGTGCAATCTTGCTGTGCCCAAGAAAGACATTCTCGTTCGGTTTGCTGGCCAGTGTCTGACACATGATGAGTCTGTCCGTGTCAGCGTCCCATGTCGTATTGAAGAGTCGGATGTAGACACTCAAGTCTTTGAATCTTCTGAGAATATTAGCTTGCACGCTCCTTCATGACCCGCAAATAGCTCCACACGAGTTCTATCAAAAATGTCGAGGGCTTTTCAGAGGAGCAGGATGCTGCTTCTGTATGGCAACTTTGTGCCAATCCTTGAACAAGGTGGCAATGAGGCCGTGCTTTTCCAAGCTCATAACCACGTGGGACATTGAAATTTTGCACAAGAGCGCCAACGATTGTATCTCGAATCTTGACATTGTCGCTATCGGCGGAAACGAAAAGATGGCCGTCTCGTGCCTGCTCCCGGAGTGCCTCAGCTGCAACATGTCACTGCTAAGCTTTCCGCTCGTAAGCTTGATGCTGGTTGTCAAATTGTCATGATTACAACCGGCTCGGGTATCTTAATTGTGTGCCTGGAAAAAGTAATAACATGTATTCCGCTCTCAGAGCTTATATATAATGTCGCACATCGACATGGTTTTGCCCTTGCGGCATCTGCCGTTATCCAAGACACACCAAGCTCAGCATCGCTGACGAAACCTTTAGAAACCGGGGTAGCTTCAAAAAAACATGATCAACAGCTTCTCAGGAGCCCGCCCTATTCCTCCATGATCAAATGGCCATGGCCGTATGGGAGTCCCTCGCGATTGGCAGCTCGGTCAGACATCGACCTGAAACAAGCTTGTTCCAGTCAAGGATACTTCAACGCAGTGGCGAGATAAAATACCCGAATTACTTACCACGGTGGCAGGACCTAGAGTTGCAATAGAGGGACCTGTCGCAGACACCTGCCCGAAGAGGTTTGTTATGAAGGAATAAATAACCTGGGTAGAGCCGGCCCCTTTCACAATTCGGTCGAGAATTTTATCCAAACAGGTTGTCTTGAGTCCCATTTGGACGATATTATCCATGAGAGCCCAACCGCGATCGAAGGAAGCTTCTGTTTTCCGCATTGACCCAAGTCCCTTGCTCCAGACATTTTCGAACTCGCCCAACGAATCCGCGGTATCGTTGCAGGCTTTTTATAAACCGTATGCTAAACATGTCTCTATAGATCCAATGATTCCGCCTCTCCAAAGTTCCCTGGTGGGCTTGAAGATTAACGGCTTTCGCCCACAACAGCCGTCTCAACCGTCTAAGACCGAGGTAATTTAATGGTTTCGTCTTCCTAGTAAGCTTTTGCCACACTCGAAGCCGTTCATTTGACGGCAGAAACGATAAACTGCCTGCCTGAACCGCAAAGGTGATTCTCGTCGATCCTGAGACGAGGAGAAGAGTGTAGCTGAAGCCATCTGCATGGAGCACCCAACAGTGGAAACCTCCCGTCTTAGGGTCACATTGCTTTCTTTGGAACCAGCAAGGCCGCAATTCTCGCTCACTCAATCAAGTTACACTCTGCAGGGTACATGTCTTATGTCGTACAAGACTTGCAGGAGATATGCCAGGTTTAATACTAGACCGTCACCCGCGGCGTGAGAAAGCCCCTTGGATTACCCTAGGGCTCTATAGGCTCGGAGGCCGTTGAAGCCAATACCTATCAGCTGAACTTGGAAAACGAGGCGTTGGACAGCCGGGTGGTGCTGTCGTTTCAACCCCCTGCCGGCACTTTTATTTTTCAACATCATGAGGATTTGTGTGTAGGCAGTGCGAGGGGGGCTTTGCTCATGCCCAACCATGGTTCGGGTCAGGAGCTTTATTTGCCCACCTCGCCGGCTATTAGTGCAGGAACTGAATTTCCGTCATGGGGATCAAGAGCACCTGCAGATGGTGAGTCAACTCTCTTTAACTTTTAAACATGACCTCTTTTGGTTCTGCCTCGACAAGAGTTGTCGAGATATTGACCATTGCTAGTCGGACCGGATAGATAGGGATCTATCACCCTGTATCTCTTGCTGGTTCAACCGTGACTTGGCCAATGGGTCAAGTTGAACATTAAGAAGATGAAGGTGCCATTGGTTGGTTGTATGCGCATTTTGAGCCAAGAACTTGCTCATATAGGTGTTGCTGCGGCTAGAAGAGGATCTGTGAGGCCTCATAACGCAATTTTCAGTTATCGTGCCAGAGCTTACAAGTGAGCAATCATAGCCTAGACAAGAAGTACTGATAAATGAACCTATTTGGCTAGCAGAGATGAACAGCTGTGCATTAGATGCTTCAAACTAACAAAGGGTCAAAGTTCAAAGGGAGACCCGAGGCATAACCGTACGCCGTAATTCTTCTTGTTCAAGCACAACGTCGGGGGAGCATCTATCATATGACGCTCTACACAACTGATACCGCACCGATTAGCAGCGCCTACGTACAATGACCAGCATAGAATAGCAAGATCCTTGTCCTTGGCATGGCAGCCTCCCGGCTCATGTGGTCGGGATTGAGTGTCGGCGAGCCCAGCTTGACCATATCAGCAACGAAGCGTCTATACCCAGCAGCTTGCGTCACCAGCTTTTTGCAAGGATGTCACTACATTGATATCGTAACCTTCCTACACCCCATGTTCAGCTCCGGACCCAAGCAGGCAGTGAGGCTGACTGAACCTGACAGGTAGCAAGACTTGAAAGATGCATTACCATCTCTGTGAATAAGCGGTTATGGAAAGTAAGTCTGGGGTGCTTGGTTGCTCTATACTATCTAGGTAGGTTTGAGTCTTCGAAAAAAAAAAGGGGGGGGATCTAAAAGCAGACTCAATCGACACTTGTTGCTAGGCTTCGTCACGCACCATCTCTGCGAAGGAGAGGTAATCGCAAGTGAGTGCCAGAAGCTTCGTTACTCCATTACATCCAAGACACGCATGAGCCCTAGATAGAGGTCCAATTGGACCTACAAGCAGCGAGGCATCTGGATCACCCTACACATGTACAAGTCTGTGCAGACTATGGCCATGTTTCCAGTTGGACTTGCCGGCCAGAGCACTCGATAGCGAGTTTACATCCATTCCATTGTTTCAACTTTAATGAAGAGGTTACGACTACAAAATCCACGTCACACTTGTACTCGCAACTCGCTACCCGGATTGGCTATGCCGCAATCTCAATCAACATGAACAACAGGTTCAATCACCCCAGCCATTTTCGTACGAATCAAACACAGTCACTATCCAAAACGACTGTGCTACCTTCCTTTCCCGATTTTCCGCAACGCCAGTCACGTGGAGTACGGCTTTGGTCTGGCTACATGTGGTTGTCGTGACATGGCAAGGGTGGCGTTGTACATTTTGTCAGCGAGACTTGAGAGTACACTGCCGATTCTGCCGAGGACAAATTACAGATAAAAGTCTACTCGAACGGGACGCGGGGGCGCTCATGATTCTCGGCACTTGGCGGCATATCAAACAAATATGTTTAACAATGGTGTGAATGACGCGGCGCAAGTTCCAGATGACAATCATACGACTGTTTTCTACTCCGTACAGCGAGGGCTTTTGTTGGACAGTGCCCGAGGGCTGTGCAGTGGATGGTTTTACGACTTGAATAGACACCTACCTTGGTAGGTAAATAGACAGATAGATGCCAAGTAGCTGGCCCAAGTGCCAAGATTGCAAACAGTAAGATGGTGAGGAGTCGTGTGGTAGAGTCAAGGCTTCTGCACAGCCATGAGGTGATGTGATGGGAAGAAGCGGGGACGGAGCAACTAGTTGGACGAGGCGGGCTTTGATATGCCATGCCACGAATGGTGATAAATTGATAATGAAGCTTGACATGGCTGAGAACTTGGTGTGCGCTCATGCCGTGCTTGAGGAGGCTATGCTTGAGATTGTGCGCGAAAGGCTGAATACGCAATTGTCCAACCGATACACTCGATACAAGGCTCCGATGACGGGAATTCGGGCAACGGTGCGTATTGGTTGACACCCAAGGTGTTTCGCAATTGCACGCCTTCAAATGTCGACTTTGTGCCTTGATCTTGCATTTGTGCCACAACACAATCCTTGGTCTTGCGGCTTGTACATGCGCCTAGGGACAATCTGCATTCACTTGATATATAGTTAGTTAGTTGGGCCTTGTAGTTATACGACTGCCACGTTTGTCAAAATTGAACCAGAAATCGCACACCCGGCGTCCGAACCCGGTTGCCAGAAAGTAATCCGTACATGTGTCCGTGTCAATCGGTATCCCGCCAGTCAGTCTGCACAACGGCAAATACTCGAAATGTTTAATTAACTTCTTTGCCTTTCCTGCTCGTACAAGGTCCATGGAAGCTTTCATCGGGGCAACTCCGGCGGCAGCGGCAGCGCCACAAACAAACTGGCATTGAGTCTGAGACGTTGGACTTGGAAGTCGTCGGTCGCAGCGAGTTGAATTGCACTGTCACGGGACATTTGGAACAGCGCTTGCCGTTTCGAACCGGCATTTGGAATCTTAGATCCCCTTCAGGCTATTTAGCCAACCGGCCTATGCATAGCCCGTCGTCGTCATTTGATTGTCAGATGTGCTCAGCCGCATTTACAACCGCCGAACTCGAACGGGGCGACGGGGGACATAAAATAGGTAGACAAGCTCGAAAATGATGCCAGGGACAGTAGGTGGCTTGAGTGAAGACACTGTGGGGTGTGTAGAAGTGCAGTCTTCAACTCGACTTATTCGCTGAGCTCGAAAGCCTGAAGTGAACGAATGTTGGTGGCTAAGCCACGCTTGCAAGCCGAGTTGGCATCCACTATGCAAGCGTCAGGGCCACGATGCAGCCAAACGTTGTACTAGTAGTGTCCCTGATGAAGAGAGAGGTCCACAAAGCCACGACGACCAGCACACAACCCTGTTCCTGTTTGTGCTCTTGCGTCCGAAACCTTGGCCCAGCTGTTCGCTTCCTTCTCAAGTGACAAGGGTCGAGGGCCGAGCTGTGACACTCGTGAGATTCTGAGACAGGTAAAGCCCAGCTGCAGTAGTGGCGGAAAGCGATGTGGTTCAGGTTGCTCGTTCTAGTACTACAACGCGGACAGCGGAACAAGCAAACAGTTTGTATTTGATCCATGGCTCGCGGACGGGCGGCCCGGCGTCAAAGACATTGATGCAGATTGCGATGCGATGCGATGCGATGCGATGTGGTGCGTCTTGGAGGTTCCCGACCCCGGGAGCCTGTGCCCATTCGATAATGTGGCGGACATGACAGCATCGGAAACAACTGATCCCCCAGCCCATTGCACTGGAACGCGCACTGCTCTCAGCTTCACCTCAGCTGTTCCGCGCGTGTGAACACAAGCTGTATTGTAGATCATGTCTCGTCTCAACGGGAAATAGCTCAGTTAGAAAACTTGGACTGGGCAGCTTTCCCAGGCCTAGCCGTCAAAGTTTTGTCCTGAAAGCAGGCACCGCGGGAAAGCACAACACGCTCCGTCTCCCACAGCTGGTAAGAAAAGAGGCGTTTTGAGCCGCCGTGGCGTGAGATGCAGCCACTTTTCCCAGAATTCGGCCTGCCCGGAGTTGAGCTGTTGGCCTTGCGAAGCTTGAAAGGGGAAAAGGGGGACTTCGGAAGATCAGACGGTTGGGGCAGTGAATTTGAGGTTGCCCTGGTCGATTACGATGTCGCGGGAGTTGATTAGAATCTGACGACAAGTTGAGTCAGCAAAAAAAGACGTTCAGAATGACGGGGCAATTGATGAAAATGGCTCTCTTGGAATCTATGATGATACAAATTTACATGGCTAAATAAAGACGAGGCAAAGACCATGGCTACTTCGGAAAGGCGGATGCGTTGTCCCTAATCCCCATTTGCCGTAGTACGATGGCGGCAAGACGGTGCGGGCTGCGACATCATTCTGGCAAGAACGAGCTACTCGTTTGGGAAAGAGTAACTTGGGGAGTAGAGGTTGTTCATTGACTTCAAAGTTGTTGTACCCAAGTGGCCAAGCAAGTTGAGAGAAGGTCTACTTTTCACGATGCGCATGGACGTTTGCAGAATTGATGCATTGACGTATCGTTGATAATAGCCGTTGGAGAAGGGCAATTAACTGCAAGCGGTCGCTGCGACCCTGTGGTGGCCAGTTTGAGTCATGGGTCTGCTCTCAGATGCTGACGAGATCTGACGATGCTGGTGTGCCTCCACACGCTTGAGCAGGTACGTGGGTACTTGGATACCCCGGATGTTACGTCAGGCCGTGATGATGGAGGGAATGCCACAAACTTCACTGGCCTTGGACCAGAGAGCAGCTTCGTTTCATCACTCCACCATCGAATTGAGAAGCCGCCTCAAGTATGTTTCGATAGACGCAGGGGATCTCATGGTGCAGTTATTACATCATGAGATGATGAGGCCGGAAATCGCTGGCGAGCTGCTCGCATAGTATGTGAAACCCCGTTGGCGCCTCCAACGTTGGTGCAGAACACCTCACCTGTATATCGTGAGGCTAGTGCCAAGCCGTGTCGAAGGCCTCGTCGACCGGCCGGAATGGTTCTGGAATACCAGTGACATTCGTTATTCCCCGTCTTGGAACGGTGAATCACGTCCATCCTTCACAAGCCGGTCAGATGCAGTCCTGCTTATTCAGTTGAAACACTGATATTTTCGTAATACGCCAAATACCAGCACAGCTGGGCTCATGCATGCAGCTTTGCCCTTGACCCTCCAAGACAAGGGATGAGGTGATGGACGAGCACTCGAGGGTGCACATGTGAGTGCGTGAGTCGTAGCGGCCAATCAAACGTGCGGGCTGCCAGGACCGCTCCCTGTTAGTGCCTGTACCCAACCGGACCAGAAGTGCATACCGATTACTCCGTACTCACAACTCGAGTGCGGAGTACTAGACTCTTGTCCCAGGACCCACGAGGGTGATACATGTCTTTCGAACGGGCGGTACTTGCGTTCTCTCACAGCGGAGAGGGCGCCAGCCGCTGGTCCAGGCGTGAGGGGTTGTTTCAGTCATGTACCCGGCCCAGCCTGTGCATGTACCTGCCGTGGACTGGCGGTGCGCTCGGGGCCACAGTGCCATCACAGTATGCCGACCCGCCCACTCGCGGTGCCCCAGATGGTGCCCCAGATGCAGCATATGTGCAGCGCTGCAGCGCACTTGAGCCCGGTCGAGCCGGCTGGCGGCCCCCTGCAACATCACTTGTAAGTTGGGACGTTGAGACTGGGCCAGCTGTGTGTGTTCGTTCAGTGCTGCCAGTGACCCCCATCCGAGGCCGTCATTGATCCCTCACATCCCTCACACCCGAAACCATACACTATCGCGTGCGTTGAGTGCGTCCACTCGTGTCGTATACCCGCAAGCCAAATATTAGTTGGATACGCAGACTGAACGTGTTGGAGGAGACTGGCTGGCGCGGCTCAATGGATGCTCCGTCGCGGACACACCGGCTGACTCGCCCGGAGCCGTTTTCCAACAGGTAACTACTACCTAGTATGTTACGATACTATACTAGTCCGAGTACCCGCGCTACCGCGCTGGCACCAGTTGACATTGGGACCTCCTCCAGCCTGCCAACTGCCTGGACGCAGGGTGTGCCAGCCCTTGGCTTTTTGCCTCCGCCTCGCCTCTCCTCTCCTCTTTGCCCATATACCCACTTGCACTCCCGGCTCAGTCCCGACATTGAAACTCCAAAGCCTCTCTTTTCATTGTCCCTCATACGCCCCATCGACCATCGCCGTTGCACGCCTGCATCCGCAACGTCGCGACGTTAACCGTTGAATGCTCGCCGTACCTCACCTCGCCTTCCGTGCGATTGATTGATCCCTCGTTTTCTCTCACTTTCGTTGAGCGGGCGACTCGACCCCGTCTCTCCTGGCCGCCTACCAGGTGCCGTTTCTACTCTCGTCTGGTGCACGCCCCGGACGCCAGACTGAACTTGGAGGATTCGCCGTTTCTTGCAATCGCCAGAAATAGAACCTGGGGTACCTTGAAGGAAACCTCTCGGTTGGCCTCCTTTGTCGGCTTATGTACCCCATGCCGAACTAGAATCCCATCCCTTTGCGCAGACGTTCGAGATTATCCTCGGCGACTCTCCGTTCAATCGTCACCATGGCTGTCATCGCCCAGATGCTGGGTGAGGCTGCCCTCCTTGTTGCAAGACAAGTGTCGGATGTGGCAACGGCAACACCATCACCGACCGAATCACCAACGTCAAGCGGTACCCCTCCGGCTACAACTTCGCCTGCCAAGAACGACAGTTCAAGTAATGGAGGATCTAGTTCGCCCCTCCTCTTCTTCGTTGCCCTCGGCTTTGGTGTGGTCTTTACAAATCTTTGGTAAGAAGTTTCCGGAGCCGGCGAAATGGCGTACATGATCTTGTTTTGTTTCCTTGTTACCAATTTACTCTCTGTCTTGGTAACGCTGGGGCGTCTTAGAGATGGCGAGTGCTTATACTATCTCAGGATCATCGTCGGTGTCAAGTATTGCTTCCGATACAACGCCCGCAACCGAGCCAGAATGACCAACGAGGAGGGAGAACCTATTACTCTCGAGACCGTCCACCGGCCGCGCAGACGTCGCGAGAAGAAACTGATGACTATGGACGAAGTAAACGAGAAATTCCCCATGATGAAGTACAAAACCTGGGTATCAGAACGGGCCAGGGAGGGTCTGCCGACTGCCGGAGGTGTCTCTGTCCCGCCAAGCCGCGCAAATAGCATCCGCGATGCCGATGGTATTCTCCCCGATGTCGCAATTGTTAAAAGCCACATCTCGACCGAAGCCCATACTATTGATGAGTCCGAAACCGCCACAGCCGCCGACGTGAACAAGCGGGACGACGAGAAGGCGGCCAAACCTGAGTCAGAACTGGCTGGCGAGACGGCACAGACCTCTAGCGCACAAGAAGACGGACCCGTTCCGCTCCGTAGAATGTCTACTGAAGATGAAGATGACGAGCACATTGACGCTGCCTTGCCGCCTGAATGCCTCACGGCGCCTGGTGATTCGTGTGCCATTTGTATTGATACTCTGGAAGACGACGACGACGTCAGAGGGCTTACTTGTGGCCACGCTTTCCATGCTGTTTGTGTCGATCCTTGGCTGACCAGCAGGCGAGCCTGCTGCCCTCTTTGCAAGGCTGATTATTACACACCGAAGCCTCGCCCCAATCAGGAAGGCGATGCCAGTGCCAACAATGGTAACGGCCTAGATCCTCGAAACCACACCCGCCTCAACCTGCCAAGCGGTCTCCGGTCCGCTTGGTTCCGCAGCAATACTGGATCATCTCGAGACATTTCGTTTATGCGCGGCGGCCGTGACGGCAGATCACGGGGCAGATCATCTCGGACACAACCGAGCCTGCAGGAGCGCGGCACAACCACCACAACGCCCGCCGAATCTAACAATGGCGGCATATTATCATCCATCCGCTCGGCCTTGCCATTTGGTCGGCAAAGGAATCAGCAGCCTGCGACATCAGCCGCAACCAACCAAAATGTAACACCGGCACAACTAGAATCTGGCACTCGTCAAGCTGCTAGCCAGTGACGTGGACTGGGTGTTATACTGGGTCTACTACCACGGAGCATTTCGTGCCCACATGACTGGGGAAAATCGGCCACCCCCACTACGTATATATATCACATTTGACGCCTCTTGGGACAAATTGATAATTACGGCTTTCAAAGCAATGTCTTGTTAGTATTTCGTATGGCTCGATAATACTGCCTACCATACTATGGAAGCCACGGAGGCCTGTTCCTCACTCTGTATATGGTTTTCTTTTGTCAGCCTCTTCAGGGAAACTAACTGCTAGCTTTACAAGCTTCGCGAGAGGAGTTTGGGAAGACTTTCATGGATGAGCTTCCAATGATACGACGCAGTACTTTTTCGTTGAAATGGACGATGGTGGATGTCTACTGCTTGAGAGAGATGGCCGTATCTTGTTGCATTACGGCGCTGGGATCACATGGACTTTTTATCTAATTGTTTATTGTAGCGGCGGAGTTGGTCGGTTATATATGGCATATTTGGTGGCTGTACATGGTCAATAGCAGTGAATGTTAAATTATATGTTTTTGTCTGTAATGTATCTTGGGTGAAGCGGACATGAATCCCTCATTATGTATATTCTGGCGGTTTCCGCCACTGATCCAGTGTACATTGTTCCCAGCTCATGTAACTCATCGAATGGTATCCAGCACCTCGTGTCGTGCGTCTCGTAACCCATTTATATAAATACAATACGACTGAATATCACAAAAAGGAACCCTTTTGAAACCTGCCCCCGAAATTGGCACTCTTGTTTATAAAATCCCTCCTCGCCTTCTCGCTTATCTTGCCCCCGAGAGCCATGTCTTTTTCCCGATCAAACGCCCTCTTGCTAGGATCGTCGTCGTCGTCGTCGTCGCCGCCGGCGGCCGCCCGGCCGCTCTTGGCGCCCTCCTCCCTTCTTCTGTGCGAGTGCTCGTCGTACAAGCTCTTTCCGCGGTGCGCGTCTATCGTCGCGGCGATTTTGCGGTCCCGCTCCTCGTGGTGCTTGGTGCGTTGGGCAGCACTGCCTCCGTCGGTGCTTGCTTCCGCCGTGCGGCCTAGCAGTGCGTCTCTTTGGCGCTTGAGTTTCTCCTCCGGCGTCTCTGTCCATATTGATGACGGGGCCGAGGACGTGGGTGCTGGCTTGGAGGTGAATTTGCGGTTGCGCATGCGCGTCGGGTCGCGCTCCGTGTAGCCACTTGAGGAGGGGGGCGCGAGCATCCATGTGTCTCTCTGGGGGGCCGGGTCTGATGTCGGCAGGCTGGGGCCGATGGTTGGCCGTTTGGAGGTTGCTGTTGGGAGGCTTGGGCCGTAGGAGTCCGAGTCGGAGGAGTCTGAGTCTGCGGGGAGGTCGGCCAAGTCTGCGTTTGCGGGAGGGCAGGGCTTGGTTGGGGCTGTGGTTGTTGATAGCGGCGCAGGGGGGCCGAAGGACGAGTCCGTGTCCGAGTCTGAGAGGTTGATCTCGTCAGTGTTGTTGCTGGGGCGGGCTTGTTTTGCGGGTGGCGATGGGGTGTGGTTGGGCGGCGAGGGGGAGCGTTTGCGCTTGGGTGGTGAGGCTGGCAGTTGGGGACCTATGGAGGGCATTTTTACGCGCGGGAGGTTTGAGTTGTGGGAGATGTAGGTTTGGTGGTGATGGAGTCGTAAGTAGAGGTTGAATGAGGTTGAGGTTGCTGAATAGAGTTATGGGTCTGTGGGGCACCGAGGACCAATTATGGAGCTGCGCGTATGCAAAGGCAAACTGTAACTATAAGCGAGTGACCGATGAATTGGTGAATATTTTGAAGTAAAGATAAACAAGTTCAAATATTTATATAGAATGTAAGAAATAAAAATATATCATAAAGTAATGTATAGTTACCTCAATTATATTTTACGTGGAGTACCAAATTAGATTTACAAGGTGGTGGCTGTAGACTCGGCATCCGAATAGGCCTTATCTACTATTGTAAGGTGCGCACAAGTATGCTTTGGTCCATTATGCCGTAACTGAAACTTTGCTCTCCCTTCTTTGAGTTGTCGTGCCTCCCACACTTCACTAGCTAAAAGTTGAGGGCTCAGCCGCAACTGATTTGCTGACATAGGCGCCATTGGAGTGATTTGCCACGAAACTTGTAATACGAACACTAAACGGGCAGATAAGGAGAAATGGACAAGCAAAAAACTTAGCTTTCGATGAGGGCTCTTCGGCATGATACTAGCGAGGGCCTCCGAGCTAATCGGTAATCTACGCAGCCTACAGCCAGGCAGAGAGCAATGTTGCCTCGATTCCTCTACTCCCCAGCGAATGTGGAAGGGACTTTCTCAGTACAAGCTTATGATTACAGACAAAGAATCATCTCAGACCAGACGCCATGAGGCTTCACAGCTTCACCTACAGAAGTAGGATTTGTGTTTGCCTTATTTGACATGACCCCCGGACCGAGACGAGGGCGGAAGTTTAAATACACTTCTCTGATTTGAAATAGGACGCGAGACTCATTGTACAGTCGGTCTTAATTTTCATACAACGCTCTCTCTGTATGTAGATAATCTCAGTACTTTGCTCTAGACATTATACCATTCTTCCCCTCATGAGAATACTTCGACTCTCCAATCTTTAGGGAACTCCTGGCTAAGTAGTTGCTTCCTCATAGCAGGTTGGAGGCTATTAATAAACATGCAAATCGCTAGTCTTTCAGGCAGCTTATCGGGCAGCTCGGCCTCCTAGCGACTCTAATTCTTCTTGTACGTGTGAAAGGACTGATTAGGGGCTTACCGGAGAGCCATTAGGTCCTTCGTAGCTTCCAAGCAGCGAGCATCTTTTAAGCCATTGCACGAAGCTAGGCCAGGTATACTGTTGGAAATCCACGTAACCATCATCGTCTACCTCGCGCATCCATTGTCGCTTCGCGTCACCAACTAGGCAGCTACTAGCATAGGCGACTTTATGAGCGTCGGTTAGAAAAATTGCTCGGTCCATCATAAAAGCCACGTTTAAATCCATGAGGAAGATTTTAAGGCTCCGTGGGTATCTCCTTCATAGATAGGAGTTCTAAACTGTGCCTCAAACATGCTAGAGCGTAGCTGGCTCGCTGCTAACTCAAGGCTTAGCTGGGGAGTCGCAGAGGGTCCGGCAGAAAGTCGAGGACCTTCTTGCGTAACGCCCCTTTCTTCAGCCTTAAGCTCCCTTGTAAGGTCCGCTAGTTGGCGTCGTTTTTTCAGGAGACGCAATCGCTTCGCTGCGACTTTAAGCTTAGCATCCAGGTCAGCTTCCTCAGCGTCTTGGGTCGCGGAAGTTATTGGGCGCTTTAATAGGATATTAAGCTCCCGTTCCTTGGACTCCATGCGGTAATCCCTAGTGGTGGGTTCGTTGCTAGGTTCCAGCTTGGGCGTAGAGGCTAATGCGTTGGATTGGGTGACGCGAGACATTTTAATATCTTGGTAGACGGTCTGCTTCCCTTTAGGGTAGAGAGATTAACTTATCAGGGCTGGGTTATAAGCAGAGTGACTACAGAGAGATGGTCAAGGATACCTCGCGATGCACTAGCTACTAAGTAGGGTAGTGTGAGTAACGATATTAATCTCTGAACCTCCTACTATCTAAGATTGCAAAGTTCTCTTTAAATACCTCGCCGTGCCCTCGTGACTAGGGCACAGTTACATGCATATGGCCAATGACTTACATGACAATGGACCTTCGAATATTCCAATGCCCCAAATCCGACGCCAGCTAGAAAACCTCTCTACTTGTTCAACCTTGAGGACAGTGCTGAGAATCTTCATTCCTTTTGGCGAGTAGGAATGGAGTTCGCGGATGCATGACAGGATTCGCTGTTCTTGCTCCCAGACTCTGCACGAGTTTCCTGGCCCGAAGTGATCGCGGGGCTCTGAAGTAGACGAGAAGTTCTATCCCAAGCTTATCGTAGCTTCATTAAAGCTTTCCCGTTCTCCACCATCAGCTCACTGAGAACAGATGCATCCTGCAAAATCTGCTGGTTCATAGTATCTAATCTTTGTTGTAAACTTGGCATTTCCGGTAAAAGTGCTACTGGAACATCATTTAACTCCTTACAAGCCTGAATATCACCATCTACGGCGTCAACTGGACTGATAACTCTGCGTAGGGACTGGAAGAGCCGTGGAGTTTCTGGAGTCGCTCATCGGCACGTAGTTGCCTGGCTCCTGATTTGCGGACAATCCTGTCTACAAATGCCTTGAGATCATCTGGCATTGAAAATAGAGTCTATCTAATCCAACGATACTCGTAGTACCGAGTGTGTCATACTGCTAAATATAGTTGTCGAAGCTCCATGTCCGATCACAGTATATTGGAACGCTTTGTATATCCGGCATCACCGCACTCAAAACAAATAAGGAAAAGTAGCACCAGATATATCACAAAATCTTACTTCTTCTAGGAATGGTTAGTTCAATGCCGTGGCCACAATTCGCTGCTTACGAAATACTGTTCGCCTTTTCAAGATTGGCGTAATAACAGACCCCCAGTCAAAGGAACCGCAGGCTTGAAAATGATCTACAAGATTTGTCAAGGTTCCTTTGTGAGTCTGATTATCTTCTTCATTCTGACTTTAGTTGCTGTTTGTCAGCATCCTTCATATCACCACCGTCAGCTCCCCGAAGGCCGCGTAACCTTCGCCAGTATTGTGCTATTCAGGTTCCAGAAGCACGATTGCCACGCAGATGTGTCGCAAAGCTGTTATATCGTAAGCACAAGATATGGTGACGAGTTGCTTAGATGCGAGGCCGTCCTCGAGTAAGTTCACCGCAGAGCTTGCTTCACACTATAGTTGCGAACTTGAACGTCGAAAGCTGACAAAATATCACTTCTGAAAGCAGTGTCAGCCCCAGAAAAGAGTGCTCTAGTCGCTGGTACAACGGACCAGGATCTCCAATAACAGCCTGCACCTATGGTTTCAATCTAAGCTAGGAGTGTCAACGACATCAAGGCTTTAACAGATTCAATTCAAACCCAGCGAGCCCACAGCTTCCCAACCACTTGAACATATCCTCAATCAAGTACCGATTCCACTGTTCAACTTGGCCCATAACTAGCCATCCTCGGAAATCCCCAATTCGTATTGGCTGTAGCTGTCCATTCGAATGCCTGATACGAGCCAAAATCCCAGCCATCTCCAGCCAATATACTTAGAAAGTATAAAGCTTGTAGACTCTCTTCATGTTATGATTGATCTGGTCAAAAGCAACTTGACTCGGCTCATCCGTCATCACGACGAGACAGGACTTGCTTAACGCTAAAAAGCCGGCTTGAAGGGCCTCTATCGCAGTAAGGACCATTGGCTTGACAGATGGCTGAGTCTGATCAACTGTGAACTTGACATCAATAGCGATATCGAGATATGCATCTATGCTCTTCCAAAGAGATTGAACTGCTTGCTGTCTCTCTTTGACTGTAGCGGCGTCCGGGGGGGTGATCGTGACGGGGGGTTTGACATTAACAAGTGCTTTGGCGATGACATCCGCCTCGGCGACGAGGCTTTTACAACTCTCATAATCGCCTGGCCAAGCTGTAATGTCTTGGTTGAGCTTGTCGTAATCCTGGGCAATGCCATTCACGGAAGTCGCCAAGGGGTCGGCCGCGAAGACGGAAGCCACAAAAGTGACGAGGTATAGTAGCTTGAGCTGCATATTGCGAAAACGGGGTTGATGCTTGTAGCGTGTGTTTTGGTACGAGTTAATAGCTATATAATGAAAAGATTGAATAAAGAACCATGCCTACGGGGAGCTTGAGCCCTTTTATACTTTTATAATTGCTCCAAGTTCTGGGGAAGTACATAGAGCTGAACTTGATGCCCTCCTTGTCATATGTGCCCATAAGTGCCTCACATGGATGCCTCCGCATGACTGTCTTACTTGCTGTTTGTTTCAAACACCGCATGCTGGGCGGCAAAATGAGCTATCACAGGACGTAGTTGGCAATAGGCTTCGATGGCTATCGATGTGTCGGCACATTCTGTTCTAGGCCGCTCTCCGTACGAGAGGCGCTGGTAATACGAGACTAACAATACATCAAGTGATACCAGTTGACGAAGTTGTGCGGATTATTTGGTCTGCTCCGTTAATTGAGCGTCAATTTATAAGTAACACTAGTGGCACAGTTAGATATCCGTAAAATAAGATGCGTAAAATCAGGTTGGACCTTGCTAGGAAAGCACTGATCGTTATTCTAGCTGCTGCTGCTCACTTTACTTTTGTTTAGTCGTTACTACCCAGAGTACCTTATTTCCTGACTTGGAGCGATTTGGTAAATGAGCAAAGGCAGTCAAAGTTATGCTAGAGAGTGAGTCAAATGAACCGCTGTCTTGGTAATCAGGCCATCACAATTGTCCATTTCTTTGTTTAACGCCTCCCAAGCCACTTTCACATGGCCTGTCAATTGCAGAAAGGCTGAGACGCAGAACTTTGTCTCGGAATCTCGGCCCTCTGACGTGACAAACTATATGCCTCGGTTCAATCAAGTTATTAAGTCAAATATTAATATCTAGCGGTATCAAAAATGAAGTTGCTCGTTAATATTAGTTACGCAAACTATACAGTCTAAAGTTGCGGACTCCCTTGAACTAACAGTTTAGAGTATCCAGATACGTACATCCTGTTCTGTACTCTATATTCCTTGTCCAAATGTATTACTTAACAATGAGCCACGGGATAACAACGCCACCGGGCGGTTTGGCTTACTCACACTGAGTAAAGACGACATAATTTGATGAGTATCACATGAGCCTTTCCTTTTGCCTAGAGACCACCCTTGTCTCGGGTTGGATGCTCGCCGAACCTAGCTTGGCCAGATAAGTACGGCCAACTGGGCTATGTCTTCAGGCCGGTACTGAATTACAATATGCAACGCTCCTGACGTAGGGACTTGGAGCTCGGCGTAGAATATGTGGATTATTAAGATGCGGGATCCTGGGATGACGAGTCACTGTTTAGGTTGCATTGCTCCAATACAGATGCATGTTTCACTCCAGCTATGGATGGTTCGATAAGGATATGATAAGGTCTACACGGAGCACCGAGAGCTAGGATTCTAGTATACTATGTACAGTCTATAATATAATATTGCATTAGCCGTTGGCATCCAGGTTTCAGACGAAACTAACGTCTTATCATTTCTATACAGCTCTTCGGAAAGCTCACTATAGAACTTGGGGTTGAGAGTTAGTGTCGGCAGGCTGAGCCACATTATAATCAATCGAGCTATCCATTCAAAATTGATTCCTTACTCCGTGACTCCCAGCGAAAGACTCGTCCAGCAAAGGCACTCCAACCACCGCAGCCCGCCCCCTCCAACGACCATCCGGCCCTCGTCCTCTGGGTGAAGGAGTTTCGTGTATGAGACACTGTTTCTACCGAGTATCCTTGTAGTCGTAACTAGCAGAATGACAAGCCACTAGGGTGTAATGCCGATGCATGTCTCTGAAAACCGGGGAAAATTGGCGGGCCGCCTGCCGCTTATTGTCACATCCTGATTTAATTGAGTCCAATCTTATTCGGCTTCTGTCGGCTTAATCCCCTGATTACCTCGATACCCTGTCTTCGCAACCATTTCCATCGCATTGTGCCGGCTTTTATACATTGTCCGTCTCGAGAAAGTCTGGTAGGGAGCGCTTCTTTATGGACATAACTAGGCTCTGACGGACAAATACCTACAGCCCCATGTCACGACGGGTATTAGATTGAATTGTTGAGCCATGGAGAAAAAAGACGCAGTAATAGCCGACCTTGGACGAATATCCCCGATACCCAGCTTCCAAGTGTACCCTTTCGGTCACGCAGAACCAAACTACGGAGTACAATGGCTGGAATTGGTTTTCGGGTTGGGAAATTTATGCACGTAATAACGCAGCTTAGGTTGATGCTGTTATCCTGACTTGGAACCTGCAAAATAAAAGGCGTTGATTATCGTACAATATATGCTAAGAAAAATACTATTTATAGATTAGTATACCATATACTTCTGAAGTGCTTTACTAGCAGAATCCTCTGGTACTAACATGCCATTTAGAAATGAAAAGCGTCAAAGCCAACAAGACCATCTTCAGAGACTATACTCGTTTTTGTTGTAGTTCTGTGAGAAAAGGACTGTAATATCTACGGCCAGCTGATGTTAGCAGAAGAGGGATTGGGGCTCGAGTTACGCCGAGGCACTCATGGCTGGTCCCATTACGGCCGTGATCAGCAGCGTTCCTGGAGGTTTTGGCGTTTACTGGGACGCTCGCGAGATCTACTGCTGCGCTGTCCTCAGGGAAAAGCGGTTCTCGCGTTGATGGTAATCCCGAAACCGTCAAACCGTTTGTTGAAGATGTACGAAAATTCAGGCCGTCTACCGTCAAAGCAGCCATGGTGGCATTGGCGTACCTACTCGGGGGTGATGGGACTCTGATAAGCGTTTGGCAGCAGGACAAAGAACAAAGAGCCGAAGAGTGCAGGATGGTTATCGTTTATGACCATGGCTGCATTTGGTACGCGTGCGGCAGATGCTGGCCGTGCGTAACACTTGACACGCCATAGCGGCAGGAACCACCCACGGAACATTGAACGTGGGCGGCCGTTGGCTGCATGCTTGCGCCGGGAAATCCCCGGCCCGCTCTCTTGAGGAACCACAACTGGCCAAGACCCCAAGTCACCCAACCGCCCGCCAGTTACGTCCCGCCCACATGTCTCCAAGGCTGGAGGCTGGAGCTGTCACCAGCAACGCAACGCTATGCCTCTTGTACACATTCAGTTGCAAAGCAGATACGGCACGACCTGACCATTAACGGGCCGCTCTGGAATTTTCTATTGCAGCTTCACCAGGGTTCTGCGAACCGATTTACTATCCCGCGAAGCCGTCCGCACCTATCTCCGATCCCAAGACTAAAGCTCCAGCCTGTCGCAAATCCGAACCGAGTGATGGAAACCACACTACAATGTCCGATCCAGAAGTCACATCTCCTTTTGGAGACAGCAACTTCAGTGGCGAGCAGGAAACAGCACCTGGGCAAGATGTAGACTCCGATACCCCCCACCTTGAGGAGCAAGGGACGGGCAATGGCACTGAGCTGCACCATGTCGACCATCGCCGAGACCTGCTGGAGAAGGAAGCAAATGCTTCCGAGGTGAGCTCAATTGATGCAAGTTTGGTAGACTCGCTGCCACGGCGAGCTGGTAGTCCTGTCGACTCTGTAACCTCCGGTCGGGGAGATTCCATCCAGGTACGCGAAGCTGCACAGTCTTGATTCTTCATGTAGTACTTGGCTAACATCGTAAAAGGGCTCGTATATGTCGTCACCAGGCAGCAGTGTTCTACCTCCAGTAGCTTCAAGAGCCGGCCTAAGTAGCCCATCACCATCATTCAGACCATTCGACCGTCGATTTCAATCCCGCATATCCTCGTCCTCGTCCAACACACCACGCCCATTGTCGCCTGCCTTCCTATCACCGCACAGTCGAAACGCCTCTCTTGGCTCCAATTTTTTCCTGGACCAAAATGAAACCGATACGCCGTCACCACCGTGGGAAGCTGTACGATGGACAAGATTGCGGAAAATGAATGCCCAAGCATTCTCAGAGGCTGGTCGTCGAAACTTTGGATCTCCCACCACACTGGCCGTGTCCGCGTCCATAGTTTTGGGCACTTCGAAGGGTATAATATTAATATTTGATTTTAATCAAAATCTGAAAATGATAATAGGGCCAGGAACCAAAGGTACGCTTTTCTTCGTGTTGCACAATATTGACGTCACATCGCTGATAACAACTAGCCGTCGAGTCTGGGGCAATCACGGCTATCGCTATATCAGCGGATCACACTACCGTTGCTGGAGGGCATGCCAATGGAAATATCTTTACCTGGGATACCAGCCGAGCATCACGGCCTTTTCTCACCATCCCGCACTTGGACGAGACGCAAGCGGAAAACAGGACAACTGACGGACACGTCCCCAATGCAGCCGTGGTACACCTTGGCTTCCTTGGTACGCGGCACACAGCTCTCGTGTCAGCGGATGACCGTGGAATGGCCTTCTCGCATCTCGCAACCCGAGGCACCGGGGCGCTCGGCCGAACAGTGAAAACTACCCGGATCTTGGGCCGCTATCCAAATGCCCCGGCACCTGCTGGGAAATCGATTAAGCCGAGCACCGTGCTCGGTTTTGCTCCCTTGCCCCTTGGAAACGTTGAGCAAGCGACGGATAACATGGGACTTACCGCTATACTTACGCCATACCTTCTCGTGGTCGTTTCGACTACCCCTGTTGCCCAGACGCAACACAAGTCAGCTCGACCAAAGGATGTTCCAGCACATAGCGCCATGACCGGCTGCCTTGCCTGGTTCCCTGCTGTCAAGCTGAAAAGTCCCGATACCCACACTGGGAGCGATATTTCCAGAGTAAAACTTGTCTACTGTTGGTCAAACGTATTAACTGTTCTTGATGTTGAGGAGATATACGGAGAGGATGCAGATCAGCCTCCTTCTCTAAAGTTCAAGGCGCGAAGCAGATGGAAGTGTGAAGAGGCTATCGCCGCGGTGCAGTGGCTAGGTCGATCTGTTTTGGCTGTGCTGACCATCTCGCAACGTCTTATCATACTGGAGGACAGGAGCATGCGCATGACCGAGGCGTTTGACTTGTTACAGAAACACATATATCACAAAGATCTTTTTTCGAAACAACTTCACACTCTCGTTGAACAGCTGGATGAGGAGGACACAACTATGCATGGAGTGGTGGCTGATGCCTTTTATATGAGCTTCAAAGCCTACAAGGGGAGGATGTTTGTACTTGGCTTCAACGAAGTTTCTATAGGAGCACTGTCGAACTGGGCCGATCGTCTCATTGCCATGATGGAGAATGGAGACTACATCGGTGCCATCAAGCTGGCGACTTCTTATTATACTGGTGACGCCGATAAACTTACGGTTGGCCTTCCAGAGGACGCAGCACTACGGCATGTGATGGTCCAAGACAAGATAATGGAGATAATGTCAGCTTCCCTGAAATACGTCTTCACCCGACGGCAGAAACGGGGTAAGCAAGATGACGACGCAGATCATTTGAGAGAGCTGGCAGAGACTTGTTTCGCAGCATCTCAAGCTATTGAAGCTTCGGATTTCTTATTTGAAGACATGTACGAATGGTACAGCGACGGGGATGTTGGTGGAATCTTCCTGGAGACACTTGAACCCTACATCTTGGAGGGAACAATCACGGTCGTTCCGCCAGCGGTTGTTAAAGATATGGTCAGTCATTACGTTACGAAGGGGTGGGAAGGTCGACTCGAAGAAATGATATGTCATATGCAAACGGCAACTTTGGACCTTGATCAGATCACAGTGTTGTGTAAGCAGCACGGTCTGTACGATGCCTTAACTTACGTTTGGAACCAAGCGCTCAATGATTACATCACGCCAATGGTCGACCTATTGGGCCTCTTAGTGCCACTAGTAACGAATGGAACAAACAACGGTATAGCCGAAGACGATTATTTCAGCGTCAATGCTCTGAAAATATTTCCATATCTCTCATATACACTCACAGGTAGGGTGTATCCTAATGGGGAATTGATGGATGAAGAAACGGCGGACAAAGCAAAGGCAGAAATTTATTGGTTTTTCTTTTCTGGCACGACAATAGAGTGGCCCAGGGGAAGTGGGAAAGAATTCGTCACACGGCCTGGTGACGAGTCGGAGCCTGCTTTCCCTTACCTGAGAATGATTCTCAAATTTGACGCCCCAAGCTTTCTCAGCGCCCTCAATGAAGCTTTTGAGGACTCCTTCTTGAATAATTCTCCAGAGAATCAAGTTAATGGAGGATCACGCATGGATATGCCCGAGGAGCAGATTTTCGGCACTACAATCAATCGTCAGTACGTGGTGTCGATTCTGCTCGATGTGATGAACCCAGATGAGTTCGCCCCGGAAGATACCATCTATCTCGACATGTTCATCGCTCGAAATCTGCCCAAATTTCAACAATATCTACTGTTTTCTGGCTCTACCCTTTCAAAAGTCCTCACAGGGCTTTGTGCTTATCCCGGCGACGATCTTGCAGAGGATGCACAGCTGAGCGCCGAATATTTGCTTTCTGTTTATCAACCGTCAGATATGCCATCGTTCATGCTTCTGTTCAAGAAGGCCGGCTTCTACCGAATTCTCAAGCGCGTGTTTCGTATGGAGAAACAGTATGGGAAGCTGATTGCCACCTACTTCGAGGACCACGATGACCGAGAGTCTGTATTTGAATGCATCGCAGAATGCCTTCGCCCGCAGAAGGGACTTGACATTCGACAGGCAGAGGAAGTACAGCACGTTATCGAACAGCACGCAAGAGACCTGCTTGAAATCAGTCCCGAGCAAACCGCCCAGACGCTTGCGCGACAACCAACCGCGGTCCACAGACATATAATTGACTCTGTCACAGACGATGCAGCATTGCAACATGCATATTTAAGAGCCCTTATAGAGCCAAGCAAATCAGGCGATGACGAAGGCGACATCAAGGACCAGGAGCTAACCGAGTGCTATGTACAGCTCATGTGTAAATTCAACCCATCGCATGTTTCTGATTTTGTTGAAGCTATGCGCCCAACCGATTTGCGTCTCGATAAACTTCTTCCAACCATGGAGGAAAACGGTGTTGTTGACGCAGCAGTCGTTCTAATGGCTCGCGATGGCCAAGTTAATCAGGCGATGGACCGGCTGATCAAGCACTTATTCACGTTAGAATCAGCACTACAGGGCCTTTTGACCGCATCTAATGACTCTGCGGATGATGTAGATGCTGACTCGTCAACAGTGGAAATACTTGAAAGCTTGCAAAAGTATGTCCATGTTGGTATTTGGCTCTGCCAGGGCCAGACAAAGACATCGAAGAACGTGAATGTCGTCAAAAAGGGAAAGCCACTTGCGCAAGATGGCTTATCTGAAGATGAAGCATTGTGGCTTGGCTTGATTGACGCGTGTGTAAAGACCACGAAACGACTGTCCCCGATTATTCTCGAACAGGTTCAGAGCTCAGTTTTGAAGGATGAGAAGGCGTTGACGCTTCTTCGTTCGCTGGTTCAACACACGTTCACGTCACTGCTCACAGCGACTTCTAGTCCAATCCGCGTTCAAACCGGGTCGAATTTGCTGTCGAATGCAGGCAATAATCTCTCTTTTTTAAAAATACTGAGGGCGTTCCTTGCTAATGCTGCAGCATCATCACCAAACCTAGCGGATCTTCGAAGTGTGTTGTCATCAATCTTTGCAGCGTATGCATATGAAGAGTCAATCTTACGGCTGTCAAACCGGCTCCTGGAGCGAAATCTGTTTGTAAACGTGAACCAGTCGGTACAGCTGAGACAGCGCGGGTGGCGACCTCGAGGTTCAACATGCGAAGCTTGCGGTCGCCGTGTCTGGGGTCCTGGGGTTGCCGGTGGCTCTGTTTTCGAGGCTTGGGAGGACAAGCAGGCAGTGGAAGATGAAATACGAAAGCAGAGAAAGGTACGTATTGCAGAGAAGGCTAAAGGCAAAGTGGGCGAGTCGGATGGCAAGGACAAGGGAAAGAGTCTGGCTGTGCGGCCATCCAGCATGCTCATCGAGTCGGACACTGCGGTGGCAGGCAAAGAGGCTCCTCTTGGAAGGCTTGTTGTTCTCGCCTGCCGGCACATCTATCACCAGAGCTGTCTGGAATCATTGCAGGAGAAGCAGGAGAATGGAGCTGGTGGACGGGAGCGCGAGTACAAGTGTCCCATTGACGGGTGAAGGATCATGAATGTAACATAGATGCATGACGGCGACATAGCGATGCATTTGCTGACCATTTTGGATGAAACTCTGCGGTGCAATTATATTTGATCAACCGTGTTGGTGTTCTCACTGGATATGAATGTCCCTGTTGTATGTGAGCGGATTGCTGATGGGCAACCCGGTGACGAGGCCAACTCGAAGACGGGGGAGGTGGGCGAATCCAAGTTTCCTTCCCCACATTCTTCGACTTGCAAACATCGACGCAACGCCACGACCACGGCATCCTCCTCGACAGAGACAAAACACACAGAGCACGGCGCGGTTGCGCCAGTTGCGCCAATTAGGCCCGCCATGGCCGTGTCCATCTCATCCGACGAAGACCAAGATTACCTTTCCAACGGCCTCTCATCCGGCTCCGGCTCCAGCTCCGACCGCGACTCTCCCCCGCGACCTCTCTCCCAAATCTACTTTGCTCCCCCTTTCTACGGCCGGCCGCCAACACCTCTGCCTCCCTCGCCATCACTCACATCCCTTCTCAGGCCATCCCGACCAACTACTCCGGACCCATCCGACGATGAAAACATTGCGCCCGTGCCCCGGGCGGCACCCAAGGTCCCCACGTACGAATACTACGGCTTCGTTCTGTACCTCTTCAGCAGCCTCACGTTTCTAATGTACCTGCTCTGGGCCTACGTTCCCGCGCCGTTCCTCCACGCGCTGGGGATCAAGTACTACCCCGACCGGTGGTGGGCGCTGGCCGTGCCGGCCTTCCTGGTCATGACGCTGGGATACATATACGTGGCGCTGGCGGCGTACAATACGGAGATTCTGACGGTGCCCATGAGCAGCGTTGAGACGATTGTCGACGGCGCGGGCAAGCTGGCCGTGATTGATTCCAAGGGCAGGATCAAGGGGAGTGGGAAGAGGGAGAGGAGGTGTGACGCCAGCGGGAGGTTGAAGTGGAGGGAGATTTGGAATGAGGGCACGGATGCGGTGATGGATATCCCGCTGGCGGGTGTGTGCGAGATTTTATACGGTGAGGGGAGGGAGCATTTTGATCAGGAGGATTGATTGGTTTTGCATTGGGACTGGACACGTGGCTATCAGTGACGTTTGCTCTGGCGTTTGGGTGTTTTGAGGAATGGCTGCGGCTCTGGAGAATATCGGACTGTATACTACTCTACGAATCCTATGCCGGTTGAGATGTCATCATAGCGTGGGCGTGGTGATGGGACTTGCTCAGACACAGACACTGGGACTGACTCGTCGGCAACTAGTCGCTGATGCTGACGGGTAAGTCATTTATACGGAGTGATCGTGGCACCAATGGCCAGCGCCACTTGGTGACCTCTGGACCCACACCCCACCACAGCCTTGCAGCAAGGCTGTATAAATATTCTGCAGTCACAAAATTTCGTGTTGAACTCCCAAAGCTCCGACACTTGACCTCAAAGTACCATCCACGCATCTTGTCGCACCACCACCACTCATTGAGCCCTATTGCTGGCACCGGTGCACAGCCGCCATGGATACTCTCAAAACCTTGTTCCGCGGGACTAGAAAGACTTCCAAGAGCTCTGGGCTCAATGCCAACAACGCTCAGCTCCCCTCTGCGGGCACCAAGACCAATCCTCAGCTATACCATGATGAAATCCGTGGCATGAAAAAAAGGAAACGTGGCGCCGAGCAGGCCGAGAACCCAGTGCCTACAGAACTTCCTGTTGTCGACTTCTTCGCGCCCAAACCAGAGGCCGCCGAAAATCAAAAGGCTGAAACCAAAAAGAGCCAGCGAGAACCTAGTCCACCACCTGTGGCTACCAAGAAATTGACCGAGGACGAATGCCGACAACTTTTGCGATCGCATCGCCTCAAGATTACGCTGCTCTCAAAGCACGAAGAGCAGAAGAAGGTGAAGAAGTCAAAGAAGAAGAAGAAGACGGTCATTGAGGGGAAAAAGGACGAGAAGAAGCAGTTATTTCCTCAGCCCCTGGAGTCCTTTGGCCACCTTCGCACTACATATGGGATATCCCGCCAAATTGCGGAGAATCTTGTCCAGCAGAGCTACCGTCTTCCTACAGAAGTGCAAATGGGTAGTCTCCCGTTACTGCTTCGCCCCGAGGTTGCTCTCGGCAACGAGGAGAATCTGGATCATGGTGTTGATTTCTTGGCTGTTGCACCCACGGGCAGCGGCAAGACAGTCAGTTTTCTCATCCCCACAATCAACAGCATCATTCGGAGACGAGCGCAAGCAGACATACAAGGTGTTCATGAGCTCGAGGCTGTAATTATCGCACCGACGAGAGAATTGGTTCATCAGATTGTCAATGAGGGCCGCAAGCTTGTACAGCGAACCGGTGTTAAGATTGTGGCTATGAGGAAGACTACACAACTCTCTGCAGAGGAGCAGGTCCTAGCAGACGATAGCTCGGATGACGAGCTCGATGGGGAGGACGACGAGGAATCAGAGTCCGACGATGATAAGAAGCGCGGGGCCAGGACATCTAAACCCCATCCTCTTACAAAAACAGACATTCTGGTTACGACGCCAGCATTGCTGCTAAACTTTTTGACTGCTGGATCTAGCGGCACGCAAAAGGTTTTGCCGACAGTCAGGGAGCTTATTCTTGACGAGGCAGACGTTCTCCTGGACCCGTTGTTTAGAGAGCAAACGCTGAGCCTGTGGACGGCTTGCACCAACTCCGGACTTCGACTGTCGTTCTGGTCTGCAACAATGGGCTCAAACATTGAAGCTCTGGTCACCGAAAAGCTGAAGGACAGGGCAGAAGCCCTGGGTATTACACCAAAGCCCTTTATCCGTCTCGTAGTAGGCTTGAAAGACACCGCTGTGCCAAATGTTGTGCACAAGCTCACGTACGCGGCCAGCGAGCAGGGTAAGCTCCTTGCCCTGCGGCAGCTTCTACACCCAGCGGGCGGCGACGACTCCGGCCCGCCACTGCGACCTCCATTCTTGGTCTTCACGCAAACAATCGACAGAGCCATGGCCCTCCACGACGAACTCAAGTACGACATCCCCCTGGAAGCCGGCGGCCCGTCCAGAATCGCTGCCCTACACAGCGCCCTCGCCGACTCGGCCCGGTCATCCATCATGCGCAAGTTCCGCGCCGGGGAAATCTGGGTTCTCATCACCACCGACGTCCTGGCCCGCGGCGTGGACTTTGCCGGCGTCAACGGCGTGGTCAACTACGACGTCCCCGGCTCGGCAGCCGCCTACGTCCACCGTGCCGGACGGACCGGTCGGGCCGGTCGCGAGGGCGGCATCGCCGTAACGCTCTACACAAAGGAAGACATCCCGTTTGTCAAGACGGTGGCCAACGTCATCGCCGTGAGCGACAAGCAGGCTGGCAGGACGGGCGACCAGGCAGGCGTGCAGAAGTGGCTGCTGGACGCGCTGCCGAATGTGGGCAAGGACGACAGGAAGAAGCTCAAGCAGAGGGGTGTTGAGTCACGGAGGAGTGGGAGCGGGAGCAAGGCCAAGATTACCTCGAAAAGCGGCTATGAGCGGAGGAAAGAGAATAACAGGCGGGGGGCGATTGATGCGAATAAGAGGCGGCGGGTGGAGGGCGGTGCGCGAGACGACGCTGAATGGGACGGGCTCGGGGATTAGATTGTGCTTCACGACACGGGCCGTTGCGGGATGAGCGTGCGTTGGCACCGGCAAGTGTATCAAGAGGCATGGGTTTTGCTCGCACCGACGAGCATCAAGTTCCGAGTAGCATCCGTGACAATATCGTGTCTACTCTGTGTCGAGCACCAGTCCCCCACCTCATGTCACCTGGTACTATTTTCCGGTCCACTTCAGATCGGCCTGCAAACCGCCGGCCCTGGCCTGGTAACGATGCACCCATGCTATTTCATACCTCATAGTGCTGCCCTGTGCATTCCTTGTAAAATAAGACAGGCCCGTTAAGAGCACAATAGCGGACCGGTGTGGCTGGCATGTAATTATGCCGCGCCGCGCAATAATGTGAGGAGACATTCATTATCTTGATGCTCTTGGCAGGTCCACCTTGAGCTCGACAACCTCTTTCCAAGGGAGATGAGATTAGGGGGTTCAAAGTGACGAGACTTGGCAGGGCTCTTGGACATTAAAGAGGCAGAGGGTCAGAAGCGCCACGGCATTTAATGACGAGCGAATACCAGAATTTTTCAGGGGAAAGCGAGGGCCGGGCATTGGCCCTGAGCGATTTGGCTTTCGTCGATGCTAAAGTGGATTCTCCTCGTGTTGTTTATTAGACTTTAAATTGGCACAGTTTTCACCCCTACGTAGTTCATCTAGCGCTTTTGGATGCAGTATGCGTACATGAATATATCCGCGCACAGAGATTGGATGTTTCATGCACCACTGCCTCATATATACTATGTCTACTCCGTAGAATCCACTGCTTCGGGGCATTATACTGTCGACTATCCATAACCTTTTTCTGATCTGCATGTACAATGATTGCCATGTCTAATAGTCTCCTGTCCAACGGAGCCACAGCAGAAATTTATTTCATGACCAGCGCATCTAGCATCGGTCAACTTTGCATAATGCTTCCAAAACAGCCTGGTCCTAAGTCTCAACTCTTTGTCCAGTGACAGAGACAGTTTCACAAAAGTCATACTAACTTTTCGTTTTCAGCCAGTATATGGACTTGAAGTGATATTCTTGGTCTCGAAACTCTGGCCTCCAACTTTTGGCCAAGGTTTGTCCACGCTTTGTCCATGTCTTCTCCCGCTGTTGGCCCCAGGCGAGATGTTCGTAGTACTCATTTCCCTCTGGGCTATCAGCCATTGTATTCGCCGCCTAGAAGCAGACTACTCTCATTTCTCCATTGGTATCATGGCGGCCTTGTTCATGGGGTTTTCCGTTACGGTCTTAGATCTTGCTCTCTGAGAGCCGGGCAGACGCGTTGGCTAGGATCTCAGCATCAGACGGCCTTCATATACTCAGACTTGTCTCTATTACTCGCACTTACTACCATCAGGTGGTATTGCGCTCTGATCGGGAGGGTGAGGAATCACGCGGCATCGCGCTCACAGGCTCATAACTACAAGCTTCCCCGCCCGAAACGACAGAAAACGCTGAGCCTCTGGATGGGTTGTCTTCAGCCGGATTGCACCGAAATTTGAGCTTCGTTTTGCCAAGGTGTTTTGAAAACGGCTCCGCCCCAGTTGTTTCTCCCTTAGTTACCACAGCATCTAGTTCCTCATTTCGTGTGGTGCGCAGAATTGTGGAACAATTAGACTTGTACGATTTGACGACGCCGTGATACAAACAAGACCAATGATCACCGCGACCAATGTTACAATAATACCGGTCCCATATGCGGCGTAAAGGTTGCGGGGATTGTATGAGTACTCATTTAGGGGAGACTCGGAGGTAATGTTCCCGATTGGGCTGCCCGTTTCATCATTTCTGCATTTTGCCGCTGATGCTTAGCAGCACGTCTCCCCGAGGCGAGCAGTCATTCTCTTGGAGACTTACAGGAAGTCTTCAACACTGAAAAGACTCACGCTGATGTTGGTTACAAGTTGCTCCATGGCCTCCACCATGGTAAGATTTGTTTCGTGTGACGATTGTGGTTCTACTGGGACAATTTTCAGAGCCGAGTGTCGCAAGTGTTGCATTTCGTAAGTCTGGGTAAGGACGGTGGACAGGATCTGCGTTCTTGATGCCCACAAGACGCCGAAACGTGTTGATTGTATCCATCCCATCAGTAAGGCGCCCAATGCATCCATGACAGCTACATAGGGAACATCAGGCCTTCCGTTGGCGTAATACATTAGCTTGTTATCTGCATTGGCTGCGCTGACAGGATTAAGTCTCGTCATGTTGCGCACTGTGGTGGTTTGTTCACCGTTACTGTATTTCCACTCCACATCGTAGGATGAATTATAAATTCCACATTGAATCGTCCGATTCGCGTATCCCTGGGCGATCGGAAACCCGAAATAAAACCAGCAAGGAGATGTAGGGTCTTCAAGATTGTCCACAGTCATGGCGAACCCAGCCTTATCGAGGATTGCTTGCAAACCGCGAAGAGTTCTGAGTTTCCTGTCGTCTGTTTCGTTTTTTCTTAAAGCCGGCGGATGCTGAGGAACGAAGCTAAAGAAAGATTTCTCTATGCTACCCGCTCCATAATTTGGTTCGGTAAGATTCAGGAAAAGTTTGTCAAATGCAGCGTGAAACTCAGGGCCACCTCCCATTGGCCGGCATGATAACGAAGGAGCGTGAAAAGTGGTTGAAAAGGAGCTATTCGGATAGGGTGCTTTCATGGGAATAATTGAGCCCTGGGAAGCGACTGATGACACCAATCGGGAGACAGCGATCGAAGGGGCTGCGTAACCAGCCATACCGTCCCCTCCCCATATAGAAAAGGTCTGCGGGTCGCTAAGGCGTAAAGTTCAAGGTGGGTAAAGGAAGGCGATGTTTTGTTGGACTCTGAGGACAGTTGAACCGTAAGTGCTGCTGGGGTGAATACGGCAACAATGGGTAAAGCCCTGGAGCATTCGAGTCCATTAGTAAACCGAAGAATGTCTCAACGGCTGATGAATGCGCCTCGTAGCAAGGGTAGCTAGAGCGAGGTGAAAATGGTTATATCTCGTCTTCAGACGTACCATAATACACTAGCAATCGCAACCAGTCCAAGTCCCTCTCGCCACAGCTCCAAACTGAGAAAGTCCCAAGCATTGGTGGCAACGCCAAACATAGCATCTATCCCTTCTAATGTGGAATTGCGAGATGCCAACGTTGTCCAAAGAAGTTGCGTGTACGCAAATCCCACAGCTGCCGTCAGGAACGCTTTCACCAAAAATGCCATGCCAGTTCCAATGCGAATGTTCCATTCCTGTTGGGTGCTGATTTGAACAATCCGGGAATCCAAGGACGCGTAGAAGAAATGATGGCCGAGTGCAAAGGCTATGCCGCATATGAGACTCCCGATCATCAAGCTCGGGACCAGCCAGTGTGGCCTGGACATAGAGGCCGTCATTCTGGGAACAAGATGCGCCTACAACTTGTTTTTATTGTGACCCCATAGACGTAGCGGTAGCAAGCGGACAAATCAACTGACCCAGTGCCAACTGGGAGGTTAATATATAACCATGTGCTGACATGCTCGGTGCTGACGAACCCCAGGGTTCAGTTCGGCACGGTCAAACACCAGCGCATCCGCGTCCTCCCCGAGGCATCCTGGTAATGACTGATCAGCGAGTGCGTCGGTCGCAAGGCAACACAAGATGGGGGGAATTGAAACATACTTAAGTAGGCTGCTAGAGCCGGTTGTGCCGCTCAGCCCTAGACAACACATGCTGGCTTGCAGATGGTTGAAGAACGACGATCCGCACCTTCGACAGGGAACAAGGAAGAAAAGACACCGCTACAGTGACAGGGCTGAGCGCTAAAGCATCGAAGGCGGCTCTGCCCACAGCCACCACACAGCCCAATCTCAATGTGGCGGATGAAGCGGCTGAACATGTGTCGGTCGGCTCGGCTCGAACCCGACTTGGTAAAGGATGGACTGCGTTCTTTGCGACGTGGTGAAGGCTGGATTCATGCATGTCAGACTCGACGGAGCGGTCGAGAGAAAACACCTTGCCGCGCTCCCAGCCAACCTGGAGTATGCATTCCTTCGGTTAGGGGGCCTTGGGCTCTTCAGTTCGCTCCTGCCCCCATGACAAGACATGACTTGCCTTGTCGAGCTGTGCACACAAATCCGATCCGAAACCACCTCAACACGTGCTCTTTGCACGATGCACGCTGCACTCTACTCGCGATAACCTTTGGCAGGCTAACTTTTTAAACTGATCCATGTCGCCAACTTTTTCTCTCCTCCATTCCTCCAGACGACGCAGCCTCCAGATGCCTGTCAACTGCCGCCTTGCTCCCGCTATCAGTTTTGAAACCAACCCCTGCACCTGCAACTCAAACTGGACGACGCCTCTGCCCATCTCCATATGAGGCCATGCATACGGAGGAGCCAAGATGCGCGCTTAGTTGTCCTTACGGAGCCCTTACCTTGTCAATGTCTCCTCTGCGGAGAACCAAGGCACAGGACTTCCTCTACCCTTCTTCCGGGGGGCATTGTCTGCCAAATTGCTTGCCAATCCAACCAACTCGCCAACCTCCTCGCGCCTCTCGCCTCGGGAACTGGGGGTTGCGGGAAAAGCAGGCAACGAGCTGACAGGCTTTTCCCTCTCGCCCAGACTAACTAATTACAAATAGGGGCTTGGGTCAGGCCTGCGCAAATTGGCCTTCTTCTTGGCGGCTGTGGAGCGTTTATCAAGCATACATTCCTCACGGTGGATGGTCAATGGCCGTGGTCCCTCATATTACCATGGCAGTTATACCCCAACCGCTGTTTTATTAACCGCCTGGTATAAAGCAGGGGTGTATATACAGCCAATAAACCAAAAGGATCATGTAGAATGGTGGGGGGCATACAAGTACTTTTTTTTTTTTTTTTTCTTTACAGAACCTCTGGCAATCCTTACGCAGGGTTACATAACGAATACAGCAAATTGGTGTTGGAACCCCTGTTCACGGCTTCCTCATCAGGTCACGATGGTTGATAAAACAGGGGCTGGAGTGTAGTCTCTAAAACAGATCCCTTGCCCGTGCCTCGTCTTCTGCTCCCGTCTGTTCCTGGTGATATTTTCGTCCTTTCTGGAATTCTTGTCAATCCATTCACCTTTGCCCTTCCGGTGAGAGGGCACATACGCAATCTTCACCTGTCACTCCTTTTTTTCTTTTTTTCTTTTTGCCTTGGTGAATCCCCTCATTCTCTTGATACTAGGTTGAGTCTTCTATCTATTTAGGGGTGTTCTAGAACGATTGTTCTGGAATTCAGCTAGTAAGACACTTTGTATTTCCCATTACATATAAGACATCAAAGGTATAGTTCCTCTCAAACTGGATGACATGCTCATAAACATTGATAGCTTTCAGGTGAAATGAAGTACGCTGCCTCCGTGCTGCTGGCCTCTGCAGGCTTAGCCACTGCCCTCGTTAAGCAATGCAGCAGTGGTGAGGCCGTCAAAGAAGGCGGAATCTGGTCCTGTGGTGTCGTGAACCAGATCCTCTACGAAGGGATCCAAGGCAAAGGCAGTTTCAAGGCAGTGACCGCCATGAGCGCTTCTGGGAAATGTCTTCAAGAAGATCAGTCCTACGGCGGATCATTGGCTCCATTGGACCAAGGTGTAAGTCAAATCACCCCATTGTCGAGCTCTCTTGAAGACCTGGCACACATGATGCATTCAAGGGCAACATTCTAACCTTACAAAGCTCTCTGTTCATTTCCGAGGACCTCTCAAACTCATGCAATTCGCCGTCTACTACCACACTTCATACCAGAAGCGTGATCAGGTCGATCCTGAAGTCGGCGTTGGCAAATCTGATACCGAAGTCCTAGCGCAAGAAGGCGAGGTCGAGGCTGGCCTCGAGACACCCAAGATCTCGGCACGACATAGACACGGCCACCGGTTTCTACACCGTGCTCAGCGGGACAAGCGAGCCGATATTGTAACTGCAACCATCAACGGCGAGGTTGTGACATGGGAGAACAACTACTTTGGTCCTGCCGCCACACCCAACCCTGTCCCGGCCCCGGTTCCCAAGGCCCAGGCTGGCGCAGGCGCTGCTGTTAAGGATGCTGGTGCCGATACCAGTGCTACTGCTAGCAAGAAGCCTATTACTGACAAGAAGCCCAAGGGCAAGCCTGCTCCCTCAGGATCCGACTGGGACCGTGTGGCTTATTACAACGCCGAGGAGCAAGTTTCCGAGAACATCATCTTCATGGGTAACCACGGCGGCCAGGGTTCTGGGGCTTTCGACGAGTACGTTCACCACCTTGACGACTTCCCCTTTTGATGACTGCCCGAGAAAACCTACTAAATCATAAACATCTAGAGTCTGGGGCCTTTCCCTCGCGTATCTCAACTCCACTGGCACCGGCGGTGCCTCGTCCCCCCAAATCCTCCAAAACATCCAAATTCCCTCCAACACAGAATTCTCCATCTTCTCGGCGGAAAAATGCGATTCCAGCTGCGGCTTCTCCCGCGTCCCCGAGATCGCCTACAAGGGCTTCGGGGGCGCCAACAAGGTCTTCCTCTTTGAGTTCAAGATGCCCTCCGACGGGACGCGCTGCCCGGCAGGCGCAAACCCCGGGTCCCAAGACTGCGCAAACCCAGACATGCCCGCCATCTGGGCTCTCAACGCTGCGATCCCCCGCACCGCCCAGTACGCGAATTGCTCGTGCTGGGGAACGGGCTGCGGCGAGATCGACATCTACGAGGTCCTGGCCCCCGGAGACACCAAGTGCAAGAGCACCCTCCACTTGACCAATGGCGGGGGGAGCCCGGATTACTTCGAAAGGCCGCAGGACGAGTATATCAAGGTGGCCACTGTTTTCCATGAACAGACGGCCAGTGTTTCGATCAAGAAGCTGCCGGATCATGTGGACTTTTCAAAGGGCCTGGATGACGAGACTGTGTTGTCGTGGTTGAGCAGGCCGACAGATGAGAAGGCGCGTAAGCTGAGCAGCTTGTTCCAGCTGTCGAGCTGAGTGAAATCTCGGTGGATATGCGCGGAAATTGTACTGAGACAGAAAGGAGGTTTTTATTGCAGCCAAATGTGATTTTTTTTTTCGGAAACATTCGTTTTTGGGTAGCACTTAGGAGATGAGAAAAGGCAGCGAAATCCTTTTGTTCTTGTACATCATTCAATCTGTCAATTTGGCTTGCTGAATCTAGGCATTGCACACACTGACGTGACCCTTGCAAAACAGCTCAACACATGGGGTGTTCCCTCTAGTGGCTGGAAGGCTTGTTATATTGTTTGAAGTCGACATTTAGAGTATATAAACGCTCTACATGAAATGGGGACCAGCGTAACGCTACCTTGCTTGTCTATGAAGTATTGTACAAGTAGTAATACAAATAGGCACTAGACTTTTCATACATCGTCCAAGTCCTACAAACTCCTATCAGTAGCCTTCTCGTCTGACGACAAGCCAACTACATTTCGTAACGTCCCAAAACTCAGACAATCGCTAATCCGATTGGCTCCAGAAAACAACATCACCAACCGCTCAACACCACATCCCCACCCCCCTGTGGGCGGCAAACCAAAGTCCAAGGCCTTTACGTAGCTCTGATCTAGCGGGGACCCTTCCCATTCATCCATCTCCGCTTCTTCTGCGAGTGTAGGTTCCCGCTCCCCAGCTGCTTCTTCGAATCCGACTTCGCCATTGGGCTTATTCACGAGAGTACGGTGAAAGGCAAGCTTGCGCTTCTGCTCCTCGGGATCATTTTCTTCTTCGTACATGTTTGCCAGCTCACGGCCGCCGACGAAAAGTTCTGCGCGGGCAGACACCAGTTGATACGTTTTTGGGCATAGAAAGCCTTTCGCCAGCGGTGACATGCAGACCGGATGGTTGGTGATGAAGATGGGTTCGTGAAATGACATGGGTTCTAAATATACAGCTGCGAGGCGGTCGAGGAGTTTGGGGAGGGAGTTAGGTACTTCGCCAGGGACGGTAATTCCAGCAAGTTTCAGGACAGCGAGAACCTCTGGTAGCGCGTCGTCACTGGACAGCTTAGGGAAGCGGATTCCCAGAGCTTCTTCGAGGCCGGGGATGAATTCGATCTGCCTAAAGGGTCGGACGAAGCGGCTCAAGTCGATTGGTGGGAGGGTAGTTAGCTGGGTTGAAATGAGTTCCTGCGTATGTTTGGCGAGACCGTGCAAGAGTTCTTCCGTCTCTTTTATGAGGTCCGCCAAGTTGGTGTAGGCGCTGTAGAACTCGCACATTGTAAACTCTGGGTTATGGGTGGCATCGACGCCTTCGTTGCGAAAGGCGGGACCAATCTCAAACACCCTGTCAACACCCCCAACAACAAGACGCTTCAGCCAAAGTTCTGGTGCGATACGTAAAGCCAGGTCCTTTTTCCGGAATTCAGTGGCCTGCGTGACGAAAGGCCGAGCAACCGCCCCCCCAGCATTTTCAGCCAAAATTGGGGTTTGGAATTCCAAGAAGCGTTTTGAATGAAAGTGGTCTCTCATGTACTTTGTGATTTCGGCTCGCAACCTTAGCACGTCAACCACTTCTCTGTTCACAAGCATATCAACGTGACGGTCTGCCATTCTCGTCTTGGGGTCGTTGAGCTTCTCAGGTATCTGCTCCATTGACGGAGACAGAAGCTCTGGGAGCTGGATAGCTTGGAGGGTCGGCTCTCCAGCCTTGGTACGAGTTGCATTACCAGTTACCGCTACAGACCTTGTCAGCCAAAAGTGGGAGGTCAAGGATTGGTACAATGGGAGTCCTACAGATGTGATCGCCAACTTGGATCAAGTGTTTAAACAGGGAGAACTTTTGAATGCGGCCATGCTTCTCTGACACACATTTATTCTTGTTGACCATGATTTGCACTTTCTGGAATTCGTTCACGATGTCGAGGAAGATGAGGGATTTGCCGACTACACGCTTTGAACGGACACGACCTGATAACGTCACTTCTTCACTAGGCGCTTGCTCATCGAAGTCCTCAAGAAACTCCGGCGCACTCTTCCGAGTCGCGGAAGATTCTAATCGAGGATACGGGTTAGCGTACAGTGGATCGTCACTCTGCTGGTCTTCGCGAAGCTCATCTCGCCGATGCTGCTTGAACGGCGACAAACTTTCGCTGCTATCCTGAGCACCCGTAAACCTCGATGCCTTCTTGACTGACTCTGATAAGAACCCGCGAGCTCCTGCTCGGAAGTGTGTCGTCTCCAAAGACAAAGAGCTACTTATCCGAATCGACGAACTGATGCTCGTTGCAGAACATCGCTGCGAGATGACAGACGACCGGCGAGCCAGTCGGAGGCACGCAGATGGTCTCATCGTGCCTGTTGATTAAGCTGTTAGCTTCCAATAGTCACGCCAATTGGTCAAAAATAGAGTAGGCCACGAGAAGTTTGTTTTGTCAGGTGATGGCATTGTATAATCACGCACGGCCGAAGCCATGTCAATCGCAGCGGTTCTGAAGCGAATATGCGGATTCATCATGAAGAAAGAGGATTGGATTCCATAGTGCAGAGACCAGAGAGCATACTTACAGTCATAGCGATCGCTCGGAACAATTGCCCCCGTGTTCGGTGCTCGTGAGATTGCACGAAGAGAAAATTGAGCTGCAGGAGAAAAGGATTGCGGTTACTATCCAATTTTTATTTAGGATATCGGACTCACCCCTGTTAGCGTTTACTTAAGTAAGCAACAGCCCCCGCCAGTCACAGAGGCTAGCTAGCTGGAGCAAGCCAGCGGACGGACCCGGCACAGCAGCGCAGAGCCTTGTCCTAGTTGTCAAGTCTATTTGGCACCACCTAGCTCAAGCCAATTGAGAAAAGAAGCTGCAACTTTTAACCATCCTCCGCGTGCATCCTCCATCTCGCATCCTCTCCCAGGCCACGCCCACCATCTCAACCGATTGGCCGTCCTGCTGTACATTCGCGACGAGCGCCGAGATAGAATCATGGCCCAGCAGCCTTTGTCCACGTCGGCAGTGCCCACCGACATTTATGGTGGAGGTACGCAGAAAACCGTTCAGCCGTCTTCCTCGCGATAGTGTGTCGCGAACCATCCTGCGGATGCAAATGCTAACATAGAAATCGTCCAGATGAGGTATCTGCCCTCGTTCTCGACCCCGGCTATTGCAACACTCGCGCAGGCTTCGCCGGCGAAGATGTGCCAAAGTCCGTTCTGCCCTCGTTCTACGGTCACATCACTAGCGAACCTCAACGCGACCTCTTTGGTGATGAATGCATCATCCCCCGCGCCGATTTCGAGATCCGCAACTACATGAACCGAGACAGTGTCGTAGAGGACTGGGATGTCGCGTCCAAGATCTGGGAGAACATGCTCGTCAAGCGCTTGCAACCTGAGCACCAAACGCCGCCCTCAAAAAACGGATTGAACGACGACGTCAAGGAGCAGGATGGCGAGGGTGATATAGCCATGGATGAAGCTGAAAACCAAGAAAAGCCTCTTCAGGAGAATCCCCTTTTGATGACGGAGGCACCATGGAACACGCCCAAGTCGAGGGAGAAGGCCATCGAAATCATTATGGAGAATTGGGGGTGCCCTGCCTTCTGGCTGAGCCGCACTCCTGTGCTGTCTGCATTCGCGGCTGGCAAGGCTACTGCCTTGGTCATTGATGTGGGTGGCGCCAACACCTCTGTCACCGCCATTCACGATGGCATGGTTCTGAAGCGATCCATCCAGCGTTCTCCAGCGGGTGGCCTTTGGCTCTCATCTCAGATTCGCAACATGTGGGAGACCTCTGAGCCCAAGGTCCAACTGACACCGACATACATGGTGGAGAACAAGTCCCCCGTCGATGCCTTAGCACCTGCCCAAGCTCGACTACGGGAATTTCCCTTTCAGATAACCGATTCTTTCCGCGCCTACGAAGAAGAACGGGTTCTCACCGAGTTCAAGGAGTCTGTTGTCGAGGTCTGGCGCGGGCCAGGCCGGTACAGCGCCCCAAATAACGAAGACTACATCAAGACACAGCCAGGTCGTGTCTTCGAAATGCCCGACGGCTACAATCAAATGTGGCGCGAGCAGCGCTTCAAGGTCACCGAAGGCCTTTGGGATGAGAATGCCGGATACCCGGTTCCGGAGTCGGAACGGCTCACCAAGGCCCAAACGATCCCCGAACTCATCCGCGCCTCCCTGGGTGCTGTGGATGTCGACCTGCGCGGCAATCTACTCGCGAACGTTGTCGTCACTGGCAGTACTAGCTTAATTAACGGCTTCAATGATCGCCTGAGCAACGAACTAACAGCCATGTACCCCGGACTAAAGGTGAAGATCCACGCAGCTGGTCTTTCGAGTGAGCGACGATTCGGTGCCTGGATTGGCGGCAGTATTTTGGCCAGTTTGGGAACTTTCCACCAAATGTGGATTTCGAGAAAGGAGTATGAGGAGAATGGTGCCGGTATCGTCGAGAAACGGTGCAAGTAAACAAAAAAAGGTGGCTCGGAAACCTGAGGGACCAACGGCGGCGTTGGCGATAGAGTGTTGAATTTGGCGTACGGAGTCAAGAGGAAGGTGCGCTTTTTTTGTAACGGGACGATTGGGAAGGTTCCTGGCCTTCGAGGATTTAACTCAAGTGTGGTATGTAGACGAGTAGCAATGATTTGAATATGTCACTTATACTGTCCATTATGGTCGTGAATCCAACTTCTCTCTTTTACGCTCAGCATCAGAAAAAAATATACTATATAACTTCTATCCCCTCTCACCAGTCACTCTACTTCATGCGAAACCACCTCATCTCTCGGCCTCCTCCTCCTCCTCCTCCTTGCTCTCGGCAGCCTCCCTCTCAGCCCTCCTCATCTTCACCCACGCCCCCAGCTCACCCCATATCCTCTCCTTCTCCGCTGGCGTCAAGGTCGCCGCCAAACCGCTCGTGCTCGACGCAACAAACACCCTCGCGCCGCCCCATGAGCCCTCCACGACGCCCATATTCTCCGTCTCATCCTGCCACCCGTACCTGAACTGCTTGCCCACATTCGACCCGTGCCGCACCCGCCATATGCTCTCCCATATGCTCTTTCCCACGACGCACATGCTCTCGGGCCGGTACGTCCTGGCTTTCTGCTCCAAAAGGGCCACCCCGTCGTCCATCTCGGCCTTGCTGAGCTCCGAGCCGTTGCGCGTAGGCCGAGCCACGATGTTGGTCAGCCCAAGCGAATACAGGGCCGGCATTTCCCGGTCCTCTTCTGCGTAGCATCGCCGCGGCGTGACGCCGCTGGAGTACATGAGCTTCCAGAATAGGTTGGACGGGTGGTTGTATGCGTGGCCGGTCATGGCGGTCCGTATGCCCGGGTTGAGGCCGACGAAGAGCACGAGGAGGTTGTGGGCGATGGCGTCTGGGAGCAGAGGGAGGTGGGCGTATGTTGAGGGTGGTGCGTAGCCTGCTTGTCGGGTGCGTTTCTTTTTCTTCTTCTCTGGCGGCGATGATGATGTGCGCTTTCTTGGGGACAGTGACGGGGTTGGGGTTTCATCTTGGGCTCTGGTCTGGATGGGGGTTGAGGCCGCGCGTGGGGGGTTGCGGCGCATTGGTTCGGTGGTGGTGTATTTGAAGGCGTCTAGTTGGAGACGGCCACTGAAGGTCGCTGGCTTGCGGCCTTGGTCGTCCGTCATGGCTGGTGTTGGGTGCATATACAAATGTTTGCTGGTGTTGCGGTTTCGAAGGGGGAGGGGGGGGGAGGTGAGACGTCGTGACAAGGTGGCGCATGGAGTTTGTGGTTCTCGGTGAAGTTATTACAACCATGTCTTTGAGTTGCTTTTGTGCGCAGTTCCACTGTTTGGTTTTGTCTTATTTATGATTTTCTTTTTTTCAAATATATCAAATCAACTCTACGCATTCGCCATGTTTCATTCACCCATGGCTGTGCCTGGTCGTGCGGCTGAGCTAGGTGTTCCCGATACGGCAATATCCGCCTTAAACACGATGGCTCTTCTTATCCTTGGGACTGCCAGGTCTTGTATTAAGCATTTTCTGCTGCTCGTAGGCTCTGCTTTTAGGCTGGAGTTGAAAGGATGGGAGTGTATGTACGGGGCCCGTGGGTAGCTAGCTGTTCATGGGTGAGCGGTGAATTGAGGCCGGTAATCTGAGAATCCACATTGGCTTGCGAATTCCGTCGTTGAGAATTCAGCCTCATTGCGGTCTACGTCCACGTATTCCCAAGTCAGCCAGGGAACCAGCTGCCACACAGAAGAGCTTCCTGCATGCATCCTATCCACTTGAGCACCCTTATTACCGAATGGTGTTGTCATTCAGCCAGCGGAGCTCTTTTAGCTCCTCCCACATTACAAAGCAACGGTCGCCGTCAAATTCGGTACAAACGCCATCGCCGATCACAGCCCCGAATCAATTAGACACAACCTCAATGGCCGGAGTGATTTCTCGCTTATGACATGCAGCCTGGCTTGAGAAAAAATAGCTGACCCTTGTTCATTGGACCTAAACCCGGCCAGGCTTCCCCGATGACTCCTCACCCACGTAACGAGAGTACAAAAGTTTAGTTCCATGTTCCTGTGCTCCGTGTGTAGCGCGGCCACTACTGGGATTGAATAACCAGTAACTACCTCCTTTCCCTCTTTGTTGGCATCAGCTTCTCCGTACTCATCATTCCTTTATTTCCTCATATTCTTGCCCTGGTTCAGTTTTGCGCTTATGGGCTGCTACCTCATGACCCATTGGACTTCGTGGCCGTTTTCTTGACCTGTTTCGTTTCCCTGGTCTTGCTTTACCTTTGCTTGGCCTGGCGCTTGCGCTGAGGCGATAGTGCATCACGGACACTTATTTGAGGGCGGATCGCGACATTGCATATCGCGATTCCATTTCCGTCGCTGAGCTGATTTCTTCCTCTGGTGATTGTTGCGGTCCTCTTGGAAGGTTGCCTTCCCGCAGGACCGTTATTGTAGAGATTCCTCCCAATCTTTGGGAAGGAGCCTGCCAATTCCTCGTCAACATGGCGGTCCCAATGCTCCTTCCGCTCTCTGCCGCGGTCTTGGGAGCCACTGGCCTCATCACCCTTCCTGGAGTCTTTGCCAGTTTGGCCCAAGCCCGAGATCGTACGCCTCCAGACAATTTCTATCAAGATGTTGATGGTAAGGCTACGCCAGAGACAATGGCTGCGTTTTCAAACAAGAAGCCAAAAGCTTGTATCCTGGTTTTTTCTGTGCTTGGCTTTGGGCTCTCCGTTACTACCACCGTTTTGTCCATCCTCAACCCCCTTGGTGATGGCCTGAACTTGGAAAATTGGCTCACCACCGGGACTTGGGTAAGTTCATAAATATATTTGCAAATGATTTTGTATACGACTTTTTGCGAAAAAAAAAAAAAAAGATTTTTTCTGAAGACAAAACACATTACTTGAACATGTGCACTAATCTGTCGGTCCGTTGTTATAGGCAGCCATTGTCTTGCAGGCCGTCTGTATTGGTGCTCAGCATTCGCCTGTCAAGTCTCACGACCTCGGCCTTTGGGCCCTTCTCTCTTCCCTGATCACTGCCGCCGTTAGTGCTGCCCAAATCTACTATGTGAGCACTTTTGCATCGCCAGAAAAAGACGTCAACCTCATTGTGCGAATCGTCAATGCCGTCATTCTGATTCCCCTGGCCTTTTTTTGCATAAGCCTGCCTCGACGACCGGACGTTTTCTACAATGGCGAAAAAGTTGATGCAGAGTGGTCTACCACCGTTCTGAGCCGGTATACCTGGAGCTGGGTCAACGACCTCCTGAAGACTGCCAGGAGGAAAGGCGATCTGGATGAGAAAGATATCCCTAGACCCGGCCACACTATCCGAGCAGAGTCGCTTATCGACGCTTGGAACAAGGCGAACTACCAGGGCAGCCTCTTGAAATCATTGCTTGTAACCTACGGTAGACGTCTTGTATTTCAATGGATCATCATTGTTTTCCGATGTATCATTGGTCTTGGCCCATTCTGGACCATGCTCCGTCTTGTCCAGATGCTTGAAGACCGCGATGCTGGTATTGAAGCATCTCGTGAGCTGTGGGCTCTCGTGTTTCTCATGGGGCTCTTCACTCTCGCCGAACAGGTAAGTCCAAATGTCCAATGGCCTTTCGAGCCCTTCACAACATACTAACTGACGCTCTAGTGGCTGGACGGCTGGATTGTCTGGTTTTCCATCACCAAGTTGTTTGCTCCGGTCAGAGGACAGCTCGCAGCCCTTATCTTTGAAAAATCTCTTCGACGAAAGAATGTTAAAAACGCAGAGAAAACTAAAGAGGACCAATCATCCGATGACGCAAAGGGCAATGATAAGGACAAGGGCAAGCAGGAAGAAGATGGAGACGATGAAGACAGTGTACTGAAATCCCGCCAGGCAATTGTGAACCTCGTCGGTGTGGATACCAAACACATTGCCGACTTTGCAATGATGCAACTCTTCATCATTAGTAGCATTGGTAAACTTCTTGTTTATTCTGGCTATCTTGTTAAGCTCATTGGCTGGGTACCATTCGGTGCTGGTATTCTGGCCTGGTCCCTTGTTCTTCCTGCGAACACTCTTGCCGCCAAATTTTATCTCAAGGCCGAGACGCGACTGATGAAGAATCGTGACAACAAATTGGCAGTAATCAACGAGGCCTTGCTAGGCATGCGACAAATCAAATTTTCAGCGCTGGAAGCCCAATGGGAAAAAAAGATCCTTGAAATGAGAGAAATCGAAATTTCGTCGCTGAAGGATGTGTTCAAGGCTGACAGCATGTTATTCTTTTCTTGGGTGGCAAGCCCTATTCTTCTTGCAGCAGCGTCTCTGGCGGTGTACGCTGTTGTCAACGGAATGCTTGCGCCATCTGTCGCCTTTGTCAGTATCGGAGTCTTCAAGAGCTTGGAGGTATCACTATCAGTTCTCCCGGAACTTCTTACTGGGGGAATCGACACCTTGGTCTCAGTTAGACGTATTGATAAATATCTGAAAGGTCCCGAAATGAAGAACATTCTCAACGAAGGCCACGATGTAGCCTTTGACAATGCGACAATTGCTTGGCCTGTCGATGACGAACTTCCAGATGACGATCGATTCATTCTGAACAACGTTAGCCTTTCTTTCCCGGCCGGTGAATTGTCCGTCATTTCGGGGAAAACTGGATCGGGAAAGAGTCTCGTGTTGAATGCTCTCCTTGGGGAGTCTGACCTCTTGGAAGGAAGTATTTTTGTCCCTCGAACTGTTCCTCCCCTGGAACGACATGATGGTAAGGCACACCCCGGAAATTGGATTCTTCCCGGCGCTGTGGCCTACGTTGGTCAGAATCCGTGGCTTGAGAGCGCCTCACTCCGTGACAACATTCTTTTTGGTTTGCCTTTCATTGAGAGCAGATACAATACCGTTCTTGATGTTTGCGCTTTGAAGAGAGATATTGAAATCTTAAATGATGGCGACAAGACTGAGTTGGGCGCCAATGGCATTAATCTCAGTGGCGGTCAAAAGTGGCGACTTACTCTAGCTCGTGCTATTTACTCTCGAGCCGAAATTCTCATCATGGATGATATATTTAGTGCTGTGGATGCCAATGTTGGCCGACAGATCTTTGAAAGGTGCATATCTGGTCCGATCTGCAAAGGCAGAACCCGAATTCTTGTCACCCACCATGTTGCTCTAGTCGAACCCATTACCAAGTATCTTGTCGAGCTCGGAGAAGGAACAGTCCTCCATGCTGGTCTTACGTCCAACCTCGCTGAGGATGGCACTCTCGAACTCATTAAGAGCCACGAACAAACTCAATTGGAAGTCTATGTTGAAGACACGACTGACGGCCCAACCGCTGTCAACTCCCAGGCAGTTTCTGTTGAGGAAGCTGTGGACCTCGAAGAGTCCGCAAACGCATTGCACAAAGTTCCATCTCAGACCGCCAAGAAGTTCATAGAAGATGAAGCTCGTGCAAAGGGGAATGTCAAAGCCCGTGTGTATGGCACCTTCCTCAGCAGTAGCGGCGGATGGTTTTTCTGGGGTGTTTGCGTCATTTTGTTCGTTGCCTTTGAAGCCGGTAATCTCGGACGTAACTGGTGGGTACGTATTTGGACAGGCGCCTCTGAGGAGCACACATTTGTGAATGCGTCTCGTGAACATGGTATGTTGTATGGTCTATCATATGAGCACAGCACCCTACACTCAGCTTCCGCTTCTCGACTCGTCACGTACAGTGAGGAGCATAAACATACCTTGTCGTATTACCTCTGGATCTATGTAGCTATCGCTACGGCAAGTGGAATTGTTGGTACTTTGCGATTTGTCTGGTCCTTTATTATGAGCATCAAGGCTGCCAGGACTCTGTTCCGCAGAATTCTCTTCACAGTTTTGCGAACTAGATTGCGTTGGCTAGATACCGTTCCTGTCGGTCGTGTTCTTAACCGTCTGACCGCCGATTTTGATATTATCGACAACCGAATCACTATGGACCTTGGTTTTATGTTCTGGCGTGTTTTGGGCCTGATGGGTGTCTGCGTGGCGGCTCTCCTGGTTTCTACTCTCATGCTACCCTTGGCGCTCGTTTTGTTATTTGTTGCTAGTTTCATCGCTGTCCGATTCTTGACTGGTGCACGGCCGGTGAAAAGGATTGAGAGCAATGCCAAATCACCTGTCTTTGAGCTTTTCAACTCGTCGCTGTCGGGTGTGTCTACCTTGCGAGCCTTCAAGAAGACTCAGACCTACGTCAGTCGAATGCACTCTTACCTTGATAACTGGGACACAATTTCTGTCCATATTTGGACTCTGAATCGTTGGTTGGGTTTCCGTATGGCACTAATAGGGGCCGTCTTCACCACCATGGTTGGTGCCATTGTTGTCGGCTCCTCATTTGTTAATGCTGCCATGGCTGGATTTACTTTGTCGTTCGCCCTTGACTTCTCTGGCAATATGCTCATGGCCATCCGAGGGTATGCGTCCCTGGAATTAGACATGAATGCTGCCGAGCGTGTGATTGAATACACGGAAGTCGAGACCGAGGACTTGGGCGGGGAGATTCCTCCTGCTTCGTGGCCTACCACTGGCGCTATAGAGGTCAAGGATCTTGTCGTCAGTTATGCGGACGACCTACCTCCCGTTTTGAATGGAATCTCATTCGATGTCAAAAACAATGAACGCATCGGAGTCATCGGCCGCACTGGTGCTGGCAAGTCGTCGCTGACTCTGGCTCTCTTCCGATTCCTTGAAGCTAGATCTGGTCAAGTCTTCATTGACGGAATTGACATTTCCAAGATTCGGCTCTACGATCTGCGATCCCGTCTTGCCATTATTCCACAGGTAGGTTATGCTATCCGAGTAAAGCCTTCAGTGACATTGATTTCTGACGCAATTGACAGGATCCTGTGCTTTTCTCCGGTACCGTTCGGAGCAACCTTGATCCTTTCGACGACCATACAGACGATGAATTGAAGGAGTGTCTGTCGCGAGTCCATTTGGTTGATTCTGCTCCAGCCACTCCCGCCAACGAGGCATCCTCGACTGCTGGGTCGACTATTGCCACCAAGAATACCAACATCTTCCGCGACCTGTCCAGCGGCATTTCAGAGTCTGGCGGGAATTTGTCTCAAGGCCAGCGTCAGCTTCTCTGCATTGCTCGAGCTATTGTTTCGCGTCCGAAGGTTATGGTCCTGGATGAGGCTACGTCCGCTGTTGACATGGCCACCGACGCTCTCATTCAGCGCAGCATTCGAGAGGAGTTTACTGACAGCACTCTCATTGTTATTGCTCACAGATTAAGTACCATTGCCGACTTTGACCGCATTCTTGTACTGAGTGAGGGTACTGTTGCTGAATTTGGTTCTCCTCGCGAACTGTGGGAGACCGAAGGCAGCATCTTTAGAGATTTGTGCGAACACAGTGGAGAGAAGGCCAAGCTGAAGGAAGTCATCTTGGGCTAAGTACGCTGAGGTGCACCATTTTTGGGCGGCTATGTTTCGCGGCTTATAATATGGAGGAAGGATGTTGAGGTAAACGTTTTTGTATTTGTTGAATTCTGAGTGCCTCGTTATTTATTGCAAGCGTTTGGCTAGAATCAGATCTGGTGTGACTAGATCTACTGGGATCAGACTAAACATTTTGTGCGCCTCGGGGGCAATCCATGTCTTCTCGATCTTGCGATCAGGGACAGGACCGTTCATTTTCGTTTTCTTTGTTTTTTTTTTTTAAAAAAAAAAGGTGGTTGTGTTACCCAGAATGGCAGACGTGACGGAAAGATGCGCGGTATTTCAAATGTGGCCAAAGTGCATTAGGGGTGCTTGTTCTTTTATAGCTACTATCGTCAGATCCCGGCAAGAATACGTCACAAAGGAATTGTATTATTGTTGAGACGCTCATTCACATTCTCCTCTTCCCCTGAGCTGTGAGTGTGACTTGGTACGTGATTGCAGTCCCAAGTGAGAGTGCATAGAGTTTCTTGTTTTGGTACCTACCTCAGCTGCATACAAGCAAAGCAAACTCCTAATGTGAAACACAATTGTGTAGCAACTCTACTCCTTTAATGCACATGTATACTCTGTCATCTATTCATCCATGCAACATCATCCAGTCTAGCCCTCTGCCTCATAAGCATTCGACCGATGTTTAGGCTGAAACTCAAATCCAGGATGGACCGGCCCTAAGAACATTTCCCTATGAAGCGAGTTAGCAATATCAATAAGGAAATATTAAGGGTTAAAGAATGAAAAAAAAAAAAAAAAAAAAGAACATACGTAATCTTGATCCAGTCCTTGTAGTTCCCACTAGCCATTAGAGTCTCCAAATCATTCCTTCCCACGTATGCCGGCGGACGATCATTCAGACTAGGCGGCAGCACCTCCAGCAGGCCGACAGGGACATAGCGATGCGCAAAACTCAACCATTCTAGTAGGAAACGTCTGGTGAACCCGATGCCGAGCTCATCTGAGCCCCAGGCGTCGAGACCGTAGCGCACGAATTTCTCAATGTACGTGAGACGTTCGGAGGCAGATTTATCGAGGTACTGGCCCTGTTGAATTTCTTCAAAAAGCCAGGGCTTGATGAGGGCGCCACGACCAATCATGACTGTGTCGACGCGGGATTTGGAAACATGCTCAAAGTATTCCGTGTGAGAGTAGCAGTCGCCATTGCCGAGGAAATACATCCTTCCGTCTTTAGAATTGGGGAGGGTGCTCGCGTCAGGCTCGGCAGCAGTGTCGGCCAGGGCGTCCCTTTGCTCGTTGTAGGTCTTGATAAGGGCCGCGCATTCGCCAATGTAGCTCCAGTCGGCGCGTTTGGTATACCGCTGCTCGCGGCTGCGGCCGTGGAGGGTCAATGCCGCGCAGCCGGGGGCGCCGAGGCGTTCGCGGTGCTCGCGCGATCCGAAGGCGAGTTTGGAGATGACAGAGGGGGCCGTTGGGCGAGACGACTTCACGCCCGTTCGTATCTTGGCGGTGATGGGAATCTCGCCGGACATGGCGTTCATGCCGCGTATCATACGTTCGAGCTTGCCCTGGGATTCGAGCAGAGCCGAGCCGCCGCCGGATTTGAAAACCATGTCGATGGGGCATCCGCAGTTGAGGTCGATAAGACGCAGGTGAGGGCAGTAGCGGTTGAGAACGTCGGCAGCCTTGGTGACGATCCAGGGCTGGTTGCCGGAGATTTGGGCGCCGAAGCGCAGGTCGCGCGAGTTGTCGTAGTTTTCAAAGACATAGTTGTTGCTGCTGGGCTTGAAGGCGGGCGGTTGGATCTCGGATTCGTGCGCCTTAAGGAGAGTCCAGTCTGCTTTTGTGCCTTGCAGGAGGGGCATGCCCATTGCCATTTCAGAGTACGTCAATTCGCAGCCGAGATCGACGCAGAGACGGCGGAAGGGGAGATTTCCCTGGGTGGTCAGCGGTGCGAGAGTGGGTGTTTCGGGACCAAAGTACAGCCGGCGCTTTTCAGAGGGTTTGAAGGGGGGGTCGACGAACTGGGCGCGGAGGTCCTCGATGCCCTCGTTGGACTGGTCCTTGCGACGATGGTGGAACGCGTTGTTGAGCGTGGCTTCGTCGTCCATCCACTTGATGTACTCGTCTGCTTTGGTGAAGTCGATTCGCTTACGGTTCAGGTCAATCTTGGTGCTCATAGAGACGTTGTTGTAGATTCCCGCTCGGCGCGCATCAAGCTCATCACCATCAGCAACCTTGGTCGGCGTTGGCGTGGGCTTTGTGCCGTTGGAGGCTCCGTTTTCGCCGTTGGATTTCGTCATGTTTGAGTTATCAATGAGAACCAGCTCCTTTCGGCCGTCCTCGTGCTCCAGCTCCCTCATGTGGCTCTTAACGAAGCGGCATTTCCAGCCGGAGAAACAGACGCCGTACTGCTCAAACACGGGACACTTGCCGCCAAAGGCTTCGACATCCTCGCGACGTCCTTCTTCGAGATACTTTCGCAAGTCGTGAGACATGCGGCACTCGTCACCGAATTTGCACGGGTGAGGTGAGAATTCGGGGTACATGGCGCGACTGTTACAGAGCTGGATGGAATCTCCGAAGCGGCCAAAAGAGCGTTCGGTGTTCTGGCCCTTCTTTCTTTTCTCCTTTTTCCCCCTTTTGCCATTCGCACCCCCGTGGTTGTCTCTGCGATCTCTGTCATCACCACCACGGCCTTCAGCGGCGTCGTCATCCGCCATCTGTGATTCTGAATTTCTTGATGTAGATATAGCCAGAAGGTATCTTTACCATGTCAGGAGAGCAACGAGTTATAGTTGTTATGTAAATATTACTCACTCCTTCTTAATTGGTGTTACACCAGCACGACGGGCCACAGGGGCACTTGGTTCGGCAACAGTCTCGCCATTGCCGTTTGTTGGCACATCTCGGGACTCCTGTCCGTTAGTCTCCTCCGAAGCATTTGAACCTGCTCCTGAATGAGCTGCATCGTCCACCTTAAGTCTCTTCGCAGCTGGTTGCTCAGGAGTATCAGGTTCATGATGTGTCGTTTCTGGGGCAGGAGCAGGAGCGGGAGTCTGCTCTTGGCCGTTCATTTTTGAGTCAACACTTTCAGTGCCTGAGAGTGCTGTGGACGGCTGATTCAAAAGAACGGCTGATTCAAATGGCGGGGATCGGTGTGATGTTTAACAAGAAGTATCCTCGTTCCCTGTAGTCAGAAGATGCGGTCAAATGAGATTCTCAAGCACGAGAGTTGACTGGGCCTGGTTGTTATGGCAGCAAGTAGCTTACCAGCCCGTTGATCATAGGGCGACCAGTAGCTTCAGAAGGAGATGAAACTAGGCTGCGGCGGAAATTTGCACCTTTACACCTCCTCCCGAGTGTATTGTTGAAGTTGGGCTTACTTGGTGGCGGAGACAAAAAAAATTCTACATGCTCAAGTTGCAGTGTCAAAAACGGGCCCGCCAAATGGCGCCTGGTGTGTAATTGACTGCCAGTTGCAGACAGTTGGGGGTCACCTGCGTCATTGTATGCTGAATACTATTTGCTAAGCTGGTATGTTGGACCTGTAAAAAGGAAGAGAAAAAAAAAGAAAGGAAGAAATTAGATATCTGAATCAATGTTCCCTTTCCTTTGTTTTATTTTCCGGGGTGGAGGCCGGGGTTTTGTATCGCCACTGTTTCTACTCTTTGCCAACGTTGATACGCATGTCACAACTTATCCTTATCTGGTGGGGTCGGCGGGGAGTAGCAAGTGGGCAAGAGCGACTAGGCCTGCTGCTTCGTCACTGCTCCCTGCTCCATGCTCCATCTCACTACCATGGCAGCCCAATTGAAGTGCATTGGCAGCATTAACCCATTGTGCCATATTAACTTGGACATTGAATGGCACTCTCCCAGCCTGATGAAGTAACCCAATTCCTCGCCCTTTGCTTTTGCCAGCCCTGCCCGTCAACCTCGTGTCTCCCCCACACAAAGGGCGTCGTCGCTTGTCATCACCCGGTGGCCGAGGCGATGAGCTTCGGCTGGTGACGCCATGACGGACTCTGGCAAGTCGGTGCGTTCCCCTCACAAGGCGTCCAAGACAAAATCTGCTCGATCGAGCAAGGCACTCGCGAGCGCTTCGCCAAACCAACACACGACAGTATATCGTGATTCAGACGATTCCGATCGAGAACCTGCCCCACTGCCGCGGAGCCATACACCAGGCCATCTCGCCAGCAAAAGCATCAATGACAAGCGACGAAAGACTTCCGACGTCGCTATCCGGCAGCGATCCCAATCCGCCTCCCAGGTCGCATCCAGTTCCACCTCAGGCACATACCCAGCCAAGGCTCCTCCCGTTTCAATCGGGTCTGCTGAACCCGCCTTGGAGGATGGAGAGAAGGAGAAGGAGAAGAAACGGCCGACGACGGGCTCGCGAACCGCTTCCTCTGTGGCTGCCAGTAGTCGAAATGCCCCATCTTCCGCAGCGACAACTCGGCAATCTTACAAACTCACTCGACCTCCTCGGGGACAACACGTCCCCTTCCCACCACTTCCCGATCCCAAGGACGCGCCGGATGTCGATCCCGCCCCGCCATCTGGCTTGTATTGGTCAAAAGCGTTTGTATCAGGATCGCCGCACTCAAATCTTCGAGCTCACACGACAACCTTGATCGGGTCCAATATTTACGTCTTTGGTGGATGTGACGCGCGAACATGTTTCAACACAGTCTATGTACTCGACGCCGATGCCTTCTACTGGTCTGTCCCGCACGTGGTAGGCGATATTCCCATGCCATTACGCGCAATGACCTGCACTGCCGTGGGTAAGAAGCTCGTTGTATTCGGAGGCGGTGATGGCCCGGCATATTACAATGATGTATACGTCTTAGATACCGTCAATTTTCGGTGGACAAAGCCCCGTATAATAGGAGACAAGATCCCGTCCAAACGGAGAGCCCACACGGCATGCCTATACAAGAACGGCATCTACATGTTTGGAGGCGGCGACGGTGTCAGGGCACTCAACGACATTTGGAGACTCGACGTCGCCGATCCTACCAAAATGTCATGGAAGCTCATATCCGGGCCTGAAAATACATCAAGCTCCAGCTCAACCACCAAAGACCTGCGCCCGAAAGCCCGCGGCTACCACACAGCCAACATTGTTGGCAGCAAACTGATCATCTTCGGCGGCTCAGACGGCGGCGAATGTTTTGACGACGTATGGGTCTACGACGTGGAGACGCACATTTGGAAATCGGTCTCCATACCTGTTACATATAGACGCTTATCCCACACGGCCACGATCGTTGGTTCATACCTATTCGTGATTGGAGGCCATGACGGAAGCGACTACTGCAACGATGTGATACTACTAAACCTCGTGACGATGACGTGGGACAAGAGGAAAGTATATGGAAAACCGCCCAGTGGTAGGGGATATCACGGAACGGTGTTATATGACAGCAGGTTATTGGTGATTGGAGGCTTTGACGGAAGTGAAGTATTCGGAGACGTGACGATACTGGAGTTGGCGGTGCATGCATACTACTCGCAGATAAGTCATTTTACGATTGAAGTTTGAGCCGGAGTTAGCATGGAGTGCAATGTAACGCAGTTAATCATAAAAATCACAATACTGCAAACCTAGCAATCTGGTCACATCCAGCCTCCAATTTCCAAGGTATTGCCCAAAAGTATGAACCTGTATTGGTATTCTGGGAGAAATCCTACGAATGATGCAATAACAGCGGGATATATGCACACCAGTCCCCGACCCAATGTCAAATAAATAATACAGTTTAATGTTCATGTTTTGACGCCAAGAAAGTACATGTACAATGCAGGGTTGATCAAGATGCCGATTTTTAAGGCCGCCTGAATGCAGCTTCCCAGAACGCCAATTCCCCCCCCCCCCTCTAATGTGACTGTATGTCGTGCCTCTTCAAATACAGAATGGGAGATGTATGTATGTGTAGTGCCACCATGAGCCGACAGTCTCATGTTCGAATGTAGATTTAAACCTTGTTCTCCGCAGCTTTCTTAGCAGCCAATCGTCGTTCCTCAGCTTCGACCATATCTAACACCAACAATCGTTAGCCTCTGTTCAGGAAAACCAAGAAAAAAAGGGAGAGGGGCAAAACTCACCCATCCACAAATCCTGGCCCTCATACTCTTCTTTGTGAATCTTCTTCTCAATCAAGTGCTTGTGCTCAGGATCATTGGGATCTACCACCATGACCGTCTCCCACCGGCCGCTGCCCTTCTTAGCATCGTGCATCTCAAAGGCGGCGCTGACGACGAGCACAGCCAGTGTCAGCCCCTGCGCGTAGACACGAGCCTGCACCAGCTTCTGAGAGGTGCTCATGGGAGCGCGGCCGACAATGGCCAGCGCGATGGCCATGCTCGCCAGCCACGAGGCGAAGACGATGCTGTAGCGATTCTCCTTGCCCCATTCCATGAAGCGCTCGTACGTCGACTCGTTCTCGCGCGCAATCTGGATGACTCGCTGCGAAGTATCCTGGTAACCGTAACTGGGGTCGTTTTGCCGCTGGAAATTATTGGAGTACCGCTCGGCGTTGACAATGGCGCCAAACGTCCCCGTCGACGTGACAAGGAACGCGCGGAAGGGGAGGGTCAGCGACCGGAAGGCAGGGTAGCGGCGCGAGGCGAATGCTACGCCGCCGAGGCCGAGGGCCAAGCTGACCGTGCCGCCGATCAAGCCGCCTTTTACGACGACATTGTAGTGGGCTTTTTCTTCTTCTTTGCTGACGACCTTCATTTTGGAGAGCTTGTGTGGTTGGTTGGTAGGAGTTTTGATGGTTTGGAGGGGCGGGCGGTTGTGGTGACTTATTTATTGAATGATGTAGTTGGTATTTGAGTTTGGAGGCTTGGGTGGAGTGCGAGTGCTGACTGGGCTGTTTTGAGTTGCCGAAGAAGATCCGGGCCCGAGAAAAAAAAAAGGAAAACGGGAAGAAAAAAGGCAGGAGCGTTGCACCAAAGAGGTGTTCATTCACCGCGGGGTTTGTAGAGGCAAAAGTGGCGCGCTCCGGAGTGCGGCTTTACCGATGAAATTGGTCCAGGTCAGGAACCCCAAAGGGATATTCTGTATCCCGTGATTCTTGAGGAAGAGAGCAATTCCGTATGAGTTGATTCGTGTAAATGCCGCGACGCCGGTGCACGAATGATCGTACGACGGCTGGGAAAGCTTGCTTCCGGCGGAATCCTTGTCCACGAAGGGAAGCAGGAGAAAATGGAATTGATGTAAAGAGCCAATTTGATCGCGGTACAAAACAGAGTTGCTAGGCCACGAATGTGGGAGGAGTGCAGGTGCGCAATGGGCCGTATATATCTACAAAGGCCAAAGCCAGTCCAACAATTCTCATGATGCCTGTGCCCGGCATACACGGGATGATGTCAGCCTAGTGCAATTGTGTGGTCATGGAGGTTTGAGGCGAGTGGCCGCCGTGCGAGCTGCAGGCCGCACGTGACTGCTTTAAGCGCCTGGCAGCTACCCTGTTTCTCCCGATGCCCAAGGCCGAGAAATTTCCGCCACTGTATCCTGATGTCTGCATCTTTTGCCACAAAGCGGCGACAACCGCCCTGCCGAAACAACTGCGAGCTATCTCCAACCATTGAGTCTCCCGTGCAAGGAAATGCAGGCTGTTCTATTGTCGTCATCGTCATCACTTGTCGACAAAGCTTGATCATGGCCATGCCGCAATTTACTACGAACAGGTGAACTCGACAACTCGGCCCTGAGGGGAGGAACCTAGCTGGCCGGCATACCAAGACAAGTCGAAATGACCAAGAGCACCTTGCTCGCCATCAACGGTTTGTGCAGCCTGGATGCCCGTCGATATTCAAGCATAGCTGTGCTCCATAGGCACGGAGCATTCCGCACTTAGTCGTCGCCGCTGTCTGGCCAAAACAAACAAGGAGGTCGCGTGGCCGCCATGCCAAGTAGTCTCTCTTTGCGAGCGACACAAAAACGTCAAGTAGGCCAGAACCAATTTCTTAGTTCCTTGCACCTTCGAGTCCCACGAGCGATGACCTCGACTCGGGCTTGCTTCTTGCTAGCTTTCCTGTGCCTCCCACTCACCGGCGTATTTCTTCCTAATGTGGTCCTTTATCCAGGCGTAATCATCTTGATCCTCGTTGGCTGGCTCTAACGCCATTGGAGCTGCTCAACATTTCCCAGCGGACCTAGCACAAGCTACTCTATGCAGACCCATTTCTCACATGGTTGATGGATACCGATTTCTAACCTGTCCCAGCCTAGCTCTTCCTGGGAAAGGATGAAAACGCCAAGTCGCCTGTGGGATCAATGAGTCGCGGAACGCGGGAGGCTTCTCGGCAGTCTTGTTATGGGGGTATGCCTTGGAATTACTGGTACGTACTCCGTACATGAAATATCGAGTCCGCCGTAGGAGAGCCGCACGGCCGCCGGCCTGGACACAGACGAAGTTCCCACTTGCCGCATTGTCGGGGATTTCGGTCAGGTACCGATAGATGGCTTCAACAGCCTGAATCTTGCAATTTACGTCTACTTGAACAATCATGCCTACCTACCTGGGAGGAAGTTCACGATCTTGGCCTACGAGCCAGGATGCGCCACCAAGAGCGAGGCTGTGAGGCTGCTTTGCATTGGATGGCCCACATTCAGCAATCGCACCCAGCATGGCATCAAGACTGATGGTTAAATGTCCCATGTGCACACATTGGTGCACTCTGTAAGCTACTAGTCCAAATGCATCACATCCGTAATTGTTGACCCTGAAGATCTCTGGACATCTTGTCAACCGGATGGTGCAAAAGGCCCGAGTGAGCTAGGATTTTATATCTCGAGCATCGGCCCGTCGCATGGGCAAGGATCGCTTATTACAATTGCTTGCGTCTTGTAGCATCCACTGAGGCTGGTCTTGTCGAGACCCTTACTTGCTTGTTGCGATATGCATCGTACGGAGTACGCCGTACGCACCATGCCAGAAGAAATGCCCCTGTTCGTGCAGGTCCTTCGTGTGTCTCCAATAGAAGCAGTACTAATACTCCGTAATTCACTTGGAATATGTGTGATCACTGACTGTTTTTCGCTACCAGGAAAGCCATCATCATTAAACCATGGTTTGCTCCCCTGCAAGCTTGCCACGTTTGAGACGAGCGATGGCACATCAGAGCCCCGTTCGTTTCGGCGTTCGATTAACTTGTCTACAGAGTACGGTGTAGTTGGAAAGGAGTGCGAGACCAACGGACGAACGGATCAGCGCTGGAATCATTCTTGAGCCCACATAATTTGTCCGTTTCGTGGCCCTACACATGCAGTATGCAGGCAAATACTATGTACATACACCTTGTCAACTAGTCCCTGCATTTGCCAAGAACGCATTCCTGGAAGCCGGCCGGCAAGCTGTCAACACTACGACAAACTTTACGGAGTTGACCCGCGGCGGTTACGAGACAATATCCACCACTCGGTGGCACCGAGCAGTCCAGTGCATCCAACTACTTGCTCTGGAAGGGATCCATTTGTTCCCTTACTGGGCAAGGGGCCTAAGGAATAGTTGATTGCACAGGGTTTCCATTGTGTTCCTGAGAGCTCCGCTACGGAGACAACAAATCTGGCGAGGAAACGCCACGATGCACAACCCTAGGCCGAGAAGCGATGAACGCGTCTCAGATGACCTGTACAATAGGTATGGCGAACACCACGGCGAGTTCATCTCCGAGCCGAGGATAGCTTTGTAGCCGAGTTGCCCAGATTGTCACTTGTGGACTGTACAGTGAAGCCAGGCAATGACATGTATATGTCCCGCAACATAAACATGACAATTATTGTCGTGGTCTCCAAACCGATTGTGATCATATCTGATAATCAATCGAACGCGGATATCGGTGTTTTGTCCGCTGTTGCTATCAACAGGGACTGGAAATGCCGGCCGGCTGAGTGGATAGTTCGATGTGTTGCGGTGAATGCAGGAGTGAGTGTCTGCACCAGACTCCTGGAATCCCAAGAATACCTGTTCTAATATCCAAAGTAGTATGTAAAGCAGAAGATTACTCCGTATGTATAACTGCTAAGGGTATGGTGGATCGGGAAGTCCAATTGCCAAGTGATGGATGATGCAGTGGTGCAACCGCCACAGAGTAGCGTCTCAATCATCAATGGAGTTGGGGTCCAATTCTCACGGCATATTTCCCGATCGACATCGATTGTGATCTGTCAGTTCGCCCAGTGGTCTCTCCGACGTCGGCCCAGTGGTATTGCGCTGCGAGCTCATGGACATCGTGGTGGTGACCCAAGAGAAGAGGGCGGCCAAATGATTCTTGACGATGGCGCTGCTTCCGAAACCCAGTGCAGGCGCATGACTCGGGCTTGCGGGCATGCCACATGTTTGCTGTAGGTTTAAGGGAACCGGCCTATGCTAACTACTCCGTATGTATCTACAGTAATGGAAATTCATAGGGTCCACTATCCAGTGGTCTGGAGGGTCACGTCTCCCGTGATGGATACCAGTTGACTGCTTGTAATAGTATACAATTCACTGCAGGTGGAGGCTGTCAGCCTGTCACAATCTTGGCGTTGGTGCCAAAGCGTGTATGGACACCAAGAGCTCTGGAGAGCGGGCAAATGCCCAGGTGTGTGTAGCGATGGGACAGGAGGCCACCCCAGACACTTGGAGCACCAGATGCGGAGGAAACTCTTGATCGTGGGGAGGAGAAGGCTGGCAATAAAGCTCAATGTTTCTGCCAGGGATTCACAGATAAGCTGGGTTGCAGAGCGAAAGACGCAGTGACGAACCAATTTCCGGCCTGATAAAGAGCCCTGGTGTGCCAGGTTGAACCCATTTCACAGCAAGATTTATTCCGAGCAATGCGTATTATTGTTTGGATAAGCCATGGGCTCGTCTCGCGGGTAATCGAATCTCGGAGCCTCATCCATGTCTCAGGTGAGTGGCGGCTGGATAAAGGACAATATGGAGCATGTACTAAAAGTCGTGCTGAGCCACTGTCTCAAAGGCGGTTGTCTCCTGCGTGTGCGGGAGCAAAACACCACGAATATGTCGAGTTAACCGCCGCTTCCTGCCGCGTTCATGTAGCACACAGATCTGCGGTGAGAGAGCCCCGTCAAGTGCCGCCTCTTTGTGTACAAGCCAGACGCCACCGCCGTTCTCAAATGAAACGTCCCGTGAATGAAAGGCAGGGTGTCCCCTGGTTGCTTGATGTCGGGCATCGCATCGGAAACACTGTATACAGAGTACGGAGTAGTGAGCAAGCGAGTTACTCTGTCGCCTGGCTGCGCAGCCAGCCCAGCCTCATACACACAGACCAGTGTGTGCTGTGGGACAAAGACGCATGGCAGAGTGATCTAGTTACATGGACCAATGCAAGTCAGCGGTGTGCAATCCATGTACGCTTGTTCTTTGACCACTACTAGCTGCATGGCTCCGTGGCTTTTCCTTTGTGCGCCGAGTCCCGACCCATCCGCGTAGATATCCATCGTATCCCCCTGAGAGGCGACAAGCGATGTCGCGACATCGAACTTCATCCCTGGCTACGAACTCCGTACGGAAATCGACTGGTCAGGGTATCAATCCCTCGGTATCTTGTGCGGGGGCGATGGAGAGTTGGATCCGAGACCACGAAAACCTTAACGTGCAATATTGAGCGAACATGCCGATGAGAGCCTGTGCCTTTTGCAGCAGAGAGAATCTAATCGACTCAAGCAGAGGCTACTATAGACCAGGGCTAGGAATAATTCGTACTAGATGGGCTGAACTCTACAGGTGATGATGCCTTACTACGAGAACGGAGCAGACCTTGAGGAGACTTGGGCAATACATGGCCTCGAAGCTGCGGAAGGCACGATTTGCTGTACCTGCCTATGTACCTCAACTCCTGAAGTCGGTGTGTTCACCCCCACTTCAATGATCATGTGCTTTTGCCTATTCTGCGACGAGCTCACTCGAAGCGCACGTGTAAACATGACGCCTCCTTGGTTCAGAAAGTTGTCAATGGAACCCCGCGTGTCTGATCTGAATGAATGCCTGCGAACCTTGAAGCCAGCTACCTAGTAGGTACCCACCTGGGCAGGCACTCGAGGGAGGTTGCTTGGCAGCTGAAATCGCGCACCGCGCCTGCCGTCTGTCGCTAAAATACCACAAGTTGACAAGGAAGGAACGACGGCTCGCGTGACGCCCGGCAGCTTATTGCAAGTACACTATTTACTGTGAACTGAAAATGGGAAATGAATATTTCCCTTGAATATGAGCCTTTCCCGCCTGAACCCTTGATCCTTACCCCAGCCATGAGACGCCTCCTCTCACTTCGACTCATCACATACAGTTGGCCCTCGCAGCAATACTGGGAAGACCTCATCTCGCATAATGGCGACAACCTGGTTAGCGCAGGTCCTTTTCCGTACTGTGTAGTGCTTAGTTGGCCTTTCATCCTGGCTGATGTCTCAATACGTCCATCCGCAACCACCCCCAGCCTTGGCATTTTATCACCACCACGTCCAAATATTGTATCCGTCTCGATTTGCTCCCTGTGGCATGCCATACTCTTCCACTCTGGTACGTGTTGCAAAGGCCCAAGAGGAGCATGGTATTGTTCCTCGTCCAATCCCACCCCGTCGGCTCCGACTTATCGTGCCCATACTCGCTGGTTCCCATCCGTCCGATGCTTCCCTAACAATACAATAACAGACAGCACCGTCAATAGTACAATACGACCAGACATTATAGCCTTCTCCACTTGCACCCGATGCCGAGAGGTTCCAGAGATCTGCCCTGACTCATTCACTGGCCACTTTGTGCCCACCCTCTGCCAGACAGCCACCAACTCAGAGGTCACAGTCGTCATCTGTGGCACCGGCCAACTACCTTGTAGGTAGTTGATGTCACTTGCTGTCGTATCAGTGGCCCCTTCGCATCACCCTCGACACGGCGTCACGCCCAACCGACTTACACGCTTCGCGCGAGGTGGTGCGCCCATCGAAGTCGACTGTCCAGCGCTATTACCAGGCAGAGAGGGAAGGTTGGCAGGCCCACCGCGCAACTTTAAGGCAAACAGCACCCGTCAACGAAGCGTGAAGTCTATTATGGTAGGATAAATACTCCATACATCTGGAGACGTTTGCCCAGATCTATGCATGGGACTCTTTTCGGCGCATGCCAACCTTGTTGCTCAGATCATAACGACTTCCACTGATATCTGCACCACACCACCACCACAAGTATCCATAACTTGGGTATCTGGCCCAGCCGCATCATTGTTCTCTAGTCATACCGCCTGGACGATTCAGCGCTGGGACCATTAATAAACCGCACAGGAGCCATTCTATCTTCCCTGAACTGCGTTCGACGCAGTGCAGACTACTCTCCCGCCAGATCCAGATTCACCGTCGTGCGCTTTGTCTCTTTCCGAGCTCTCGCGGCTACCATGTGCCAAACTTGACCGAGGGCTCCCTTACTTGACCAGTTGGACACGCAGAGATTTGAAAGCTCGAACCGACCGACAAAACAGCAGGAGAAGAGAAAGCGAATCCTCCCAACCGGCCAACAGACAATACGGTAACTACCGGGGTACCCTTCGAACAGGAGTTTACGACAATCTCGAGCTGTCACTGACCATGTTGTCCGCCTTGCAATGGTTTCAGAGCCCCAGGGACGAGCGGCAGCCGAGGAGCATCTCGCCCACATTGCCCACGTCGAGTTGCCATGCCACTTCCGGATCCAGCGCCAATAGCCCCATCGCCCACGCCAATGCCAACGCCGACGCCACCACCTGGGCCAGCTCCAGCGACCTCGCTGCCTGTTCCGCGGCCATGGCCTGCACCCACTCAAATGCCCACACCCAAGCTGACTCCAAGTGTGGCCTGTCGGCCTTCTCATCAGAGTCGCAGACCCAGCCGCAGTCCCCGTCACTGTCGCCTCAAACGGAAACTACTCCTCCCGACCTTTTCTTCCCAAGATCTTCCCAAAGCACCTGTGCCACATCTGTCGTTAACGCCAGCGCTTACTCCTCGAGGCCGTCTCCCATCGACACATCCCCTTCAGACACGACTGTTTCTTCCACCTTGACCGACACCACTTCCATCACTAATCCAGACGAAATCACTCACGCCGCCAACGACTGCGACGCTTCAACCATGACTTCGGGCGCCCTCGACGCTGGTGCCATGGGCCGCAGCCGGCGGGACTCCTTCGTCAGCGCTGGCCCGAAACCCATTTCCGTGAATAACCAGAACCGAGATAATGTCAACCGAAACCGCCGAGAGTCTCTAGCTGGCAGTCTTATGGGTGGCATGAGCTGGGGTGGCATGTCATTTGGTAGTTTTGTTCGTGACGAGTAAGTCTGTCCATGGCATACGTCCCTGTCCCAATGGTCAACACTCTATTGCTCTGTCGCTTCAGAGCAGCGACCCGATTTCCTTGTGTTCCTTCAGCATTATCGGCATGGGCCGTACTGCGGCAACTGGTTACTCGGGATCGCTGTTGTGAATAGTTGAACATCGACTCTCGTGGACGTATCCCCTAACCCCTCATACCCGTGAGCACGTTCAGGTATCTGTGGTACTTTTTGGACGACGTGAAGAGCGGTACATCGTACCTTGCCTTGGTGCTTGAATACTGACACCACCGCGAACTAGTGTCATGATGCAGGGTACTTCGCCTAATCCATTTGGCGGCGGCATTCCTCAGTCCTCTTCGTTTCATTCATCGTCTTACCTTCCAAAGTTGGAGGCCAATTTCATGAGAGACTTCACCTGTTGTGGCAAGATTTTACCCAACCTGCACGACCTACTGCAACATTACGAAGAAGCCCATACCCAGGCCAGCCCCAATAACTCGAGAAATACTGCTTTTGCCCAGTTTGGCATGCAAGGCGCCTCTAATATGTCCAGTTCACGGACGACACCGACCGGTTCAAGTCAACAGGGCCCTTCACAATCGACCGGCCAACCACTTTCTCCTGGCTCAGGGCTTTCCATTGGGTGGAATTGGGACCGGCGTGAGTGGTGGCCAGATGAATCCTGCTTTGGCTACCAACCTTAATGAGGATATGGAGGCTGTCGCGGATATGGAAATGGACGATACGATTGGTACTATGGAGCTGGATGACAGCAATAAGATGCACCAGACAAGACAACTATTTGGACAACAGCAGCGACCACAACTTAATATGAATACCTCCGGGCTTACTCAGGGTCTTCGCACTTCCCAGCCACCTACGCCAGCTGCTGCTAGCTTTGGCCTCCAGAACAACCCGACTGTGTCCTCTGTCAATACTCCAACTCTTGCAACTGCGCAACAGATGCCTCAGCAACAAAACCAACCAGCTGGAGACATGGATGACATGGACGAGGACCTGCCCGGAATGCCCATGGGTGGCACTGGTTCGACTGATCTCGGCGACGGAAACTTTGCAAACGGCACCGAGTCCAACTTCTGCATTAACGATCCCGGCAAGCACCTATTCAGCCCAAATGGCGCTTTCCCCCAAGGCAATCGAAGTATCCAGGCCCAACTCGCTCAGCTCGGCCTAGGCCAGGGTCAATTTGCAGACCCTCAAAGCAACAAAGTTCTGTTGCAAAGGCTTCAGAGTATGATGATGCCCGAGGAACACAAGCCGTTCAAATGTCCAGTTATCGGCTGTGAAAAAGCCTATAAGAACCAAAATGGATTAAAGTGGGTGTCTTACTCCGGTGAGGTTTCATCTGCTATACGGTAGCTAACCTAGATTGTTTTAAAACCAGATATCACAAGGCGCACGGCCATCAAACGCAACAGTTGCACGAGAACGGCGACGGAACGTTTTCGATCGTAAACCCGGAAACGAGTGCGCCGTACCCAGGAACAATGGGCATGGAAAAGGAAAAGCCTTTCAATTGTGAAACTTGTGGCAAACGCTACAAGAACTTGAACGGACTGAAATATGTGAGTTACTATGAGATCAGCATTTTCAAACACTGGGTGTGGCGTTGTCTAATTGCTTTGTTAGCATAAATCGCACTCCCTGCCTTGTAACCCAGAGTTTAAGCTTCAGGCACTTGCTGCAGGCTTGACTCTACCAGGTATTGGGGAAGATCAAATGATGCAATAAGAGAGAGGCAGGACCTTCAAACATACTGTGGGAGCCAGCCAGTTGTTGGCCCCCACGCCCAACACTAGTAACGGGAAGTACAGCAAGTTCATGGCCATAAAAGACCTCCATGTCAATACGATAGGCAAGGCTTCCCTCGCCCTGTACTATTGAACATTTGGACCACCGGCACGGGTTCATGTCGCCTCCCCCCCGAAAAGTCATCATTTCCGATTATCTTCTATACTTATTGCGTCGTCTTTTTTCTTGACCACCCCCCTCGGTGCACTGCGATGGCGTTTGCAATATATCCTGATTCTGGTGAATACTAAAGTTCAGGCATAGTCGCTTTAGACACTCGATTTGACCTTGCTTGGGGTTATATCGACACTTATTGCCTCGATTCACCCACGCGATCGGCTCGGCGCTCTGCCCGCATAGGCAGCCAACACAGCCTGATGATGCCATAATAATGCCTTGTGCCTCGGGGGTGGCTAGTTTTCTTTTCTTGTCGTCTACTAGCACAATGATACCCGGCGGCTACCCCGCCATCTTTGGCGGGAAAAAGTTAGCCGATGAATTATACTGGTCCTCATAACGGCTCACCCTGTCGTCGCCTTCTCTTCCACGTCTGATTCCCATCGTTGAGCGAAATGATGAAGACAAGACGAAAGGCCCGTTGGTGACATAACCGACACAATACAGTGGGGTCTGTCGATGAATTGTTACGAGTTTTATAAATCAGGCGAGAAGGGAGACTCAAATTTGACAAGAGTTCTTCCTCGGTGCTGCTTGTATGATTTTGGAGACACGAAATCACGGAGAATTTTGGTTTTGGGATGGCTTTGCTGGTCTACCCAGTTGTTTGTGCGCCTCTCAGGCGCGTTTGTTTTCTGTGTTTGGCCTTGGTTCCGGTATCACCCCTCTATATGCAGCTCTATGACCACGGCAAGGCTCTGGCCGCTGCTTTTCAGTCTGTCTGCGTTGATTTCAATTGTTGATATTTATGTTGGCTTTTCATGCAACACCTCGGCAGCTCGCCGGGCTTGTGAATAGGGAAATCTGGAGTTCTACATACAACCTCAACTACTTGTTATTTGGTAAAAAGTTAAAACTGGATTCTTATAGAGAAAACTGCAAGGGGAAAATTGGTTTACTATAATACCGTCTATCAATGAATAGAATGGATGCTGCCACCGGCTGTTCTGCCCAGTAACTCTTCTGTTCAAACTCGACTGTGAATGTGGAAGATTCTTCCTGTGACGTTGTGGCATTTGCTGTGAGTGTTTTGAAAGAGCATTCAGTCCGTTTGTAGATTTAATTTTGGCATGCTAAACAGGACATGAAGATGGTACCTATCCTTGTAGGGAGATGGTTGGTGCTGTCTAGTATACACGTCTGTTGTCAGGTGTTTGCCAACATGTCGTCGCATTTCATGATGTATATATACATGACACTGGCACCTTGCTAGGCCTGTGACCTTTGCCTGACAACGAGTAGTACATACTTTCTTCTTGTACTGTCCAGTTTTTAGAGTTTGAAACGCATGGAAACTTTGGTAATGGTTTCAAGTCAAGTTTGCTGTGAATAAAAGTCTATCGAACCCGCATAATCATTAAAGCACTGCACAACCACCCCCCAACGCCCAACGATGCACCATCCAAAGCACAAAACGGTCATGTAAAGCGAGTACACAGCCACCGCAAGGGTGAAAACACGAGTAGCAGAGTCTCCAATATCAAGAGTGTTGCTGTTGCCACCGATGTCACTGATACTCGAGTGATAGAAATGGATGTCATCCAGAGACAAGTTCCCGTAATTTCCGATTCATTATAATTCGTTGGCTAGCTCAGTTGCAGGAGCCAGCAGTGCATCATGACTATTAGTTCATCTCCATGCCCTCATCGTCGTCGACATCAGATTCCACCATTTGGTGGTTGCTGCTGATGCTTTCCTTTCGGCCGCCGTGGCTCCCGTCTCCGTATCTCGAATTCATGCCGCCCCACTCCAAGTCTTCGCCAGCAACTACGCGGCCTTCCATGTCGATTTCTTGTGAAAGCTCAACAAGCGCGGAGCGAGGGAGCCGAAGGAAGCCTTGGGTACGAACGATGCGCCCCCAGTGAGTCATACAATACATAGCTGCACGCTTACGCAGCCACTCCTCACTGGCCAAGCCTGAGCAGTACCAGATGATACATGCATTTTCGACGTCCAGCTCCTTGGCAAGTCGGTTGACACACAGCAATCTTAGATGAGGGATGTTGTAAATGTTGGACATGACTAGAAGACCAGCCACATCCGAGAGGTCCGTCGGTGGCGTCACTATCGGCCTCCAGCGTTCCATGGATGCTATCCGTGTAGAGGTAGAGGAGAAAGGCTTTTACTACTGAGTATGGCTCGGGGATGTGCATTTTTTTGGTATGGAATTCCGCCATTTGGGCATTGTATAGCCGTGCAAAGTGAGGCCAGCGTGCTTGCAAGATGAGCTTGTGAACATGTATTGGCTGCGATGTCGGGGCATCTGATGCAAGCCAATTTTCATCCTGTGATGAAGACTTGGAGCGAAACAAGCCAGAGCTGAGAACGTCGTCGTCTTCATAGTCTTCAGCAAGTGCAGTGATTATGAAATCAGTGCCACTTCCGGATTCCGGTGGTTGATTGAAAAGCTTGGCAAGGTCGCCACCTAATCCTTTGGATGGCTGGTCAGACGCCCTTGAATGAGCTAGTGGCCGTGATGCAGTTCGAGGCTCTGGAGTCATATGGTTACCGAGGAAGCCGTATCTTCGCAAATCAATCTCCATGATATCACTGTAATAAAATTAGTGACCTGATGGGTTATACTTGGTACACAACAAGAAATTCTTACCTGAGATACTCTTCGTATCCATTTGGACCCATATCAGTCGAGGCCGGATCAGTTGGGCAACCAAGAAGCCAAGCCTTGGTGCCATCCTCATTCATGGTACAGTAGTGCCATCTATATCCAGATTTGAATATTTCTCGACCCTCAGCCAGCTTCTGCCATCTCAGAGTATTCAGATCTAAGACCGACAATGAACACTCCCTTGGAGTAATAGTGGCTGCTGGTGTTACAAAATCAAGTAGGGTGCCAGACGCATACTGATGATAGTGAATTCCAGAGCCTTGAGATGGGAGTGCTTGTCCGAACATGAATTTTACCGCGGATATGGTTCCTGGAGCCATCGGAGCGTAGGATTTCAGCTGAAATGATGGTGGGTTTACCTGCGCAGTTCTTGAATTTGCAGCATAGCCAGATGAACCAACGACCGGAGCGGGTGCCATTGTGTAAGGTGGGCGAGGAGAACCGCTTGTTCTACCCGCCGCAGAGTTGCGGTCAAACACACCTATGTGCGGTCGAGAATCGAATTCTGGACATCCTTTCAGATCCAACCACCACAGGTCACTGATCTTGTCCATGTCCTCGCTCAGACCTCCAAACACCCAAACGCGATCATTCCAAATATAAGCGGAGTGATCGAACCGGCCGACAAATCGCCATGCCTTGGACCAAGTGAAGGTCCTGAGGTCCAGGTAGCATATGTCATCTAGAACATAATTGTTCTGACCGGTAATGCCACCAATGATGAAAAGCTTGTCCTCATGTAAAACGGCGGCGTGTCTTGCTCGGCCTTTGGGAATAGGGCCGAATACTTGTGGCTGAGTCCAGTGAGCAGTTTTGAGGTCGAAGACGATGAGATCGGAGAGGTACGTTCGATGCTCGTTTTCGCCGCCGAAAACTAGAAGCTTTTCGCCTTGATATAAAGTGGCTGTGTGGCCTAATGAGATGAATTAGCTTGGGAGTCCGAGGACAGAAATCGGCCGGGGCAGTCCTGTACCCATTCTTACGCCAGGAATATCACCGTAGTTGTCGACCAAGCTCCACTGATGACTTATGAGATCCAGGCGAAGCACATGATTGTATACTTCATCCGTGTACTGGTCAAATCCGCCGAAGGCATATATTTGGTTATTGCCACAGTATGTCACAGATGCATTCACTAAGCAGGCAGGTCGTTGGCCCAAAGTGCGTGTGATTTTTGGACGGTATCCATCCGAGACAGGCCGGGTCCTGACCGGGGAGTTTGGCATGATGTAAGTGTTGTTCGACGATGAGGCTGCAGAGGTCGGAGTCGGGATTGGAGCAGCATTCATTGATGACGTTCCTGACAATGTCAGGCTGGTGATGGCAGAACTTGGACGGGTTGGGGCCGGGGCGTGGGCTGCTGGGCCGCCAAAGATGGATGATGTCGGCGCTTGACCGGGAGTTGAAGGTTGCGCCATGCTCATGGACCTCGCTGACACCGCTCAATCAAGTCATCTCAGCCGCAAGGAAGGCAAGCGACCTGTTAAATAGGTGAGCTTCGATGCTGGTGAATGGACAAGAAAGTGATAGGGGATTCACAAGCGAACAATGGGACTGTGAAGGACACAACCCCGGAACAGTGATGGCAGAAAGCCGAACGCTTGGACTATCCACAGAGGTGTTGCAGAGGTGTTCAGGTTGGAAAATGGAGCAGATTCTGAGCGGGCTAGCTAATTTTGCTTGTTGGTCGGAGACTCGTCAACTCCACTGCGGAACACCTTTGGGATAAGTACTCCGTAGTAACTACTAGGTACAGGAGGTACCTGCCTGGGTAGTTTTTTTTTCCCTCCCCTGCCCCAGAGAATTGCAGGGATGTTTTCCCAAAAAAGGCTTAGTCGCCGCGGTTGGCCACATATCGGCGCGGAGATTATATCATCCGTCTCCTGGCTCCCGTTGCCTGGACAGAGCTGTAGTGGGGCCGAAAGTAAATAAAAGGAACCTGTGAATGACATCCTCGATACCACTCTTCTTGCTCTACAAACTACGCACATTCTTCATCCGACATTCCTTGACATCATCCTGCTCTCTTATTTTACGAAGCACTTTTGCTTCGCCAAAGTCAGGTGTACCGGAAACGAAAAAAAAATCAATAGAAAAAAATCACCAGAGAACCAGCCTTCTACAACTCATCAACTTGAGGACAAATAATCCACTCGATCGTATCACTTGCCGCAGCTCTTCAACCTACGCACCCATTTAGCCAGATCTTCCTGAAGGCATAGTTACAGTAATCGGATACCGAATACCGATATAAAAATACCGATTGACCCAGGAACCTTTAGCTAGAGTCTCTTGGAACTCGTCTGAGAATCGCTGGCGGGTGTCAGCTGAAACACGTAAAGACATCTCCGACCCAGTCGACACGGAATATCGTCTAATACCATGGCTACTGTAACTGTATCAACGCCTATCAAATCCCACAAGGGTCTCTTCTCTACCCGTACCGCCGGCGGACGGATCCCCCTTACCCCCTCCCCTCGACAGTCAGGCAATGGCGTAAACTCGTCACCTTTTACTCCCGACAAGCACACAAAGTCGTCCTACGGGGGAAACCTCATGGCGCACTTGGCTCGCTCTTCCTCGAAGAATCCCCATCGCGAGTCTCCAAAATCCAACATTGCCCGCACCGTTTCTACGCCTCGCAAAGCTCTTGAGCTTGGTGTATCTGACTTTACTCTCACTGGAACTGGTCTCAGGACGCCCGGCAGTGCCAAGTCAAGGAAAGCCCCTCTGCGACAAAAGCCCGCCAAGGCCACTATCAATTATGGTGGCGACCGCTTTATTCCCAACAGGGCCGCCAGCTCAGCTATTGCTAATGCCGGGTCCAGCAAGCTGCCACGAAGTGACTGTCAGCGGCCAAAGACCACCCAAGCAGATAGCTCTTCGGTCCTATCCTCTGCAGCCGATGATGCGGCGGCCGCGCTGGGAGGTCTTAGTATCAATGATGATGAAGCGGACAACTACTCTCGTCCTTCTCCCAATACCGTTGCCTACCAAGACTCCTTGGCTAATGCATGTGGAGTCAAGCTCAACACTCGAATTCTCGAGTTCAAGCCCGCACCTCCCGAGTCGTCTAAGCCGATTGACCTTCGTCAACAGTATAACAGACCTCTGAAACCAAATGGAGCCACCTCTGCTCAACTACGTCGGCGCATCGCTACTGCCCCTGAGCGTGTTCTTGATGCTCCTGGGCTCATTGATGACTATTACCTTAACTTGCTCGACTGGAGTTCTGGCAATCAGGTTGCAATCGGTCTTGAGCGCAGTGTCTACGTCTGGTCTGCTGATGAAGGCAGGGTGAGCTGCCTTTTGGAGAGTCCTGCAGACACCTACGTCAGTAGTGTTAAGTGGTCTGATGATGGTGCCTATGTCGGTGTTGGTCTTGGGAGCGGCGAGGTTCAAATTTGGGATGTTTCCGAGGGACAAAAAATCCGCAGTATGTTTGGTCACGATACCCGTGTTGGTGTCATGGGATGGAGCAAGCATCTACTCTCTACCGGTGCCCGCAGCGGCCTGGTGTTCAACCACGATGTCCGTATTGCTGAGCATAAGGTTGCTGAGCTTGTCTCACACACTTCCGAGGTTTGCGGTATGGAATGGCGTTCAGATGGTGCTCAGCTCGCTACTGGCGGCAACGACAATCTCGTCTCTATCTGGGATGCCCGCTCGTTGTCTGTTCCCAAGTTCACCAAGACCAACCACAAGGCCGCCGTCAAGGCTCTTTCCTGGTGCCCATGGAACATGAACCTGCTGGCCACTGGCGGTGGTTCTTACGACCGTCATATCCACTTCTGGAACTCCACATCGGGTGCTCGAGTCAACAGCATTGATACAGGCTCTCAGGTAACATCTCTTCGTTGGAGCCCTCACTACCGAGAGATAGTCAGCTCCAGCGGCTTCCCAGACAACTCCCTCAGCATCTGGAGCTATCCTACTCTTGTTCGCAATGTCGAGATACCTGCTCATGAGAGTCGCGTTCTTCACAGCTGCCTGAGCCCGGATGGCCAAATGCTGGCCACGGCTGCTGCTGACGAAAGCTTGAAATTTTGGAAGGTGTTTGAGAAGAGAGCCGGCACGACCTCTGGCATTGGTGGCTCTGGAGCCTCTGGCAAGGCTGATATGGCTAAGCATATGACCATTCGGTAAATAAAACGTCATATCAATAGTATCGTGTCGAACGGTAGGTATGGGCTGTTTCATTTACTAGTCGACTTTGGCGTGAGTGGTCAAATTTTAAGCGCGGCGCTCTGGAGTTTGTTTTGTACTCTTTTCAGCACGTGGCACGAAAGCGCTTCTACACGCACGAATGAAGCAGAATGGGACGGTCTACATACGAGTGACGACTTGACGTTGACGGTGTGTATCTTGGGCTACAAGTGTATATTTGAATTTTGGGCAGTAGAGTTTGGTGATTATTAGTGCTTGGACTTGAGAAATTATAAATTGTAATTGTTTGGTTGATATGTCGCGGCCTTGCTTAGGTGTGCTTGTGGGATCAGGAGTATGAGGTTACACGAGATAGCATTTCCCAGTACGGAGTATTTCGTACTTTGTATGCTGGTGGTGTCGCTGGTTCGGTCGGGTCGGATTGGATCCATTTACACGTCGGCCCGAGCCACGGAGTACGATTGATTGCAGGTGCACTTACGTACGAATGGAGGGGCGCCAGCAACCAAACCCGCTACGCATCTTGTTCAAAGCTCAATCTTGAGTTACCGAGACAGCAGTTACTGCCCTGATGCGACGTAACAAACCTAAGCCCAGCATGTGAAATGAATATACTTGGCATGGCCCTCGTCTCAGTAGTCCGTACAAGCGCAGCCAATATGGAGCGTGCCTCTGGCACTAACGAGGGCGAATGATTACTAAGCGCCAGCGGATTGTGGAGGCGCCTAAGAAGTCGAAATCCACCTACCATAGCCATCTCTCACCACTGCACACCACGGGCCAGGATAAAGCCAACGGCACCGGAACCCTTGTATCAACTTCGCACATACAGGCAAAAGCACGATAGGGCGCCGTCGCCAACACAGACGCATAATTACAGGCTACAACAAGGACCGTAAAGTCTCGACGATTTGGGTGCCACTGCAGCGCTGGGAGATCCCCATCTGAACTCGACCGCGGCCGGTGACAGACACTCGGTCTTTGTACATTCTCGACACCCCAACGCTGCGAAACAGGCTGCGAAAGTAGGTTGCGACTAGTCCTGGACAGCGTTTGAAGTCGGCGGCGGCATTTAGGACCTGTGCTCAGGTTCACCAGATTCCAGTGTCGTACGGGCACGCTACGGCTGCGACAGAAGGCCATCATGTCGAACCAGGCGGTCGGAACCGTCTACCAGACCATCATCGATGAAGTGATCAACAGTTCGCGAGTGGACTTTGAAGAGAGCGGCGTGGAGGAGAATGTTCTAGAGGAGCTGCGTCAGGTAAGAAGTTGCTCCCTTCAGATGATTTGGTAGTTCGGCGCGGATGCAGTGAGGATGCACCATGGGGGGCGAACAGCCGCAAGGCTTTTGCGGGAGCCGTGCACCCCAACAGAGCCATCAATCCGGGATCCATGGTAGTCCAGGATTTCCTCGGATGAATTTGCGAAAGCCAAAAGTGCTGCAGCAGAGGGACTGTGATTGCGCATCCATGGCTGGAGTGGCGGCAGGACGGATGGCAGGCACTCTGGGGACCAAGAAGCGGGCGAAAGAGCGGCGAGGGGAGGCGGGCGGCCCAGCGCTATATGGGCCTTTTAAGCTCCCCGCCCCCCTGCTCAGGTGTTGGCATCACTGCCCGCTCCGCCGCAGGTTCTGCCTAGGCACCGTCGTCACCACGCCACCCAGGAAGTCACGTGCCGCCCCATATCGGGCCCCCCAGGTGTTGGAACGACGTACTCCGTACTGGACGACTAAACGACTTGTACGCTTCCACGACTTGGGTGAATAGCTGAGAGGCGCCGTGTTCTGCTACGGTCTGCATGGAGATGGCAATGCTGCCGGAGAGCCATGAATAGCCTGTGGACCTGCTCTCGCAATCACTCCCACGGCAGCCTAACCCGCCCTCACCTCTCCCTCATCTCGTCTTGCAACCCATCCAAAACCCGAGATTTCGGCCTCGTTTGATTGACTTAGCTAACACACCCTCTTAGGGATGGCAGCAAAAGCTTTCTCAGCTCGATGTGGCCCGGTTCCCTTGGGATCCGAAGCCTGAGCCACCACCACCTGCCCCAGCACCCGCAGCTCAACCACAGCCCGCTCCCCAGAGCAACACGACCCAGGCGCACTTCTCACCAATGATATCATTGCCCAATGCTACCGGTGCCCCAGGAGCTACGGGGCAAAACGGTGTCAAGTCTGAGCCCGGCATCGTTAAGCAGGAGGCAAACATCAAGCAAGAACCCGTCACGGCAACAGCCATACCAGCCTTGCCCAACTACAACGGTCTAGATAAATCCAGCGTTGCGGCTAGCAGAGCTGCCCAGCAGCTCCAGCTTCAGTATGGCATGCGGGCTGCAGGCTCCATCAATGCTATCCAAGGTCAGCACCAGCAACAGCAACAGCCTCAGCAGCAACAGCAGCAACAGCAGCAGGGCCAACAGCCCGCTGCCGGCCAATCAAGTATTTCCAACGGCCAGACCGATGGTCCTGGTGACGTTGACGAGGATTATGAAGGCATTCTGCTGCAGCGGAATGCCGAAGGCACTCTCAACGAGCTCGGCCGCGTCGAGATCGACCGCATCCTTCACTCCCAAATTGCAGCCAGGGCAAGGTCCATGGAAGGCGGCGGCCTCATGCTTCCCCTGAAAGAAGCAACCAAACACACTGCTACGTCTGCTTCAAGGAAAAGAAGAGGAATCGCAGGGTACGACGGAGGAGACGATGACGACGACATTGACGACGAAGACGCCATCAACTCCGATCTCGATGATCCCGAGGATGAGCATGATGATGATGAGGTGGATGACGAGGGACTGGGTCACATTATGCTATGCATGTATGACAAGGTCCAACGAGTCAAGAACAAGTGGTATGTGTATTTTTTTTTGGCCCTTGCTCACCCTACAGTACCACACCAACATTTGAGTGTTATATACACGCGGCGAAGCAAGTCAATACTGACAACCTGCAGGAAATGCACTCTGAAGGACGGGGTGCTCACTGTCAATGGCAAGGAATACGTCTTCCACAAAGCAACTGGCGAGTATGAGTGGTAGATTCTGTCCACTCACCGCCGTCACTCCTCTGGCAAACAGTGCGGCAAAGGCGGCTATTCAGAATGACGCATATCAGGGGCTGTCACGACTGGTGAACCGGGGTTGATGATGATACCTTCACGCCTCAGATGGGATGAAACATGACAAATTTGACACTAATTGGGGCGTTTCGATACATTTGTACAGTAGACCTAGTAAATCGAATTGAAAAGAGGAGATATTGCCAACATCTTTGCCGTGTTTGTGTCGTTGGTTGGGAGCGTGTAAGCGCTTTGAACGGACGGACCACCTCGCTTCGGTTTCATTCCTTCATGACGCTGCAAGGATACTCTTGATCATTTTTCTTTCCGCCAACGTTCCACCGTCTTGTCGTCAAGGTTATCCCATGGTAGAACCAACGTGCATAGGATATAGTTATGCACTAGTGGCACCACAGCTAGCCGGAATCCAATCAAGTCTCCTCCATGCCCGCTTCTTACGAGCCCAACAGCCAATACTCCCGCCAATTTATCACAATATCGATGCGGGGAAAAGGGGGTCATGGTGTGCGCGGCAGAATGACCAATCTGCAGCCGTCGCACACAGACAGGTAAGCGCAGCAGGCGCCGCTTGTCGCGCTAAAGCTCACCACGTCGGCAAGGGCACCCATAGTAGCAATTCAATGTGCCGAGCAGGAAAAAACGAGCGGTGATGCCTGAAACGGGACACTAGAGCATCCGTTCGTCCCACCGCAATGCTCGTGAGACAGGGACTATTCGGATATTGGCTCAGTAGCGGTCCTAATGTGGCTGGGTCATGCGAGCCGAACCGTGTCGTGGCATGCGAGAGGCGAGAACTGGCTGACGGTGAGGTATATCCGGGCCGTACAAGCCAACATGTCACAATTCTTGAGCTGACATTGCCAGAGCTGCCAAGTCGTCGTGAATGCTCGCGGCCTGCGTTCCGCATCTCCTCCCCCTGTTGATTTGCTCTTCCATTGGTGTCCCTTGTCAGCATGTGGCATGTGGACAGATACTGGACTGACGAACAGAGGCATGGGGGGGGGGGGGCGCATGGACGGCCAGCTGGCTTCAACTCTACTCCGTAGTCGAGAAGCTCACGTCCCAACATAAAGTACGTACAGCCACGCAGCTGGCTGTGACTACGTCCGCAATTTCATCCGACTTCTTACACACCCCCCCCCCCCCCACACGTTGTCCCGACAGACTGGTTCAGCCAATGGAAGGCGGCGGGATGCTACACAAAAGCTGCTGGTGTGTTGTTTTATCGTCTTAGAAGCGGCCATGGACGAGAAGAAAAACGACGACGACGCTTGGACAGCCTTGCTTTCTCAGTTTAAAGCCACATTGCCGTCAGCAGTCTGTCGTGTGCCCTTCATTTGCCTTTGCTTCCACCCCCGGTCTGTCCAGCATTGAAGGGTCATCGGGACCTGCGGTGCGAAGGAACTCGCAGTCCGGGTGACGGGTAATTCCTTTCCAGCAGTATTCCCTACCTGACCATATTATTGGTGACACAGCTCTTCTCCTCTCCTTCCACCCATAAATTAGTGGTGCAGCGAATCTTGCGTCTATTAGGCTGGGATTGGGAGTCCTGCCATGGCTTGTTCAATCTTCAATCTTCGGGGGCAACGGAATGAAACATCGCTGTGGTCTTCACAAACACGCATGTTTTAGTTGCTATGCGTCCGCTGGAATGGAAAGGGAGGTGCAAGGGCATATGCGCACGCATGTCCCCAGTGCAAAGTCGTTGTTTCCTCATACTTAGGTGTGTGTACCTGAGCTGGTTGAATTGCTGTGCGTGCTCCCGTACGTCATCATTGTCGTGCAAAGCTCAAGAATAGCATGCGAAACGACCTGCTTTTGCACACGTAGTCCCGGCACTCTCTGATATCTCCTGTGTTAGAGTGCCGTCAAAGATCATCTGTATTAAAGGGTTTGCCATAAGAGATCCGGAGTGAGGCTGGACCTGAGAGTGATGCTTTGTGACATGAATGATAAAGGCTGATACTTACAAGTCCATATTAATCAACTCTCTCCTCCCGACTGCATGTATCCAGAGACTGTTGCTTCTCAATACTTGCCGATGCGCGTTCTAGTACCCTATCATAGTAACTCGGATCGCAAAATGATAGGCGTCCGTGGCCATGGCGCCACGATATCAATATATTCTGACTCGTGTGGCAGATTTTAGCCAAGAATATATTGATGACGTTCGCGGAGACACATTCCCTTCGTCCCTTTCTCAACTGACACTATGGCTCACGTTTTATTCCATGTCATTTTGGTGCGAATTGTTCTCGATGAGTGTTGTCAATGCCAATACATCCCCTCTGCAGACATAAGCTTGCACGCGACAAGAAACAGCCACAAATGTATTGTATTTGGCCGGAATTTGCCTTTGAACTATCCTGGTTGACTTCCCTTGGGATTGTCCTCCGACTTCCGCTTAACTTGGATAAAAGCAGGAGAGCAATGGCCCTGGTTCTCTAAGAAACTCAACCATGCGATCTCAAGAGGGGTTAGCCTAGCAAAACATACGTCTCATGTTCTGGAGAGTTTTTGATGCACGTATACAGAGTAGTCCACGCACAACATCTGTCGGATACCGTGGTTTTCGGACTGGGACATTCTGAAATGCTACACAATGATTCACATACCTGCGTGCACTGCCTGCCCACAACCGCCCCATGATCACCACTTGATAAGCAACTCGTTACAGGGAGGCCTGTAGGGAGCCGCTCGACGATTTGTTTCGGTAATCCATTCTATCCATTCTCCAATTGCAATGCACTGCCACATGCACGCCGAGAATATTGAGAAGTGCCGGTGTGGAGTAGATTGAGGCCTCAAGCTGCTAATCGGCAGCCCTCATGCAAGACCGAAGCCAACGAAAAAAATGTGGCCGCACACTATTTCCAACAGAGTTGATAATAAACTAGGTGCCCCAAAGATTTTCCTGAAGACCCAACGGATGGGACCCGGCAGGGCTCAGGGGTTGGAACCTACCGCAGGATTTCCAATCTGAATCCCAAGGTCGAGGCCCTGACTCTGCGCGAAGCTGCAACATTTCTATCATGCAGTCCTCGGCCCGCACTCGCCAAGCTCCTTGTAAAATTTTCACTATAGCCAGTCTTCTTAGATGCTATGGAGCTAGTATTGGCACATACATGGCGTACCAGACGAACGGGAACCCTTGTGCTCTATTGGTATGTTAGGCCAGGGTGCATCGCTGAATGTATAGGCAGGCAATACTGATTTTTCAGGAATAGTTTGTCTAGCTCTGTGTTTCATACGAGTTCTCCTCCTTTAGATCAAGATATCCGGATTGGGTTGTGTGGTCCACCGACAGACAACGTGTGCTGCACCGAGTGGTTTGTACACCCCGGGCGACTTACACTATATGGCCTGGCCTAGCTGCATGTTTGTCATAGGATATGGGGAAAACAAAGTAGATAAATTGCCCTTTGCCTAAATATTTACATGAGATGCTCAAGAAGTAACAAAGGCCCGGCGACGCCTGGTACGCGTTAGAGGATCAGAGAGGGGAGGTGAGGCAATACTCGGTTCACTTCGCAAATTACTACAACAGCGGCCGACTATAGCATGTATCCGGCATCTACATCAGATGATTGTTGTCGATATATTCCGTGGCCTAAGAAAACCAGAGCTGCTATGCACTTGACCGTCTCGGACTGATAGTTATGTGTCGAGCAAGCTGTTGAAGGTTAGCAATGTGGCCAAAAGCCGCTAGTCTGACAGACCCAGCATATTATGATTGATTTCTCAAGGCTTACTGTCAGCTTCATGGCAATCTTCCCGGTGAGCGTTGGCACTGATTCCAACCAGTGCGGAAGCAGGTAGATAGTCGACGTGTCTTGGCAAGATGTCCCGAGGACACATTGCGGAACATTATCAGCGCAGCCACTAAACCCATTGAGCGGTGTAAGGGAAGTTGTGCTGGTATCTCGGCAGGTGTGCTTCGTTCGTCTGCATCAGGTGTAACCCAATCCCAAATAGATGGGAAAGACTCACATGGTGCAATGAAGATGCGGAGAGGAGGGAAGTGTGCCACTGGATGCGTCTCAAAGTTGACCGAGGTGATCAGCCGATCTTCAAGACGAGGCTGCGCAGAATTCGGCGGGGAATGACGCCCCGGGATAGAGGTAGCTGTGGAATGGATCGGCGTATTGCCTCTTCCTCGGTGCTGCGTGCACATGTGGTGGTAACTATCTTCTCCAAGGACGATTTTGGTCGTTGGCCAGGTGTAGATAACGGTCAAGTTTTGGGTCGTTTCATGGCCTCCAAGATGGGCGTCAAACACACGAGAGTTGCGCTGTTCGGCACACATGTCAACGGCGAATTGAAGTATTGCAAAGCACTAAAACCTGACCTGCATAACCTTTTCCGCGACCATTCAGCCGAACGATGGACAATGTGGAAGGGTGTTATTGGAAAGTCACCATGGCGGACCTTTTTGGACCAGGGTCGGGGTGTCTGCGGCCATTTCTGGGATCTCTGTTCTGGCCACAGGTTCGGGTAGGCTTCTTTCAGTGCGAATGTAACAGGTAGCCAGTTGTTGCATTGGAAGTTGAAGGTGTGCCGCCGGACGTCAGTAAGGCGACAGAAATATGAAGGTGAGGTTTCACAGATTGGAATTTGAAAGTGATCAAAGATCAATTGCACAGGACAGAGTTGAACAATTTAAGAAGAAAAACAACGGCAGATTACTTGGCCCAGGAGCGAGGTGGAGCCATGGGTTCCTTCCGAATATGAAATAGTTGCCGAGCTTGCCTATGCGTAGTTACCTAGCAAGTTAGTAACTACTCGTGCCACGCCCCACTATTTTAGGGGCCTCGTTTCACTCACCACCTAAAGGTGGTGCTTATCACTAACGCGGCCCGATTACTAACGCGGCTTAATTTTTAACCTAATAACTTAATTAACCTCTTCGCTTAAAATATACACCCTTTTTATCATAAATTTTTAGGTATTTTAATATAAAAGTTTAATACTATTAACGTGCTTTTTTTATAGCTTTAAAAAACACTTTTTTAATTAAGTTATAGTATTTTTTATTAATTATTTTAATAATTTAATAAGCTAAAATAACGTTATTTTTAGTCTTTTAATGTATTATCTTACGCTTATCTTTTATAAAAAGCACGTTACTTATTTATAATAATTAATTTTTTATAGCTTTATATTATTATAATAGTTATTAAGTTACTTTTATACGCTTAAGGTCTCTTTTTATTTAAATAAGCTTAATAATAATAATAAAAGACTTATAAATAAATCTATTAATATTATATATAAATTTTAGGTTAAGAGAGGTATTTTTATTTAATATATTTTATAACTTATTAATAATCTTATTTATTTACCTTAATATTATAAGGGTTTTAAAATTAAAAGAGCTATACATTAAAGCTAATAATAATAATATATATTACTTAGCTTATTATATAAGAGTCTTAATAATTAGCTTTAAGTTATAAAGTGAAATTCTAGTTTTGTAAAAGGCTAATATTATAATAAAGGTTTTAAAAGCTTATTTTTAAATATCTTAAATATAATTAAGAAATTTAATCTTTATAATACTTATAATCTTATTATAAACTATAATATTTAATGCCTTTATATAATAATACTTTAATAGCTAAAATACTATAATATTAAAAGGTTAAAGGATATAGGTAAGATATAATAGTAAGATAAAGGGAATTATTTAATGTTTTTTATAGTATTTAATAAATTTAATTATATAATATAATTTATAATTATTTAAAATTATAAGGTAATAATTACTAATAGGCTTTATAAATTATTAAAAGTATTATATTTAAGCGAATATAATCTTATTATTTATATAGTTAAAAGATAAGATTATAAGCTTTATATTTACCTTAAGCTTTTTTATTTAATATTATAATATTATATATTTTTACCCTTAAAGAATAATAAATATAAGAATAACTTTATTATTAATAAAAATAACTTTTAAAGCTATAAATATCTTCTTATTTTCTAATATTAAAAATCAATGCTTTATTTTTCGCTTTATAATAATAAAATAATCTTAGTTAATTTTAATATAAAAGCTAATCTTATTTATATTTTAAATATCTTTAATAGGAATTTTATATTCTTTTATAATAGCTTTTAAAGTATTAAAGTAAATAAAAGTTCTTTTAATATCTTTTAAAGCTTTACGCTTTAAATTAAACTTCTTTTATAAGTATTTATATTAATACTATTAAATAAAGTAAGTAATTTAAAGCTTTTTAATAAGCTTAAGTAAGTCTATTAATAATAATAATAACCTCTCTTTTAAAATATAATTTATAGTATTTATAATAAATTTAACTTAAATAATAAAATTTACTTTATTAAAGTAATTAATATAATTATATAAAGTAACTTCTTCTTCTCTTAAAAGCTTTATATTTACTATTAAATAACTTTTCTTAATAAAAACGCTTTATTATTATTATTAAAGCCTATTATAAGATACATTAAAATTTTAGGCTATAGCGTATAATTTTACACTTAGATTTTTATTAATAAATTAAAGGGCCTTAATTATACGTATTTTCACTTTACTTTTTAACTTTTAAACGCTAATTATAAGTATTTTTACGGTTAAACGCGTTTAAGTTTAAAATTAAGCCGCGTTAATAATCGGGCCGCGTTAATGATAAGCACTACCTTTAGGTGGTGAGTGAAACGAGGCCCCTAAAATAGTGGGGCGTGGCACGAGTACGTAGGTGCTAGTACGCATCAACTCCGTACCCCACCCAACATAACATGGGAACATTGAATGTATGTCCGTCCGAAAAGGAGCACCGCCAATATACACTGGTGCATACTGATACCCCTCTCAAGTAGCGACCAGGATAACCAAGTGCGACATGTTAACAAACACATTTCACTTACCTCGTAGGGTTGCATAGTTTTCTCCTATCAACATCCGTGGCCAGCAGTATGAAAGTACACGTTGGAGGGCTGCAGTATATGACGGATGTGGAATCGGCTCAACCGCTCGGGAGGTGGTTTTTCAGGGATGCTTGTGCGAGGGTGTTGCCGCGCGCCATTGTGTAACACGGCGGCGACCACTAACCACCGTAACCATCATCAGTGGTACTAGGAAATAGTTTTGGGGCTTGCCAGCATTAGAGGACCTGCAATATGCACAAGGGACATCCCACTTGCCAACATTGAAGGCCTTCTTCACTTTGGGTAATGCGCGACGCAATTGACGCTGACATGAGCCATCAGTGGCGCCATATTTTTGCCAAAACATATGGACAGTCGCCTCGTAATGAATGGGCTCGGATGCAAGCTGAGAAGAGTGAAGCATAGTTCTTTGCCCACTCCTGTTTCGCCGTGATGTACTACTGTGAACGATAGACGATGATGTCCGTCCAAACTTGGCCGCGCCTGGTATGTTATGGCCTAGGTTCCTCACCCTAAGAAATTCGTTGACAAAAGTCTTGAAAGTTGGCGCAATCGCCACTCTTGTTCCCTGTTGAGTACCTCCTTCCGCACCAGCCGGCAAAAAAGGGAAGCTATTAATGAGCCTCTGGTCCCTCATCTATTTGCTTTCATATTAGTGTCTCGTCGCAAAAAAGCCGGCCCAGGGGAGCTGCAACAGCAAGGCAGTGTGCTCCGTGGCCGGCATTGCTTACGTTTAGTCGCGCTGCCGTGAAATCAACCCCAATCGTGACAGATGCTTGAGCAAGTGTCTCGCATACCTGCCGGTGTCGTCTTCTAAAAGACTCAGTGGAGACCGACGGCGGCCCTTTACCGTTCCCGCTAGGGCTCACTCACATGGGACCAATCTTTGGGCTGATGCCGATGTTGGAGACCGTTGGGCAAGACATATTCCGTGGGCCTGCCACGGGCTTACATGGCACGGATGGTCCTGATCGGCGGGCGGCCCGGGCTCTCCAAAGCCATCTGGATGAGTGATTGGCTCCCTATCATACTGGTACCTTCAAGAGGCCGCGATAGCACAAGCCTGTCCTCCCTCGCCTACCAGGCCTTGATACTTGGAACACCCAGCAGCGCATTGCAAGGCTGTAGAGGAAGCGTCCAATACCCAGTCCCAGCGTACACGCCATGTGTTGATGGTTGGTGGCGTTAATAGTACAGTACGATGGCGTCCGCCCTGCCGCGCGCCACCGTTAGTGCTCGCAATATCGAAGGTGGGTATTCGTAGGACAGAATAGCACTGTGCAATGACAACCATACCGAAATCTTTCCCTGTGACCCGTGTCAGACGTGGCGGGACTTCATATAGCCCGAGATTGTGGCCCGGAGCCCTAGCCAAGCAAGTCAGCAAGTCGGGTTCATGGCGCAGCAGATGAGATTGTGACACACCATTCGGAAACCCCCAGGGAGTCTTGGGGTGGCACAACAGCGGTAGGTACATGCATGAGTTTTCACAGGTGTGCAGAGCCCAGGGTGACATTGCTAGGCGCATTCTGGAATGAAAAGATCGATGCGGATGCAGGAAACATGCACTGAGGTTGGAGAGGGTGAAGAATGGGGGGAGGGGCGTGAGACGGGAGAGGGGGTGCATGTTGCCTGCTGGCCAGGGTAAAAGCAGCCGCTAGACATTGTGAGTGCATCATGGTTCCTGGCAGTCGCGGCGACAGTCGCGGCATCACACAACAATACCTCGGTCACGGGAGCGGCCCACTAGACTTTGCAGACTCGTTTATCGAGCATGATGCTTCCGACACTCAAGTACAACCTTGGTTTGAATAAGTCAAGTTACATTCCGAAAGCTGACGCTGGGATCTACATGTGCAACTGATGGCCAACTATCATTAGCTCTCAAGTTTCTGCCCCCCGCCCTGGTGTTGTAACAATCAATTGATCCTGTCTGGCCATAGTATGTACGGGAAGCTACGAGTTCGAGCCCGTTGTCGACTCTGGAGCCAGCTAGAAGACTCAAGTCCACTCAACAAACATCCAACGGTGAGTGGGCTGCATTGGTTTGGGAACTTGGGCAACGGATAGCAGCTAAGAGAATATGAGGCCAAAAGTTGCACTTTATGCCCTATCACTCAGTTGGCCTCAATAAGCTTTCCATTGCTTTGACGCGAGCCCAAACGTGGGCATGACAGAGGATGCAATTTCTAGGAGCACATCTGGGAGCAGGGGGGAAGTGGGCAATAAGCTACTTAGTAGCCGTGTGAGGCGTCCGGTGCCTTGCGCACAGCGACAGGTCGACAGGGGAGCAGGGGAGCAGGCCGGGGGGGGGGGGGGGGAGACCGGGGTCTCATGAGCAGGCGGGCGGGCGGGAAGGCGGGCAAGCGAGGATGGTTTGCTTTTCCTCTCCAACTCCGGCAGGGGCTGCTCAAGACCGCCGATGACAACAAAGCGGAGCACAGAGGTAATACTAGTGTTTTTTGCGACAGCGCACTTGGACCTTGGGGGCCGAATCCCCCAGAGATGGTTCGGGTCCGGCCCCAGGATCCCAGAAGAACCCAATTCCAAGGGTGAGAAACGAGAAATCGCATCGAGGCATCTGGTGGTATATAAACCAACTGCCCCTTGTCAAGGGATCGCCCTGCGCCATTGACATTGATATTGACGTGACATGGAGCTTCGGATACGTACGGGGAGATTTGCCGTCCTGAGCTACATGGCATCGCATATTACAACTAGGCATCGACACGCAGACAAGCGTCTATACACCAAGTCTAGCCGTCAATTGCTGGCCAATATTGTCTAATCTCGCATGTACTTGAGGAATTTGGGCTATGGCTGAATTACAATTCCTGGTCTAACAAAGCTACTGCCTGTTGGTTGCTTGGCCTCCACGTCTGTCGTCTGTCGTCTGTCGTCTGTCGTCTGTCGTCTGTCGTCTGCCGCCTGTCTCCGCGTCGAGTTCAAGAGAGTTGGGCATTGCACAGAGTACTTTTCTGGGTACCCAGCTGCGTCAGGAATGGCTGGGCGATCGAGAGTCAGAGTTGATTTGATCTCTTTGATATCTGCTCTGTTCAGTTTTCGATTTCCCGAGGACTTGTACTGCGTGCGCGTGGGTGCCGCGCTCCAGTTGGACTCTGCCTCGCGCTCGACCCTAGCGTGAGTCCAACTTGCCATTCTTTGCATGATGGTCAATCACCGTGGCCTCTACGAACTGACCGGCCGCATCATGCGTTGTTGTTGCGTTCACTGTTGTTTCGGTTGTTGGCTTTTTGTTCACCACTTTGGTCTAGGCACACCCGTCCATGGGGAAGTGAGAAGGGGTCTCGCGAGGTGTGATTATGGTCGGTCGTGTGGTCTGCCGTTGTCGGTGGACAGCGCCAACTGGCACCGGGACATTTGAACCGACAGCGCACCGCCGCCACAAGTTCCTTGTAGGGGTCCATGTCAAGCTCCTGTACGAGGTATGTTTCCAGGTCAAAATAAGTTCAATGTCACTCTCCAGTGCTCCATGCTCCATGTCCCGTGCCCCGTTCTGGCTCTACTTGCCGTGGCATGCGTTTCGGTACTAGGTACCAGAGCACTCGCTCTGGACACACCCAGGGCGAGCCGCCACTGACAACCATACTTTGACCAAGCGAGGCGTTCTTGTTGATGCCAATTGATGTCGAGTCAAGTCCAATGGCGCGCCCAATGCCTGCCAGACAAGCCCTAGACCACTGCACTGGACTGGTACGTTGGCCGACTTGGACAGCCCAGGCCCCGGATGCCGTGTCCAATCCATGTTCAAGCCCAGTGCAGCACTGGAGCATCAACTCCAAAACAACTCTTGAAGCTACCCAGGTGGTGTAGGCACTTGGCCACCCGGCCGGCCTTTCTCGCCGTCGATTGTGGCGCTCAATGTCTGTCGTTTGCCCACACACCCACTTGCATCAGGTGCAGCATCATTGATCCCAGCAGGCGCGTGGGCAAGACCAGAGTGCGCCTTCCACAGTTGGCGTCAGCCGCCGGCTGCCACTGCCAATCCGCAAGTGCCCGCCAGGTCAAGGCCTGGGGGTGCCCTTCGCTGCGCTTCGCCGCCCTTCCCCAGTGAACAGGAGCTGCCTTCACGCCAAACTCGGCGACACAAGAGGTCAACTGGCTTCTGGCCCTCCGGGACTCCGCAAGTCATCTGGGCCCTATGCCTGCCTGTCGTTGTCAAAGTCTGTTTACCTAGGCAGGTAGGTATGTTTGGCCTCTGGTCAAACCCAACTTGAACTCGGCCTTGTCCCCAGGTAACCACGCACACACTTTGAGCGCACACATGTGCATCAACTCACGAACACACACGCCTCTTCGTCTCTCACGCACACCTCTCGCGCCCTGACGAGACAACAGACTACCGCCCAAACCTCACCAATAAGTATTAATAAGGCGTCATTCCCGGCCGGTTTCTACTTTATATTTTGTTCCAGTCTTCACCATCACATGCTCTTTTAAAGACGGACGGCCTTATTCTACCAACATTTTAGCATACCAGACACAACCCATATCCCATATCCCGCTACTCTGCCCCTTGCGGCCTTCGGCCTCTCTCTCGTTGTCCCTTTCTTCTTCTTGATCTATTCCGCCTCTTGGCTCAGTGCTTGGGAACTCTCTCTGCACATTGATTGCAGACAAAAAACAAGCCCTTCTTCATACCAATTCCGTGTCTCAGAATACCTCACATCCCTGGCTACAGCTTCATGAGGGCACGCCAGAACAAAGCAATCCGTGTCACATACTCCCATACTGTTTGAGGAGAGGAAAACGAACCAGGAGTTTCATTAGCGAAGAATCGCCGTTGTATCGTCTAGAAATCACAACAGACTTACAGGCTTCCGCTCACACTCCGCCATTTGTGCCGTGCAAGTCTCTTACTTGCTTCATTTCTACCAATTCAGTCCGACGCCCGTTTATTGAGTCAACTCCACAACTTCACTCCAATTGGAGTCGTCAGCATTGTCATATCCATGTAAGTGGTTTTATGCTTCTTGTTCCAACTCCAATCCTTACATTCTCGCACACTTGCTTCTCTCTTGAACCCTCGGGGGCCAAGTTTCTGTATCAATTCGAACTTAAACTCGGCACTGGGCGTCTCATGATGCAGCCATGTTGCCAAAGTCTCTCTGTCGGAGCCAGGCATGTCGTCCAACTCAACCCTTGACTTTGCACTTCATGTCCTGTGGGGGCTCTCACGCACAGGACATTCTCCCTCACACCTTCCGCTACATTGTCACTCTTTCCTCCTCTTTGTTTGTCGTGTCACCAAAAAATAAGCTGCGGGTAGAGTTGCTTTGGAGAGATTCTTTTGGTTCTCTTTCCCAGTCCTCTGCAGATAATCCGATAATCCTGTTACATGTCTCTAGTCTAGAAGCCATGGCCTCTCACACGGACATCTCAGGGGCAGTCTGCTTTTTTCTTTTTACCTCCCCCCCAATATGCTGTCATTCTTCTCGGCATGAACAGTTACTTGCCTTTTACCTTGATGATGTCTCTAACATTTGGGTTACTATGCTGTTAGACAACTCGTCAGACCACGAAACCAAGTTATTTAGAACGGTTAGACCGCAATCAAGTGTCCCCGACAAAGCCTAGGGCCCCAGCCAAAGATTACGTCTGAGTGCCTCCCGCCGGACTCTCGCGTTGTCTCAGGGCCAGCTCTGCTCGGGCAGCGCGGCCAAGATGTCCAACGATTCGTATGGCCCCTCAAAACTCTTGGTGCTACTTTAATTCAGGTAACCATAACTAACAATACCTTTCCAGAGTCCAACCAACGCCAGTACTTGCCGTCTTTCCAGCGTATGGACGATATTATGGATTATGGCGACAGGAGAAATATCTATTTCCGATCGATGCGGTATGTTAGCTGCCTCATGCTCGTATGTTTACTCCTTAATTCCTGACTAGATTATTTAGGAAGAAACTAATAGGATGGATATGTTTCACCAATTCTTTCTGGTTGCCCGACATGATGCCCTTTATTTGCCTAACCTGCCCGTTACCCGATCGCTTCGAATCATGGATCTAGGCACAGGAACCGGTATCTGGGCCAATCATGTTGCGGAAAGGTCAGCTAGGTGTTTCTATTCGAGTTTTCTATGTTCTCATCGTGTAGCAGAACCAATCCCGAGCCGGAGATCATGGCTGTAGACCTTCATAAAATTCAAGCCGAGAAGTACGTACCAACCTTTTGTGCTATGGCAGCCTAACAGCTAATCTGGAGAAGAATTCCCCCCGGAGTGACGGCTGTGCAGTTTGACATTGAAGATCCATGTTGGGGCCCGTTGATGAAACATTGCGATTTAGTGCATCTTCGAATGCTTTTTGGGAGCGTGCACCCTCCCCTGTGGTCGCAAATCTACCGCAACATACATAAGTAAGAAAAAAAAGCCATTTCCTCGTAATACCTAGTTCTCTGTTCGGTATAACTCACAATGTTGCAGTCACCTGCTCCCTGGGTCGGGGTATCTGGAGCATGTTGAGATCGACTGGGTACCTCGTTGGGATGAAGGGGATGGAGGCGAGATCCCAGTGCGATCAGCTCTCGAGGAGTGGTCAACCCTTTTTTTTACGGCTTTAGAAAGGCTTGGCCGCAATGCCAGAATCGACCGAGCTGCGATTCGAAAGACAATTGAGGATGCTGGATTTACCGATTTCAAGGAGGAAACTATTCGTGGTTACATGGGACCCTGGATGCCCGACAAAAATGAGCAGATTGCTGCAAAATGGCTCAACCTTTGCTTTTCTCGTGGGGTCGAAGCCATGAGTTTGATGCCTATGATTAAAGGATTGGGCATGGACATGGGCGAAGTTAGTCGCCTATGTGAGAGAGCCGTCAAAGAGACTTTGCAGCTGCGCTTTCACACCTACTTTAATGTGTAAGTTCTCTGTTAATGCATTGACAAAGGAGCCAAGTCGAGACGATACTAATGAACATGGGCTTACCCAGGCATATTTGGTCTGCACGAAGACCGTCAATTGACCAAGTTGGCATTGCGGCATCACACGACCAAGTTTTGATTGCCCCGCGTTGTTAGGACCTTAATAGGAGCAGATGTAAACGAGGGAGCTGCATAAAGCAGCCTTTCGTCGAAACTTCATACGACGAAACACAAAGCAGCATGCACTACAGCAATTACAATTACAGATGCTCACTTCCTGTGTGACGGAATTAACATTCCGAGGCCCATTTTGGTTTCAACGTATTCATTTTGACCGCCCTTTATTTTATTGTTATTATCAATGAGCTATGGGTGGACCTTTGGTGAAGGGCACCGATGCAGATCCCAGTCAAGCAAGCGATCGTGCAGCATATGATGCCCCATTTTTCTTTTAATGTTAATAATATTATTACATTGTTTAAACTGCGCTTCTATCGTGATGTGGCTACCAGCAATCATCCGTCCTTGGAACAAGGGTCGGTTTGCAAAGCCCGCAAGGCAGCTATCAACGAACAAGCAAATATTACATGCACATGAGCTACAAATACTACTTTTCTAAGCATGTGGACGGCTTTGGAGAGCGAATTATAGTACGTGCTTTTGTTGGTTATTTGGGCAACAGAGCAGAGTAGGGCTGCCTAGCTAAACTCGCCACCTGGTCGCCCAAGGATATACCAACGGCCCATCATTGGTTCCAGTCTATTGAGCGTGAAGGCCTCAAGCAGTCGCCAGTCGACATTGCTTATGCACCCTTGACTGTTTCGCTGCGACTAAACGCCAGATATGTGTATCTGGTGCCGAAAATTCAGGTGATTTGGAAGCATTTTCGTCAGGGGTAGCATGAAATTTGAGACTTTGGTCGAAGAAGAGCATCAGGTGGCCATCAATTACCTGGAATCCAGGGGGCCGAGTCAGAGCCACAACTCAGACACAAAGCGGCAGAAGGACGGAACAAAGACAAAAGAACGGCAAATGCAAGAACTAGCCCATTGACCAAGGGCCGAATGTACCATGGGCTCAAGAAGGAGTGTAAATGCGACTAATCTCGTGGCGTTCAGCTTCGCACACTTGACTGGCATCTTTTTTTTTTTTTTTTTTTTTTTTTTTTTTGATTTTTGATTTTCTTGGCCGGTATTTTGAGCGCATGTGTCTGCTACATGGCAGATTCTAGAGCTGGATCGTTGAGGACAAGGGAGTGGCAGCGTACAGGTAAAGCGGATTTGATTCCGGGCCCAAGTCGAGATGTAGCATTGTGATGGCAGGGTGGCAGGCAGGCGTTGTGACGGTGGGTCAAGGTTTGGGAGTTTGATCGGTTATTCCTGGCTCCCAGAGGGTTCCAGAGGGACTCATTTGCCGCCAGATGAATGGCTTGAGGCGTCGTATGACAGTCGGCCGCCTTGTGCCGTGGACCGTGGTACAATGGACGCCCGCCCTACTTACTGCTCGACCAGGGTCAGAAGCCAGCAACAGGCTGCAGGACACGGAGTAATGTCAGCACCGAACCTTTGCAAAATCTGGTGTCGAGGTCTGTTGCGTACGACCGGTGTTGAGCCAGACAATCACGTGCCGCGTCTGCAGTTGATCAAGTGCCGAGACGCAGATGCCGATAGGGCCTTGCCCGAGACCTCACTTTACCTGCAACGTTTCCATTGCTAGACGGCTGTGGCATGTGGAGGACCGCCGGGCACAAGTGTGACTAGTTCAAAGGCCGCGTCGTATTGTCAGGAGTAGAGGAGTAGGCAACAGAAGCTTGAATAGCGCACATATTGTCAGGCTTCGGCGCCCGTTAATCTTGGAGGAGACATGCCAGCCATGGCAGAACAGTTTGGATCATGTTTGGGGCCTGTCCTGGGCTTGAAGGGGCGAATGTTTGATTTTGCGTCGGGGGGCATTTCCGTATGATGGGAGCTCGAGGCTATATATATACGGAGTATCTTGAATAATATACGTACCAACGGGTAGGAGTCTGCCAATGGGCGGTTTGTTGGTTTGAGCGGTGGCGTGCCTACTGGGTACGGGTACCTCTATGTGCTCCGTGTTCGGGTGGCGCCTATCATGTCAACTTTCTTGTCTGGCTCTTTTTGACTGCCCGCCAGCCAACCTACGTAAGTACCAGTTGACCCGGGTACTTGGGTAGGTGCGAGGCCTGTGCGGCAGCGAATTGGCACCCCTTGCTTCCCTGATTCAACGTCGAGTTTGCACGCCGGCTTCTTCACACGCTGCCTACCCAAAGTAGGTAGTATCCCTAGTATTCTGGAAGGAATACGGCTCCAGGCTGCTGCGCCACTGGGAAATATTGGACCGTCTGTTGGAATCGTGTAGTTGCCGGACGCGGCATCAACACGTCAACTCTACTACGTAAACTCGAGTGCATCCACGGACAATGCAGTCACAGCAAGAGGGCATGTCCTTGATACCATCATATCAGTTCCTGTTGATTGCCACGCCGGACGGAAACCGCCGTGGTAATGATGATGCGTCTGATGTACAATATGACAAAAGAAAAGAGCCCCAATCACACTGGTGTTTGTCGCTGCCGTCGGATCCCCCCAAGGCCGGGCAGCAAATGAAAACGGACACGCCCAAACTATTCGTCCCGTCCACAGGGACAGCAAAGAGGCAGCCTCGACCAACGAATTATCCTCGCGTCTATTTTGTTCCCCTCGCCCATCTCTATCTCGGCTTCGTTTTGCGCTCGTGTGCCCGCCTTTCCTGAGCCTTCCCTGGCTGCACGCTAGAGAGAAGACTGTCGGATCCTCCCCCACCCCCAATTTGTTGTTCGCCGTCATGCAGGCGTGCTCTGCTTAATGGTGCGAGGCGGTCTCACCGTGGTATCCGACAATCTTGAAGCGGCCAATCATCTCGCCGACGGTGAAGAAACCAAGACATTCGGCGGCAACGACACCGGCGGTGGCGAGCTGGGCGTTGCTGAGGTTGCGGGCCTGCTGGAGGATGTTCTGGGGCGACTGGAAGAGGGTGCCGCGCCGGAAGGATCGCCAGAGGGTCTGGTAGGTGTTTTGGAAAGTGGCAACGGAGCTGCATTGCATTCGGTGTTAGGCGTCTTCGCTCAATGGCATGCTTGGGCAGAGGGGAAAGGATGCATGGCTACGTACGGAGGGCTCATCTTCTGGCCCTGGAAGACCAGCTTGGCAACCTCGGCGCCGACCTTGGAGTAGTAGACAACGAAGGGGGTTTGGCCTGGCAAGGACGTTAGCATCGAAACAAACACCCCAATAGCATCGAACGGTACTCATGGAAGAAAAAAAAAAGATGCGCTGAAAGGGCGAAAGACTCACGCTCAATAAAGGCAATCAGACGTCCGGTACGGCCGCCAATCTTGCCCAGAGCATTGCCAACGCCTCTGGCAGCGCCGGCAATGGCAGGACCGGCGGCGCTGGTGACGCGTGACAAGCCCTGCTGGGCCTTGGAGGCGGTTTCCTTGGCGGCTTCGCTGGCCTTGCTGGCGGCGGTGCTCTCGAAGCGGCGAGATGCCATCCGCAGAGCCGGCGAACGGATCATGGAGCGAGCGAGCGACATGGCCATGGTGTCGGGTTGTGTGGTGCGGTGCGGCGCGGTCGGCAGAGACGAGAGACGAGAGGACCTGCTCGCAGAGTCGGGGATGAGACGACGAGATGCCTTCCGGTGCGGATTGATGCGCTGCGGGAGCAATTGACGGCGGTTTGGGGCGTTCGTGGTCGGCTGTTTCTGGCTGAGGGAGAAAAAAAGCTCGGGAGAATTCGTGAGCTGGTTTCCTGGGCCGATTGGATTGGATGGTTCGTGGTTGGTCGGCGCTAGGCTGTTTTCGGATGCGTCTTGGCCAGGCACATGTTCCTGAATCCCGACTCCTGAGCGTCGTGGTGCAAGCAAACGGTTGACTCTGCCGTTATTAAAGCCCGAGAACGCGTGTTTCTAGTCGTTGTGGAGTAGCGCTGTGGGATGCGCGATGCGAATGATGTTTCATCTCCAAGTCAATGCATTCTGTAATACGAAAGGGAAACACGCCATCTCAACCCGACCTTGCCCATCCCCCTTAAATCGACACTTTTTCAACGCCGTGCTCTGAAAATCCTACGAGTGGCGCTATATTTGATCCGTTATCGCCGGAAGGGACATTCAAACTTTGTTGACAATATTTCAGTGCCCATCTATCTACTCATCATGTTCCAACATCCTCTGTCATAACGGGGATGGGAACGTTTTGCGTCCCTTTTTTTGTGCCAAAGAATTTCATGGAGACTATCGTTGGCGGGGATGCTCGACCCCGAGATACATTTACTAGAGTCTGGTTCTCTGTTGCCAGCCTTCCGAGCTACCAAAAGCGCTGTTGTCCGTCAATGTAAACGCAATTGTTCTGCTCCACATCCTTTCAAACACCAAAACGTATTATGCTTATCTTTTAAATGTTCTCATGCTGCATCTCCTGTACGTCAGTGCTTTACAGCTATGTACGCTCCCATTTCGGAAGTCACCCTCACTTCAGAATACGCCATAGCCTCTACTTTACAATGGATACAAATAGCTTCGCCAACGACGCGTCTAATCGAAACTCTGAATATGTACCTTGATAGCCCCGCTCTTGGGGTCTGCCGACGTCTCAAAGGCCTTCACGGCATCTTCAAGGGGAAACCTATGCGTCACCAACCTCGACAAATCAATGACACCGCTTTCCACCAGGCGAATGGCCCGAGGCCAAGTGTTGCTGTACCGGTATTGCAGCTGAATGTCGACTTCACGCACGCTGGCGCGCATGAATGGAATGTTGATTTCGTTCTTTCCAACACCAATGATGAACACCTTGCCGCCAAACTTGGTTGCCCAGATGGCGGCACCGATGCTGCTCTCGACACCGGTGCACTCCATGGTCAGGGCGGGCTCGACTCCTTTGAATGTTTTCACAATGGCCTTTGCCGTGTCCTCGGCAGAGCCGGGTTCGATCTTGTGAGTAATTACTCGGGGGCACAGCTCCTTGGCAAAAGCGAGTCTGCTCTCTGATATGTCCGTGATGACGAGGGGGCTAGCACCACCGGCGGCGCAACACAGCATGGTAACCAGGCCGATTGGGCCGGCACCACAGACCAGGACTGCGTCTCCGAGCTGCATCTTGGCTCGCTGCATGCCGGCAAGGGCTACACTCAAGGGCTCGAGAAGTGAGCCGTTCTCATACGACATGTCGCCAATCTTGTGGCACCAGACAGCCGGGTGGTTGACGTATCGGCGTAGAAGCCCCGGCACGGGAGGAGTGGACAAGAATGCGACTTTCTCACAGCCGTTGTAGTGCCCCGTCAAGCAGGGTTCGCAAGCATTGCAGATGATGTTGGGCTCAACTGCCACGCGGTCCCCGACCTTCAAGTTTGTGACGGACGGGTGCACCGCGATGACATCGCCAGCAGATTCATGACCCAGGATGTGGTCTCCTTCCACAATCATGGGGCCGATACAGCCAGCGTGCCAAAAGTGAACATCAGAGCTGGTTCCATTTGGTCAGGACGCACCTTTTCTGTCAAGGAAAACAAAGAAGACGGAGGAAATGCAAGCTCACCCGCAAATACCGGTACTTCGAATAGCAACTGTCACCTCACCGAGTTTCAAGTCCGAGCCGGCGGAAACACTCTCAGCGGTAGGCTCGGCCTTGCTAATCCACAAGTCATGCTTTGGATTCGTATAAACACCAATATTTGGCTTCAGAGAAAGGCCGGTGGCTGCGGGGGCCATTTCAAGGTGAGCAAGATGGAATAGTCGAAAGGATGGATGGGGTGTTGAAACAGAGTGCTTGGCCTAAGGATGAAGAAAGTGCCTGGCTCTTATACTCGCCTGAACCCTTCTGCCGGCACAAGACGACAGCCTGCAAAGACGAACATCGATGTAGAACAGCATTTCCGAGAAGGCGCCTTAGCTTGATCCCAGAGTGAAGCTCGGGCAAATCGCCGGTACTCCCCGCTCGAAGTTGAAGCGGGTTGAAGTGCCACGCCTCGGTGGACCCCCTCCACAAAGCTCTTGCCCTCTAGGAACCTCGACGAGCCAACTACGCCAGAGGTCCAGCTGCCGCGCCAATCACGGCTCAATGACAGCTCCGATCCGAACAAAAGGGAACAAGGTCATTCGTCATGGCTTGACCGGTTGCAAGACACGGGCGCGACCCGGCTGTCACGAGACCCCTTTTTTCCTGCTTCTAGAGGAATCCATGCCGAATATCGCAGTCGGAGATGAAGCCGTCGTGAAAACAACGACAGTTCGGGCATGTTGTGCAACAAGCCGCGACAGGTCGACTGGTTTGGCACAGCATCCGGCGAGCGCCCATCCATCCCGTCGCTCGAATCCAGCCCATCTGCAGGACCGGTCGACAGAGAACCAACCCCATAGGGAAAAAGATAGGCCGCAAGGAAGAGCCACGTTCCGGCAGGGTAGGACGAGGCGACAGCTGTCCTGACGGGGATGGGGCAGTGTCCGCCTGATCATCACGGCTAACCGAAAAACCCGCGTCTGCTGCAGTGAAACTTCCCGACAGAAAGCAATATTTACACACTTCATCTATCGATTGGTAAATTCGCAGCTTTTGGGATATGAAACTCTGCCCATCGTTATAGCCGCTCCAATGGGATATTCTACCGCCGCACCGTCTAGGCGTTGCATAGTCACTGCAGAGATCCACCCGATCGAAGGGTCCTAAAGCCTGCCCGTTGGTCCAAAGAGTCTTGCGGGTCTATCATACACATGACGAAAAGGGTTGAGCTGGCGTGCAGATGCAGCTAGATGACACGAAGAGTTGTGGCCGATCTTGCAAGCTTATACGGAGTAGGCGCGGTGATACACCTCTTGTACAATCAATGCCTGACAGCGAATCATGCAGAATAAATCTTCTGACAAAATATACTTGCCTTTTGCTAACTATATGCAAGCGGTCCCCGATTTTACAATACTGCACAGGATATACCATTGTCTTGTTGTGTAGTCTTCAACCTTTTGACCAATGCTTCAGGAGTAAATGGAAAAGACAGCAATTATTGAACAACCACCAGAGTGATGCCTGTTACATAAAGGACTTTACAGTCAATCCTCTTAAATTACAATGCATCATCAGCTAATTTTCAAGGTGCAAAAGTAGGATGCATAGACTACCCTAGACATTGATGCGGTCTCGACAACCTGGCGTAGATATAAACGCCCGTGGTATGGACTCTGCTGGCCAGACAGCACCCCATATTGCGGTGCGGTATAAGTGATATGGATGACGTGCAGGTCTTGATTGAGCTTTGGGGTGATGCTTTTGCCAAGTATAACATCTGGTAAGCAGCGTTGCGTATCCCCGCCACGAATAGGGATGTTGATGTAGTCTCCTGCTTACTTGATCATGGGTGGTGGTCATTTTACTTGTATATAGGCCACAGCCCCTAGTAGCCAGGACGATATGGTGAATTTTGCTGAAAAGGTGTATAAGCTTGATTCCGGTCATTTTGCGACTTCCATGACCCCCCGCAACCGCTGTCACTGGTCAGGTAGCAATATTTGACTCGACAAGGTAAGGGTTTCCTATCCTGGCATAATATGTAAGGGAAGAGACTGTATTATCCATGGATGTGCTAAAGGGTCACTTCTCATGGAGCCGAGTATCTCTTTCTGCAAAGCGCCAACTCAAGGCTTATGAATTGTAACACAATAGCTGTTCTCGTTAGCGTCGAGCAAGACTATCATGGTGATGCGACGGATGACTTTGACCATTGCCGCTGGGATTTCGCTCGACTGCTATTTACAGAAGAAGCTCCCTGCGGTTCCTTCGGACCGGAAAAAAGCAGCCTTCTGGTGCTGTCAATTTCCCAGCTACGCCACCAATCTGGGCAAATACTGACCCTGCTCCGCCCATCGCATACAGATACTTTTTTTTGGGCCCTGGGAACAAGTGAATCATCTCTTTTTGCCCTCCATGGTGGAAGGAGATCTGATATTGATTGTGAGCCACCAGAACCAGAGGGAGGAGATAATATGCATACTGGCGCGGGTAACCAAACACATTTCAGGATGCTGCACCTCATCACTCGCAGTCTTGGCATAACGTGACTGTGTAACCGACTCACTCTGTATCTTACAAAACAGCCCGGATAGCTGATATAAGACACGTACGCCAGGCGCCATGTTATGCTATCCATCCGTTGATGACGCAGATGGACAAGGCGGACTGTGTACTCGTTATGACGACTGGGAGTATTTGAGTGCTTTATTCAGCAGAGCTGGGATCGAAACGTGTTCTGATACCCAGTTGGGCCCGCCTTGGTCGCATTTACAAAAAGCCCATATTATTCGCCAAGTGTTGGGTACCTAGGAACGAGCGGCCGACCCAACGAAACGGGCCGACTTGGCCACCTCGTGGCCTATATTAGTCGCTTAGCTATTAGGTACCCAGTACCTTTGGCTATTTCCAACGTAAAGGAGAGATGCTAGCACCAGCCCGGCCGCCCGGCCAACACCACCACGCTCGGCAACACCCGAACCAAGCTGCCTCGCACCCAGCCATCATCCGCAGGAAATTAACCCCCCTGGCCAAACGACATCAACAATCACATTCCTATCCACCTGATCCCATCAGCTGGGAAATGCCCAAGCTCGTCAGCCGGGCGCTTCCCGAAGCTGACTGTTCAGGAAAAAAAAAACGAGGCCGCATGCGTATCTCAACCCACACGATGATGTCTTGCACACGGCATTCTCCCGCTGCGTCATGCAGCCGAGCATGGCAGAGCATGACAAGAGAATGCCTCCTCCACATGCAGGGGAACGCTTTCTTTCTCCCACCGGCGACAAAGCAGGAAGCATGGGTCCCATTACGTGACGGCACAGTCCACAAGCCATCGCGTTGTGTGCCCTGTGCTCTCGATGCGTTCAAGAGTTCCACACCCAGAATATACTCTTTTTTGCATTCTCGACCAGCGGAAAGGCCTCGGACACGCTTTACGATTATCCTGTCTGTCTGTTTTGTGTGTGCCCGTTCCCCTCAAATCGTATTCGGTGCTGCCAACGCGCATCACCGACGGCCGGGAGCCCGCCAAGACCAATGACCTCATTCTTGTATCCCATCGCTAGATAAGAAGCCGTACTACGTATTCCTCCTGATGCAACCTGGTACTACGATGTTGTCTAGTGCAGGGATCTCTAACCGTCCGCGGAATGGCCCCGACGCTGGGCCAGAGGTGGAGAGGCTACTGGGCTAAACAGGCAATTTTGGATGGATACCAATGTGCAAAGCTCAGCTGGAGTCACGGAGAGGAACAAGATATGCCAGAGTCTTGTGTTGACAGTTCGTATTCAACGAGTCCCTTCATTCCATAGAAGGACCGCCCGTTGATTTTACCTAACGACTAGGTCAACTTGCTGCGAGTTGATCTCAGACTTGAAACCATTGACTCTGTAGGCGATGCTTGTAGAGCCCACTGAAGAGCAACACAGAGTAGCCTGTAAGCCCTATTCGTAACATTCGTAAAATTGCAGATATTCTGCACCAATGCATATCCCAGGTTTCCGTACAGTGAAGGGGAATAAAACACAAAAAATAGCCGGGCTCTCTGTCAGTCCTATTCCGTACCTGCTGGGTGAGCCCAACCGAGTCTTTGCTCCAAAACCAGGGAACAAAATTCAAAGTTTTTTTTTGTATCAAACGCCGATGAATTATAGAAACGAAAAAGAAAATTCCGAGTGTCTGCTCGGTGCCGTCGACGGTTTTGACTGATTCTGCTTGAAGCCTACTCCCCGACGGAGATGACCACCCCGCGCCTGCATTTTCCATATGAACAGCATTCCTCAGGTTCCATTCTGCCGTCGAGGATAGCATCGACCTTTGACTACAGAACGCATTAGGAGACAAGTTTTGCCATTACAAAGCATGAAAGCCTGGCCTAGGTACTCACGTCTGGGCATGGGCCAGAAGGACCGATGGGGGCTGCAATGACAATCATGACAGGCGAGGACACGATGGCGGCTGCTAGAAGAGATGGAAACTTCATAGTTGCTGATATGTAGAGAAGAATGATTTGTCGATGAAATGTGAAATGCGTCAAAAGATGTAGTCTCTGATATGGGAAAATGTTTGGCGGCGCGCGTTTTTGCTAAAGGGAACCGAGTTTCCGAAGTGAGGGCTGAAAGTAACCGAATATAAAGACCGGCAGGCAAAAGTTGCCAGGCAAACAATGGAAAATCTACCCAAAGTCGAGGGGAGGACTGCAACCGAGGAGGTCAAAGCGAGGAAAGAGTGAGCGTCGACCTCTAACAAACTTGCGGGGTGAGGGCCGTGAACCTGGGAGGATCCGATCGTACTTATGTGCAGACACTTGGACAATTGGAGCGCGGGAGGCCGAGCGGCCGAGGGCATAAACCCAGCTGGTGGTGCAGATATTTAGACCGGGGTTGCAGCGTCCTGCGAATGCAGCCCCGGCAGGCGAGGATCCACGATGCTCTCTCTCGGGACAGAGTCTGTCGAGTGAAAAGCTCGGACGACGCCGCCGATTGCGGGGCTTTGCGTTCCACGCAGTGACCAAGACGACTAGACGGCAGGGTTGCGCATTCGCGAGGCACAATGGAGCACAGAAAATACAAGTGCTTCGTGAGTCGTGAGAGGGCAGTGCTACCGAGGCTTCAACCTTCGAGATGTGAAGACTGGATCTTGTACAAACGGCCGTACCAGTAGCCTAGGCTGCAAAGGGATTGGCGCGGGGGAAGGATTGGAATGTTGGTGCCCTGAGATCGGGTGGTTGGCCGCCATGCACGCTGAGCATGGTAAGCAGGGCGCGCAGGGCAGGCAGGGGTCGATGGTGCCGGGACCCGCTCCTTCCAGAGATGTGGCTTGGCCTTTGTGCATTACTGTGAATTGCGCTGTCTTGGGCTAGCGCGGAAATCAGCTCGCCAATGACGGGGTGCCGTCCGAAACCGCATTGTTTTCTGCTCCCCCATTATGTATGTGAGTCGTGGCTTCCCGATTCCGCCATATCCAGTCCCATGATGGATGCGCTGCGGATCGGCGGATCACTCTGGCATATAATCATGCATCAGAGGATCTTTTGCCGGACCAGGAACCCTCATGGTGTCAAGTTTCATGTTTCGCTGTCTACAACAAACGTACAGAGTATCCAATATTCCAATGACTCAAGTTATCAGCAAAGTCTGCTTCCGTTGCTCCCAAGTCAGCCATTTCGGCTACCAGTTCGTATAACCACGGCAAAGCCTCGTTGATAGCGGTACTTGCACTCTGTGTTTTGTATCCTTGGCCACATCTTCTGAATCCGGAACAACTTGGGTTGTATTCAGCGTCTGCGACGTGTGATGTGCGACTTCACTCTCGCTTACTTTCTAGCTGCCGTCATACAAAGCGTTTGCCTCTCGAACAGTCCAAGACATTCATCTCTGTTGGAGCTGTGTATTCGGTTTTGCCGTCATTCGCTTTAGTACCCGAGTATACTCCGTGTGTCGCGGGGGCCCATTACAGCCTGCTCCTTCCATTACGAACGGAGGATGGATGGCTTTCAGCGGCAACAACGTGAAGTCGACAACCACCACGACACGACATGACACGACTCATCACTTCGATGGCTGCCACTTATCGTCACCCTGTCTCAGAGTCGTTCATTGCACGACACCCCATGCCTCGACTCCAATCCCGCCCAGGATCACATGCTGTGAGCTCCCTTGATCGACAACCGCAACATCGCCAGGATCCGCCACACCGCTACTGATGCAACTCGCCAGTGTAACTCTTTGGGGATTGCTCTTTGCGATTCGCCAAATGTTGATACGCTGGTCGTTGCTGACGCTTACGACGACGAGGTCGGAGCTGCCGTCAGCTTGACCCTGTGCCAGCAGTGCAACACCGTTGACTGATGCTGCGTGGGCGCTGCGAACGATTCCACGACCAGCAAACCGGTACTCCGTATGACCAGCATCGTCTCGGACCGCGGCAACTTTTGTAAATCCAAGGCCGTTATCATCACCCCCCGTCAATATATGAAAGATGTCGTTCTGTCTGACCATATCAAGGCTTTTGATGCTGCTCTGGTGTACTTGAGCAGCAGCCTGCAGCGTGAGGCTGCCCAAGGCAGATGATCCCGCTCCGGTCTTCCCACAAAGCCATGTGTCCATCCGTAGACGTCGTCAACATCCAAAGATTTTCATCCCTCTGACCAAGATGCCTCAATTGCGTGATACATGCGCCGGTATAGAGTCCAGCCGCGAGCAACTTGAAGCTACCATCTGTGCCATACTCATAAGTCTTGAGCGTTGAATTAGAAAAGGCCAGCGTAATGACCATCCTTTTTTCATCCACCGCCCTCGAAACATCAAAACCCATGATGCGCAAGTCCCTAGTCGGACTCTTATCCGCAAATCTCCCCTCACAAACAACAGCAAGACCCGCAAACGCAGAATCCAAGGTCCGAACGCGCCACACAAAAAACTCCTCATTCCCGGCACTACTAAGAAGGTAGTCGTCTTCAAACCAGTGCAGTTTCTGGATTCCCGTGATATGGGCCTTTAAACATGCCAAGTACCGCATCGCTGACCCCCTTTCTTTCTTCTCATCCGCAGCAACATATTCCCATATCCTGATCGAGGTATCTTCTGCCCCCGATGCAACATACCGCTTGTTCGAGCTCAGCGCGCGAATCTCACGGCCGTGCGTGCCGGACTTTACGGTACGATACGGCACACGAGCCTGTGAGTAGATGGATAGCTTGGATGTCCGGGTATACGCGAATCTGTATAGTTCCGGTTGTTCCGCGCTGTAATTGAGACGGAATGTGCGGTGGGCACCGCCGCAGTTGATCGTTGCCAGTTCTTCTCTCGTAGATTCGTTCCAGATTACAAAGTCTCTGCTTCTGAATCCGTAGAGAAGAAGTTCCGGGGTAGGTGTGTTTGAAAACCACGCTCCCTCTATCATGGGTCCAAAGGGGGGGCTCGTCTCGTGTACAAGGGCAAGGGCGGCAGTGGCGGCGTCGGTCCGTCGGATTTGGTATATTCTGTATTTGCCGTCGCGGCTGGTGGCGAGGACGTGTCGCGAGTCTGACGAGGGGTTCCGGCTAGGCGGGATGGGAACGATGGACGTGATTGCGTCGCGGCTGCGTGTTGCTAGATCCAGAACCGGGTGCCATGCGTCGTCTCTTTGAACGAGGATAGACATCCATCCGTGGCGGGAGCCGACCAGGAGCAGGTCATCCAGTCTCGTGGCGGAGATGGCGACGAACCGGACGTCCAGACCTGTGATTTGGCGTTCCGAAAGAAGGCGTCCTGCGGGTGAGAGGGTCAAGTACCGTGATGCCGGGGACCCGTGGAGATGAACCAGCAGCTCGATGGTGTCGGCGGTGCTTGCGAGCTGGTTGATTTCCACGATTCTCCCCGGAACGCTCCCTACCGGCCTGACCTGGCGAGCCTGGAAGAAGAAAATCCTGCCACTGGTGGTTCCTATTACCGCTGCGCCGTGGCCGATTTTCCGCAGGACGTAGCACGACCTCAGGTCCGGCGCGACATCTTCACCAACACCGACTTGTTCCCACGAGTGGGTTCCAGACAATGAACCCAGAAACAATCTACCGGCATTTGTGATGACGAGCATGGTGTCGTCGAGAATAAAGTCGTACCGACTTATCACTTCACGCGCACTAGACGAGTCCGACAACGACTGTAGCAGATGTGGTACATCTATTGTAGTCAGCTGGGCGCCAGCCTCTCCAACAGCGGCCGCCTCCTCAATGAAGCTGATTCTGCCATCTGCGCCGCCGGTGACGATGCGAATCCAGCCGTCCCGGATGTCCAGCGCCCGCGCCCAAAGATGCTTGCCGTCGTGAAGCGAGTGCGTCTGCCGGTGGGAAATCGTGCCCGACAGCGACGGGTCCAGAGACAATTCCCACCGCTGGGCGGTAGAGTCCTCCCCAAAGGAATACATGGGCAGTCGGCCATCCCGGACGACGTGTCCCTCTTCGACGCCGAATTTGACGCCCCAGATGCGCGAGGCGTGGCCCATTGCCACCGCGACAGGGCCGACTTGTCCGTCTACACAGGCGGTCTGCACCTCGTCATAGCTCTCGGCAGCTTTGAAGCCGGTTTCCGTAACACAGTCCAGCGTAGATTCATGCGGTCCCTCATGCTTGCTTATATCCCACACTCTTATTGTCCTGTCGTCGCTGCAACTGGCGAGGAGACGAGCCGTCGATCCATTCGGTAGCGCCAGCTCTGGCGAAATGTCTACCCCGTAGATGGATCCCTCGTGGCCACGGAGCACAAAGAGCATGGTGTGAGAGGCAGTTTCCGCGTGGTACTTCCAAACGATGACGTTGCCGAATACCGTTCCTGCTGCCACCAGGACGCCCGTGGGCGATATCCATCGTAGATGGGAGGCGTAGAGCATCGGTCTCGAGGGGGAGGTCACGTCGCCCGTGGTGAGGGTGCGGGCGTCAGGGTGGTACGTCACTAGAACGACTTCATTGTGAGCGGTCGCCAGAGCCGCCATGGACGAGTCCCACGGGGATACGGCCGCGTCGTAGATCCAGTCTGGCGCAGAGGTGGTTGCCAGAAGAAGAGGCTGGTTCCTGTCGTCGAGGGGCGTCCCGTCGAGGAGAGCGACGTATGAAGCTCCCCAGAGGAGAATTGTGACAGCCGAGGACGTTTCATCCTTGTGGACGCGGATGCCATGAATGGGCTGGTCTTCAAACACGCATACCCGATAGATGGGTTCCTCTGTGTCGGTGGGAGGGCCATCATACACTGTCAAATCACCATCCTCGCCGGCCAATATGTACACTTTGCCCGATAGTGTGGTGTGTAAGCCAACGGAAGTGATGGGCACTTGGGAGACCTCCCGTTTGAGCTTGATAGAGCTCTTGGACTGTATCCCGGTCAGTACCAAGTGGAAAGAGGCGTAGGCAATGGCTGGGGGATGGAGGCAAGTACGGTAGCTGGCGCTTGAGCCATTGCGGTCAATTGCGTGAACTAGGAAGCCATAGGAAGCGAATGCAAGTCTAAATTAGGGGATTTCCTCATGAGTGCATCAAAGTAGTTGGTTGCTGGGTTGAAGAATACGGTGATATGCCACGGCGAGTGAAGGTGGTGGGCCAAAAATTTTGAGGGTTTGGTTGGGTGCGCGATACCATTGTGTGGGCTTAGCATTCGTCACGGAAAAAACATTGTGTAAAATAGTACAACACAACAAACACGCAGTGCCAGGCATAATTAGACATGTAATTTATACTGGAGCGTTTATTCATAATCGTATACCTTAATATTCTATACCATATGTCCTAGGGACTAATTCGGGGGGGACCTCTGATCAGTCTAAAACCAAAAGCCCTCATCGTAGATAATCCAAACGCCGGGAACAATGCCTAACCTCAGAATATGATAACACAAATAATCCTTCGCTCCAACTCGTTTCAAAACAAAGGAAAGAGACAAATATCTCAAATTCAATGCAACCTAGGCCCGATGAGAGTAAGGTTCATAGGCGAGATCAGTTCGGCCGTGGCCAGAAGGATGCCGGGGACCAGACGAGTATCCACCGTGGAATTGCTGGTTCTGGTTGGGGTTGTAGTAGCCACCATTGTTGTGGCCGCTGGTCATCTCGTAGTTGTGGGAAAGGGGGCGATAGGCACCACCGTTGGGAAGGAGCTTCTCGTCATCAGAATCCAGGTGTCGCTTGCCACCTCTACGGCGGTGCTCGGGTTTGCAGCAGCAGATGGTGAAAATCCAGAAGAAGCCGGCGCCAAGGGCGAAAGCCGTGGCAATCCAAACGGTAGCGAGGAATCGGGTGCCAACATCGGCTTTGATGCCGTAGAGTTTGTTGGAGCCCTTGATAGCGCCGACAACGATGGAAGCCGTGGCAGTGGAAAGACCGGCAGCAATGCCGACCAGGATGGAGGTGAGGCTGGAAACAAGCCAGGTCAGGCATGATGCAACGCGGGAACACATAGCGAAGATGCCAACCGCCAACTGGATGCCGAGTGCGACGAGTGCAACGATGAAAGCAACCTCGGTCCATTTGGCGACAGTGCGGAAAGTTTTCAAAGCGCCCTTAACCTCGTCTGGAAGTTTGAAACCCTCGACACCCGTAGACTTGCCTAGGTTCTCGATATATGTAGTGTTGAGAGCACTGTTGGCCCAGTCAAACTTGGCTTTTGTGCACTGGCGCTTGTTGTCATTGTCGGTATAGCAGTAGCCCCAGAGATCGATTTCGTATACGTTGGCCAGGCCAAGGTCGGCAGCGGTAATGTTGCCAGACTTGTCGGCGCGAGGGTTAATGCCGAGTGTGTTTGCGACGCTGCCTAGGTCGGCTGGGCTGATGCTCATATCTTTAACATCCACGCGGAACATCCATAACTGACTGTGAGCGACACCGGAGAGGGTGGCAACGAGGAGAGCGACGATGGAGGCGATTGTCAGGGCCAGCGGTAAGCCGACACAAATGAATCGACCAACGCCCATGGTTGCGGTGTTGGGCGGGCGTGTGTGCGTGTGAGCGAATATTTCTGACTTTCCTGTGAGATACTCGATTGACGCCCGCGATGTCACTCACACCTGGCAGGCTGGCAGATGATGTATGCTGAGAGTCGTCGACGTGTAAAATATGCTTCAGCGACTCTAGTGAAGGGTTGGAAATACCAGACGTAACAGACGCAAAATACGACTAAAAGATGAAATCTAAAAGGTGGGCAGTCTGTTGCCGGACCAGTCGTGTTTATATAAACAAGAGTTGTGGCTATCCGAGCTGCCTGGTGCCGGTGCTGACATGGCGGCGCGAGGTTGGGCCCGTCGACGCATGACAACTTGACCCTACGAAACGTGGAGTGGCGCAGACCGACAAGCAACAAAAAAAGAACAGCAGTACGGAGTATGACAGAGTACAGAGCCAAAAAGAGCGGAGCAGCGGGTGGCCTCGAAATGCTGTGCTGCCCACCACATTCGGGCGCAGCAACCACGCAGCACCACGCCAGCATAAGTTAGTTCCAAGCCTGATATGCGGGTCGGTGAGGTTTTTGCCATTCATGCATGTGGCTTGATGCCAAAGACCAGGGAGGGCCTGGCGCCGTGTCACAACTTCTTGCACTCTGCGCCTCGAGAGAGGGCCGAGTCGTGGCGCCATGATGAGTCGCCCATAACACGGAGATGTGCTACTTCTCACCTATCCATGTTAACGAGGGAAATTCCGAACCACTGTCCCCCACAGAGCTGTCCCTCACGGACCAGGTAAGGCAGCTTTTCACTCGGCGTGCTGATGCGTGTCACGGCTAGTGCACTTCAGCCTCCCCATTTATCGATGCTTCCGAATCAGGGTAAAATTGATCATGGAAATGCTGCGGCATGTTCTTCGCAGACAGTCTTGATTTCATTGCACATTTTACTCCCCGCAACGTGAATCTGAGATGCTCAAGGCCTTGTATTGCGCAGGTGGTACTGGCAAAGAATGACGCAGTGGCTGATATCTGATACGACTGTCAGGCGTCGGAGGAAGGTCAAGCAAGAAGGACCATCACCGGATGAATATTCCCCTCCTTCTTTTCCACAAAAGCAGAGTAAAACACGAGGACGCAACATCGTTCGCCCAGTCATGCATGGTTGAATCCTTGCTGTGTGGATGACGACGCGCAACACGTTCGTGGCCATGGTGGACGAACATTGGACCACATCCACTGATCAGCAGCACTCCATCTCTTTTGTCAGTGTTTCGAAGTGCCATTTCTTGGCGGATGTGTGTAGTCGGAGCACAGTCGCTGTGACAACAGATGAATGCTGCACCTACAATAACTCTGGCTCCATGTTTGTTAGTCGCAGTAAGAAGATGCCCAGCCATTCAGAATTGGCCATATCAGCTGCATGCTGCGTTACACGAGCAGTTACTCACCGAGCAAAAAGGGTTCATTGCTCATTGCTCATGTCCCCTTCTCTCCTCCGGATCCCCTAGAGTGCGATAAGGCTCCAGCCATGTATTTGCAGGGATTTTAAGCCAATTAAAAACTAGAAAATGAAAGGTACTTTATTTCACACTTAAATTATACTATGATAAAAGTCCCAACAAGCCTTCGAGTTACAAAGAGCTACATCCCACACATCGCAGCCCGACGGGCTACTAGCAAAGTCACCCGAAGTCACCCAGCTGTTGTGGGTCCCGTGACTTCGTTGGAGCCTTATCGCACTCTAGGGGATATGTAGATGGCATTGCCGGTGTCGCACGGCGCAAAGCGGTGCTTCCGAGACCATGGCAAATGGCTCAAGAGCGAATCGATGTGTGCCTGGTGCGTCTCTTGGCAGTAAAATCCCGCTTTTTTACTAAAACAATCATTGGGATTGCTGATAGCGTTGGCTGCTGGCTGCATGTGTTGCTAAGGTTTTGGCACAGCCTCCACTAGTTTGGGCAGAATCCCAAATTTAGAAGTCGTTGCCACCATGAGGCTCTGTGACAAATCCTGCGGCTGCCACCACAGCAGGTGTGCGAGGGAAGTGGCAGACGCTACGGGTGCCCCAGGCCACAAATTTGTCGCTGGCAAGCGGAAAGTCGGCTGCTGACTGATCAAGTAGAACACACGGCCTCCCACCGACCAGTCCAGTCGGCTTTGAGGACAACAAT